>NC_034592.1:8149479-8183159 GCF_900095145.1 Mus pahari | reverse complement strand
AAAAAAAAAAAAAAAAAAAAAAAAAAAAAAAAAAAAAAAAAAAAAAAAACTTGCCTCCATACACACTGAAACACAAAGGAAATATAACACACTGAGTCATTTCTGCTTTTGATCCCAGTTCTTAGAGTCAAGAAATCAGACTACAGAAGAAAGCCTGCTCAAAGCCTAACTTCAAATCACACAAGAGCAGCCCATGTGTGACATTGCCCTTCTCTCACCTTAGGCTCTTCTGCAAGGTCACCTGTAACCCTCCAGCCCACCTACCGGATGGTAGCTGGGGTTGAGGGGTTGTGGGTAGGCAGACGGCTTCTTTCTTGTAGGTGTTCTTGTACTGAGTGGGCTGAACACAACCAATGGAATGCTTGGGTGGTGTTTGTGTTTTAAATGAAGTGGAGGGTTGTTAGCTGAATCTTGTTTCTCTCTAAAGATCTGCCAGTCATTGCTTTGAAGAACCAACTAGTTCTAGCCTGCATGATGCTTCACATGTTAAGTAGCTCATTAGAAGTGAGCTGGGGAGGGAGCAGGCAGCCCTTGATACTAACAGGGGCTAGGTTAATGCAAAGGGAGAGCGAGTCAGCAGTCAGGCGCAGTAGTTCATGAAAAGAACCTTGCCTCTGGGTCGCAGACACCACGTATAATATGTGATGAACCAGAGAATCTCACTCGTCCTGAGAAGGGCTTACTGCGGTTGTAAATGCATTTAAATATATGAGCTTGGTTATTCTTAACTTAGAAACACGTTCATCCGAGATGAGCCAACAGCAAGAGGCCAGACTGTACTCACGGTGACATTGCCATACAGCAGCCTGACCAGAAGTCTCCTCAGAGCCTCCCTGAGGAAAATTTATGAAGCCAACTCCATAAGGAACTAGTCACATGGTCAGGAAATAGGCTTTGACTTGGAGGACACAGAAAGTTGTGAATGGGAATTTCGTACCTTCAGAAGGTCAGAGCCACTGTCTTTAGGTAAGGCCTACCTGGGAGTCTTTTTTTTTTTTTTAATGTATTATATAATGTTTGTGGTAAAAAAAATTTCCACAGCAAGATAATTGAAATACCATATCTACTAAAGCTAAAAATCAAATGATACTATGAGGAGCATACATATAATCATTTAGGGTTAATAATATATTCACCAAAAAAAAAAAGATTTTTATTTTTATTTTTTTATTTTTTTTTATTTTTTTTGGTTTTTCGAGACAGGGTTTCTCTGTGTAGTCCTGGCTGTCCTGGAACTCACTTTGTAGACCAAGCTGGCCTCGAACTCAGAAATCTGCCTGCCTCTACCTCCCGAGTGCTGGGATTAAAGGCGTGTGCCACTACGCCCGGCCAAACAAAAATATTTTATCTTGAACAATTTTAGACTAATTTTCACACTTAAATTCAAGAAACTGAAAATCAACCTAAGGAGAGAAAGTGGCAGGCGAAGGACCAGCAAGTTATCATTGGTGCAATAAAAAACAAATGGCACAGGAAACACATCTGAGCATTATTAGTTTTTGTGTGTGTGTGCATGTGCACATGTGTGAGTGTGTGGGTGTGTGGGTGTGCTGTGTGTGCATGTACGGGATACCATGGACTTGTTCTTGGCAGGCAGATGCTCTTCTCTTGAGCCATGCCCTCAAGTTATTAATGCTTAAAAAGCATCTTTCTTTCAGCAAGCAATGCTTTTAGTTGTCTTATCAGCTGGATTTCCATTGAGGAGGACCATGACTGTTCTCCACCTTGGCTCTTCCTGAGTCTCCTCGTGACATTTCTGAAGAATGCAAAGCCAAGCTCAAGGAGCTATGTATAGCTTAAGTCTTGGGACAGGCTGTAGAAAATGGTAAATGGCCACATGAAAGCATTTCTATAGTCTGCAAGTTTGCGGCCCAGCCACTCGGAATCTCCTCCTCACAGCCTGATAATCACGTGCTTTTGCTTATTTTCACCCTTAGTCTCTTTCGCTGTTCTCAATGCCTCTCCATGTAGATGCAGAAATGCAAGACAATTGCCTTGAAGTGGTCTGTCCATGTGAAAGTGTCTCATGGCTTTCTATTATTACAAGTACATGCTTCAAATATAATTCCATTACCTCCGGTTTAAGGTTATGTTTTGCAAATTAAAAAAAAAATGCTGACAGCTTGATTAATAATTTATTTAAAAAATAAGCATGACTTTTCAGTGATCATAAATATTTAAACCTGTTTTCCAAAAGTAGGAAGTTGCACAACAGATGTAGCACCTGTAGCTTGGGGCATGTGTCAAATTCTGAAAGCCCTAAATTACACCTTGGCACAAGTCTCAGAACGTCATCTGGGATCACTGTTAGATATGGATCAGCTGGCATTTGTGTTCTGCAGGCGCAGTTTTACAAAGTGCTCCTTGCTCTTTCCACAGTGAAGAAACAACAGAGCCTGCCATCCCCAGGGCAGAGAACAGAGAGTCTGGGTCCTGCCCTTCATGATTTGGGCTGAGTATGTAAACAGCCAGGATTGGTGTGTGTGTGTGTGTGTGTGTGTCTGTGTGTGTGTTTCGGTTTTTAATTGTTGAATTTTCTGTGTATTCTTGAATAACACCCTTAACTTTAATACACCTGAGTTCCTGATTCCATAAAAGGAAAGAGTTGGATTAACCGTGATATAATCATTTGACTTCTAAAATATTTAGGAACTATATCCTAAACAGTAACTGCTTGTTTATATAGATTTAGAATCTGTTTTTCAGGTTGTTTGCCTGGGACAGACCAGAATGGTCCCTTGGTTGTATAGACTGTGCCACTGCAGTTAATGACAAGGCTTTGGTCCCCTGGCTGCCAGTAGTCCTGTGAATCTATCCAACTGGGTTTCCTGAAGAAAGCCCATGAGGCACGTGACATCTTTGGGTAAAGGAAGAATGTTTTAGAAATGGAATGCGAAACTGTTTCTCGGCATCCTTTGTATATGGTGAGTCTACTATTTCATTTTAAACCTATAAAGCATAGGTAAAGAGCCAGTAGATCATTACCTAGAACAGGCTCTGTTGTGGGAGAAAGAATATTCTAGGGAGGAGTTGGAAAATTCAGTTTTAAGTATGCCTTTAGCTCTTGGCACTTCTTGAACACCTCTCTGGGCTTTAGTTTTCTTGCTTTTTAGATAAAATGCACTGCTGGATCATTTATATCCTTTTCAGCTATGACATAGGCAGAGCTAGTAACACATTCAAAGGTCTACCCAGAAGAAGTGTGTTTTCATCTTTGTACTTAACTCTAGGAACTAGAGGGTGAATTCCCATCTGATGCAGCAGTCCCACCAAATGGACTCTTGCCATGAGGAGGAGTAGAAATTCGGACTGAGCACAAACTCTAGACATTCAATACAGTGGTCAATGACCCTGAAAATAAAATAGGTGGAGACAATCACACTCTAAAACAACACCCCCAAAGGTAACTACTTACCTCACATCATTTAACTCATAGTAGATATTTCTGCTCTCATCCTTGATGTAGATGGCAACACTGGGCGACTCCAGCATCTTCATGGTGAGCTGCTGGGGAAAGGCACTTACAAAGAGAGCGCGGATTGTGTCTGCGCTTGTGATTTCATTCGGCATCCGCAGTTGTTTGGTTTCGTCTCCATACTGGAGGTAGAGAACACCTGCATGTAAAGGAACACACAATTATCAGCTGACAGAGCAAGAACCAATCACAGCGTCAAGCCACTCCTATCACATTGCAGTTACTCTACAGTTGCTTACTTACAGAATGGACTATCTGGTTATCATATAAGCACCCAGGTCATTCTTTGGAGTCTGGGCAGGGGTTAAACTGGCCATTTCCCTGGATTTTTGGAATCAAAAGGACAAGGAGTTAACCTTATTACCTATAGGAAAAGACGATATGCAATGTCCTCAGAAGAGGTATATTAAGGACTCTGACCCTGTAGGGTTATTTTTAACATGTATTTCATTAACTGGGAACATAATCAATGTATAAGACTCGGTGCTTGTCTTAGTAGTTTATTCAGGAACATATCAAGTGGAAATGGTAGCACTTCTGTGTGTTTTTGTATAGCTATTGAATGTTTATATCATATTAAAGCCATACTAAAAAATGCGAGGGACACAAATACCATTACTGAATGTCCACTGAGTTCCAAAGGGGCGTATGTCTCATTCTGGCCTATGAAACGGCCAGTGTGCTGAGAAATGATGACCTGATGCTTGTTGGCATTGGATTTGTTTCTTGATGAGCAAGGTATGATGCTCCCTCACAGAACCCAAATCACAGAACCCTCACAGACTCCATCCTAAGTCCAGAAAGAGTTCTCATGTAGAAGAATGGGAGCCCTGTCTGACCACTCCAGCAACGCAGCCTTGGATAGCTATGAACACTGGATGAACATCTTGGTCATGGACTCCCCAGCACTGTGACAGAAAGGACATATCCTCACCAACCACTGCTGCAGCTGCAGAGTTCGAAGACAGTAAATGACAGTATTAGTAGTCCCAAGTTACCATTCTTGCTACTGTGGCTTGACTATCAAATGCCTCTAGACTCATATGTTTGAACACTTGTGGTGCTGTCTGCTTAAATCATGAGACCTTTAGTAGGTGGAGCCTTGCTGGAGTGAGGACATCGCTGGGGGCAGGACTGGAGGCTTCATAGCCTGCCCCCATTTGCTCTTCTTTTTGTTTTATGTGGATGGAATGTGATCACCCAGCTTCCTGCTCTTGCTATCATGTCTTCCTTCCTGTTGCCATGTTTTCTTTGACCATGTTGTATTCTTATCACTCTGGAACTGTAAGACAAAATAAACCCTTTCCCCTAGTTTGGTTGTTGTCAGGGTATTTTATCATAGTGACAGAAATGCACACAGCACACACACACACACACACACACACACACACACACACACACACACACACACGCCTTCATCTGGATTTGGACATGGATAACTAAAACATTAAATCAAAGGTGAGGAGACTTCATCTGGCTACTAAAGTTTGTGTCTTGGTGAGAAGCTATAGGGAGTGAACTACCATGAGGGTGAGTGTTAGTGGGATGAGATTGAAAAAGAAACAGATTCCTTCCGGTTAAAAATGGCATCTCCCCTAACAAAGTACCCTCCAGAAGTTCCACCGAAATAGTGAGGATATAAGGAAAAGCACATGTGGAAGAGGTAAAGGATGTGGATGAGCGAAAGCTAGCAGTGACGTCTTCACGGGAAGAACTCCTTACGCAGTGAGTTGGAGCACAGAAACCCACAGGTGCCAGGCTCCTTTAGAGGATGGGCATGAAAGGATGAGGCTTCACTCAACTTCATTTCTCACCGATGGCATGAGATGTGTTTATCTCTCCCTTCCCTCCACACTCAACCAAGGAACTCCTCACTGTGTTCATAGAAGAAGACTGAAGAGCTTAGCTGAAGATTTGATTCTGGATGATCTGGATAATGCTAGGCACATCCATTCTACTGTAATACCCAGGGCAAGTTTCCTAGAAAGCTGAGTGGCCCAGAGGAAGAGACCCTCAGATTCTCTGAAAGAGCCAAGCCAGGAACTATGTATGAACATCTGCCATCAGGTACGAATGTCTGTATCTCCCTCTTTGATACTAACAAACTTCTAAGCATTTTGGATGCTTTAGGAAAGCTTTTAATGTGAAAGAAGAGAGGACTGTGAAATTTTCATTAGGCATCTTCCTTCCTAGAAAAAAACAAGTTGAGTAAAAAAGAGCAGAAAAACAAAAACAAAGACAGTTTCAAAAACAAAAAAAAACCCTAACCAAAAGAGAATATATGATTGTCTTTTCCTTCCCTGCAACTAAGGTTCAAACCCAAAGGGTACATGAAATGCCTGACATACTTGCATGATACCTGGATGATGATAGGCCATCAAGGTCCCTAGGGGGTAGAGGAAAGTCCCAGAGGAAGGACCAGGCATCAGAAGATGTTAGCTTTCTCAGTGTCAACCAGGGACCAAAGGAGAACAGAGCAGCACTTAGGGCAATCCGGTGGAAGGTATTTGCCATTTAGGTTCACACCCCTCTGTGGCACCAATCAGGTCCCTATTAAAGTCAGATTCTTGGTGAGGACTTTCCTGGATGTCTCCCCTAGGATTTCAACACCCGTTTTCCCTATTACTTTATATCCTACCCTTGTTTTCTTTCTATTCTTTAACATTTCTCTCCAGGTGGAGCAAACTCATAACTTAATTCTTGACATCAAGCTGGCGAGTGCAGCTGCCAGCTGGGTATGAGTCACAGGTCCTGTTAGATAGTGACCATCCAGAGAGGATGGGAACCTTGCGTTTGCAAAGAGAGGGGAGTGCCTCTCACTTGGTTCCAGAAAGGCATTTACTCATGGCGTGTTAACTAGAATAAATTTCATGAGCATAGAGATTTTTCTAAAACATTTATTTTATATCTTTATGTGTACATATGTGTGCCTGGTCAGGTTTATGAGCACAATGTGGATGCAGAAACTCATGGAGGTCAAAAGAAGGTGGGAGATTACCTGGACCTGGAGATGCCTGTGGCCATAAGCAGCCGTATGGGAGTGATGCGAACCAATTTTGGCTCTTCTGAAAAAGCAGCAAGCTCTCGTAACCTCTGAGCCCTTACACCAGCACTAAGACTAGGGAACTTTTAAAGTTTTTTTTTTTGTCCTTTGTCTTTAGATCTATCAAAGTGCCTACTGTGTCATAGGTCTTTCCCCCCATCTTTCATGTGTGTGGTGTGTGCTTGTGTAAGAATGCATAGATTTATTTGTGTATGGACGTGCACATGAAAGCCCAAGGCTGATGCGTGGAGTCATCCTTGATTGTAATTCTCTAAGGAAGGGTCTCAAAATCAAACCCAGAGGGCACTGACATGGCCAGTCTCGGAAGCCAGGCTGTTCTGGGGATCCCCAGCCTCTGCTTCTGATACACTGTGCATTCAACAGCTGAGTCATCTCCAGCCTCTACTGCAGGTTCTTAATAAATATATATGGGATGAATTAATACATATTTATTAGTCACTTAAAGGGGACTTTAGGTTAGGGACTATCTGAGCTCTAAGTTCTTCTAGATAACATACTTAGTCCCACAGCATCTTGCTTGTAAATTAATATAAACCTGTCCCACGTCACCTTTGTGTGTGAGGCAGGAGTAGTTCTGTTACTCCTTGCTCCCCATCCCATGTCAGATCCTCAGGAAAAGAGTTCCCCTGTGTTCCTATGAAGTCACGAATTTGTTAGAATGCAGAGAAAATCTTTCAAGCTTATCCAATCACAGATTGTGGAATATTTTGTTCCAAATGAGAATTATGGTGACTGCCCCATCGATTACCTTAAACCATAAGAAAAGTCTACAGCCATTCCTCAATGCTGTGCCTGAAACAATCCCCAGGAGAGGTTTGTATAGAACTGCCTTGCAGCAGTTCAATATCACAGCCTTGACACCCCAAAGGGCCTGCTTTTCATTCCTACATCTGTATTCTGAATGTGTATGTGCTTGAAATAGAATTTAAAGACTCTGGAGTGGAAACAAATTGGGACTAAACTTCAGTTACCTCAGGTCTGGCTGGTGCAGCTGCCAGCTGGGTCCACACGTCCAGTTATAGAACGTGACAGTCTAAAGAGCATGGGATGGATGCCTTTGCAGATAGAGGGGAGTGGCGTTTTCACACTTGATTCCAGAAAGGTATTCAGAGATTCTTAAACTCAGAAGGAATTCTCTTAATAGATGACGGCATTTTATTGGCATAGTGATAAACTAAACCCATATGGTTTTAGCAAGTCAGTGTGGGCTGCTCCAGGTTCATGAGGATGTTTTTGGGCCATAATCTCACTTTGCATGAAGAGCAGAACTGAAACACATTTACGGGCTATCTGTTGCATGTCAGAAACGGGGTGGGGATTCCATCTCATCAATCGGACAGCAGCCTTGTTCAAGTGTTACTGTGACTCCATTTCATCGTATGGGAATACTAACAGAAGCTCATAAGATCCAAGTAGCTTTCCCTGAAGTTACAGCTAATAACTAAGACACAAATCCACATCCAATCTGCAGACCCTGCAAATATCAGTCTTTGGGGTATACTGCTTTTGAAAGTCTGCACTCCATCTTGTCTATCCTGTCTCTTGTCACCAAGTGACCTGAGCTGGCTTTACATTTTTCAAATAATCATGTGGCTTACAGATCAAATTGAAGCATAATGAGGGTAGTTAGGGAAGAAGATGCCGTTTTTAACCCAACTGAAGGGAATGCAGGCCCATGGAAGGAATTCTACATCTCAAGGATGGGCTGGGAGGTTACTGGAAACTAGGGAGCACTGAAAGTCACAGCAGGGTTCTGAAGTGAACCTCAGAACCTATGGAATCCTTCTTTAAGAATTTAAACAATCGGTCTGGAGAGATGGCTCAGCAGTTAAGAGCACTGACTTCTCTACCGAAGGTTCTGAGTTCAAATCCTAGCAACCACATGGTGGCTCACAACCATCTTCTGGGGTGTCTGAAGACAGCTACAGTGTACTTAAATAAATAAATCTTTAGGCAGGAGCGAGTGGGGCCACAGTGAGTGGAGCCAGAGAGAGAAGAAAAAGTATTTGAAGACAGCTATAGTATACTTATGTATAATAAATAAATAAATCTGTAAAAAGAAAGAATCTAGGCTGGGCGTGGTGGCGCACGCCTTTAATCCCAGCACTTGGGAGGCAGAGGCAGGCGGATTTCTGAGTTCGAGGCCAACCTGGTCTACAGAGGGAGTTCCCGGACAGCCAGGGTTACAAAGAAAACCCCTGTCTCAAAAAAAAAAAAAAAAAAAAGAAAGAAAGAAAGAAAGAAAGAAAGAAAGAAAGAAAGAAAGAAAGAAAGAAAGAATCTAGACAATCGAGATTGTTCCCATTTCAATGATTTTACAAATGCACCATGGATTTTATCCAAGAATCTTAGTCACAGTAAAACAAAGTGCACTTGACAGGTCATTCTTGTGCCACAATAGGTATATCTTTATCATCTTCCAAACCTCGACACTGTAGAACACTCAGAATGCGGAACACCTCATATACTGTAATAAAGTAGCCAAGGATGTTAACAGTGTGACTTAGTCTCCTAGGCCTAGCCTGAAGTCACCCTGCTTTCCCAGGCACTGTGAGGATGCTGGACATTGTTATGCACATTCAGTCTAATGAGCCACCAACTTACAATGTCCTCCTTGCCCATACTTACACACATACACCTCCTTTGAACAAGCTTCTTTCCCTATGCTAATCAGACTTGTTGCTATGGTGATACATACCTGAGAAAAAGAACTTAAGAGGAGAAAGTTCTAATTTGGTTCATAGCTTCTGAGGTTTCAGGTCATTGTAGCAAGGAAAGCATAGCAGAGCCAAGCAGCTTACCCCATAGGAGTCAGGAAGCAGAGAGAATGTGTGTCAGCGGGCTCTCTCTCTTCCTTTTCCTCCATCCAGACCCCTATGTACAGAATAGTGTTTCCCACACTCATCAATCCTCTTTGAAAATACCCTCACAAACTGCTTTACTATCCTCCTGGGCACTCTTCAGTCTAAGGGAAATGATAGTCAGGATCAACCATTCCAGCCCCTAACCACACCACCACAGAACTTCATCATGCTTTGAGGAATTCACAAACATGCTTATAGTGTGTTTTATTGAGATTGCAGGCATGGATGGCTCTTAACTTTTTTGCACCACAGTTGCTAGTAAACAAGCCAGTTTCTCTCACCAGATGGTAATACACAATATAGTGTGACGTACATCATAGATGAGCAAATGTATTTACTTTAAATGAATTCAATTCTCCCTGTACAGTGGTTGTATTCCTATGATACACACTTGCCTCCTGGAATGATAATACATTAGTCCTAGAGGGCAAGCTCCACAGGCAGGTGATACAACAATTCCAATTGATTTAAGATCCGCAGGTCCTCCAAATCCACGTTAAGATTATGCAAGGCACAAATCAAGATATGCATCGCCAGTGGCAAAAGGCCAATAGCTTGAATAGATGAAGAGCTATTGTAGTAATTTCTGAAGGGAAAAATGTATTTGCAAACTCATGAAAATTATTAAAATGAAAACAGAAAGACCATTTTTAACATCTATGAAATTGGCAAAGGTATTTACAATAAAGTCACCAGTACAGTGAAAAATTGGAAAGATATTCTCATACTTCTGCTGGAAAGGCTCTTCAAAACTCCCAAAATATGCAGTTTCAATTAATAATTCCAACTCTGCACATTTAGGCACAGAGATGTTCTTACCAGGGAATTCAAGTTATCAGATCAATATGGGTGAGGGGCACAGTCTAACCACAGGGGATTGATTTGATGAATGAACTCAATAGATCAATCTACTCAGTGGGACACTGATGTTTCAATAAATGTCTAACAGCATATGGCATTGAGCAAGAAATTATATTTTAAGTGACAAATGATAGAGCATAAAATAAAATGGAAAGCAACCAAATTTGTAAAAGTTAATTACCTTGGTAAGGAAGTTGTACAAACTTTTTTCTTTCTGAGACAGAGTTTTTTTTATAAAGTCCTGGTTGTCACAGACTCGCTCTGTAGACCAGGCTGACCTCAAATTCACAGAGATCTGCCTGCCTCTGCCTCCCAAGTGCAGAGACTAAAGGTGTACACCAGTCTTCACCACCTATTGACAAACTTTTAAACTTAAAAAAAAAAAGAAAAAAGAGGCACCTCTTTAAGAACAAGAGCAAAAAGAGAGCTACGAAAATGGAATTCAGTCCTGGGGCTTGTACCTTGGTTTCATTAGTTTGTTGTTAAGTTTACCTATTTGATTGCTATACACTAGAATACTGAGAATGCCTGAAGAATCCACTCAAACTCCTGGATACTCTTCTGTACATCGCTTATAAAACAAGACGTGGTTTAATCATCTTCCATGACAGTTTGCTCACCTTAAAGGGAATGACCAAGAGAATAATACATACTTGGGTAAGGGGGGGTCATTTCTTTTTTTTTTAATTAATTTATTTATTATATGTAAGTACATCGTAGCTGCCTTCAGACATTCCAGAAGAGGGAGTCATATCTCATTACGGATGGTTGGGAGCCAACATGTGGTTGCTGGAATTTGAACTCAGGACCTTTGGAAGAGCAGTCAGTGCTCTTAACCACTGAGCCATCTCTCCAGCCCAGGGGGTCATTTCTTAAGCTGGAAGAGATGGACAGCAGTTACCTGATTATATAAAATCTCTCAGTTGAGTTGGTAGAAGGTGCATGCTATGGGTACAGTGACAGACAGGTAGATCAATGGAATAGAATCAAAGACCCAGAAATGAACCCACACACCTATGGTCACTTGATTTTTGACAAGGGAGCTAAAACCATCCAGTGGAAAGAAGACAGCATCTTCAACAAATGGTGCTGGCTCAATTGGCAGTAAGCATGGAGAAGAATGTGAATTGATCCATTCTTATCTCCTTGTACTAAGCTCAAGTCTAAGTGGATCAAAGAATTCCACATAAAACCAGAGACACTGAAACTTATAGAGGAGAAAGTGGGGAAGAGCCTCGAAGATATGGGCACAGGGGAAAGATTCCTAAACAGAACAGCAATGGTGTGTGCTGTAAGATCAAGAATTGACAAATGGGACCTCATAAAATTGCAAAGCTTCTATAAGGCAAAGGACACTGTCAATAAGACCAAAAGGCCAAAGATCGGGAAAGGATCTTTACCAATCCTAAATCTGATAGGGGGCTAATATCCAATATATATAAAGAACTCAAGAAGTTGGACTCCAGAAAATCAAATAACCCTATTAAAAAATGGGGTACAGAGCTAAACAAAGAATTCTCGACTGAGGAATAATGAATGGCTGAGAAGCACATATAAAAATGTTCAACATCCTTAATCATCACAGAAATGCAAATCAAAACAACCCTGAAATTCCATCTCACACCAATCAGAATGGCTAAGATCAAAAACTTAGGTGACAGCAGATGCTGGTGAGGATGTGGAGAAAGAGGAACAATCCTACATTGCTGGTGGGATTGCAAACTTGTACAACCACTCTGGAAATCAATCTGGCAGTTTTTCAGAAATTTGGATATAGTAATACCGGAAGATCCAGCAATACGACTCCTGGGCATATACCCAGAAGATGTTCATAGTAGCCTTATTTATAGTAGCCAGAAGCTGGAAAGAACCCAGATGTCCCTCAACAGAGGAATGGATACAGAAAATGTAGTACATGTACACAATGGAGTACTTCGGTGCAGCTATTAAAAATAATGAATTTATGAAAATTTTTAGACAAATGGATGGATCTGGAGGATATCATCTTGAGTGAGGTAACCGAGTCACAAAAGAACACACATGATATGCACTCACTGTTAAGTGGATATTAGCCCAGAAGCTCAGAATCCTTTTTAGAAGGGGGAACAAAATACCCATGAAAGGAGTTACAGAGACAAAGTTCGGAGCACAGCCTGAAGGAACAACCTTCCAGAGACTGCCCCACTTGGGGATCCATCCCATAAACAACCACCACACCCAGACAGATGCCAACAAGAGCTTGCTGACAGGAGCCTCATATAGCTGTCTCCTGTGAGGCTTTCCCAGTGCCTGGCAAATATGTAAGTGGATGCTCACAGTCATCCATTGGATGGAGCACAAGGTCCCCAATGAAGGAGCTAGAGAAAGTACCCAGGGAGCTTAATGGGTCTGAAGCCCCACAGAAGGAACATCAATAGGAACTAACCAGTACCCCCAGAGCTCCTTGAAACTATACCACCAATCAAAGAAAACACATGGTGGAACTTGTGGCTCTAGCTATATATGTAGCAGAGGATGGTCTAGTTGGTCATCAATGGGAGGAGAGGCCCTTGGTCCTGTGAAGGCTCTATGCCCCAGTATAAGGGAATGTTAAGACCAGGAATGGAAGTGGGTAGACTGGGGAGCACGGGGAGGGCGGAGGGGATAGGGGATTTTTGGAGGGTAAGCTAGGAAAGGGGATAACATTTGAAATGTAAATAAAAAATATCTAATAAAAAAATTAACAAAAAAAAAAGAAACGCTATCATTAAACATTTACGATTAAGTACTTGAGGAGACACGTCATAGACACCAAAGAATCAGCTTTATTCACTAGACACCCCCAACCATGTGCCAGCTCTGCACAACCTTTAGTATACAAAATAACATAACTCTAATCATAATCATAATTGATTTAGACAAAGGCAAATGGAAGTACAATACACTTATAACTTAAAAAATACTTTAAGAATCAAGTTGATTGGGCTGGTGAGATGGCTCAGTGGGTAAGAGCACCTGACTGCTCTTCCAAAGGTCCTGAGTTCAAATCCCAGCAACCATATGGTGGCTCATAACCATCTGTAACAAGACCTGACGCCCTCTTCTGGAGTGTCTGAAAACAGCTATGTGTGTAATTACATATAATAATAAATAAATAAAGCTTTAAAAAAAAAAAAAAAAGAATCAAGTTGATTTTCTTAAGCATATACACCAAAACAAAACAAAACAAAAAAAGCAAAAACAAAAACCACCCCAAAACAAAACTTTTTGGATAAGCTTAATGTTCAATGATGAAATGTTAAAAGCCTCATCTTTAAATTCAGGTTATTTTATGTGTGCAGTTTCTAGATCAGTAGAGCTAACTAGCACAGTTAACTCAAGGAAAAGAACCAGCAGACAATGGGTGCTGAAAGGGGCACCAAAGGGGTGTGGAACATGGGCGAGAGTCCTGAGGAGAATGGGGAAGATGGCAGCTCACTCCTGAGTTCATGAGGACACTACATGGATGTTAGGACAGTTAAAAAACATACAGCAACTCGATGCTAGGAAAATAGAATATACCACTAAATAGAACATGCCATTTCTAACAACACTGGCAATTCTGAGGAACATGAATAAGTGGGAGGGCTCACTCCACCCTCTATCAACACTATTGAAACACTGTGGTCTTTGGCACAGACCAAATAAGATTACGGAATGAAGCAGGACCCAGGGAGAGACAGGTTTTATGAAGGCATGAAATATGAGAGGAGTGGTTCTAAAATTCATGGAGGAATGTCAATTCAATAAATAGTCTCAGAAAAATTGGTTTTCCATACGACAAAAGTAAAATTTATCCCCTTCTTATGCCACAAGCAGAATAAATTCCTGTTAGGCTCGAAATCTATATATGAGGAAAAACTATCAAACTTTTAAAGGCCAGTAACACCGGCCAGTGTACACTGAAATAAGGGGCTTTAAAAAGAAAAATAAAATACAGAGGAAGACATTGTTTTATTATTTCATATTAAAGCGAGTATTTGATACTATAGATGAAACTGCAAGCAAAGAAAACCAACCACACCTTATAAGAGGTTATTTATAAATCAACAAGAAAATAGCAAAATGGAAAATGGGCAGTGATAAATTCCAAATGACAATAGCCGCACAAGTCAGTGAAGAAGAAACTCCACAGGCCAATGAATGCTGGAATGGTCTCTATAATTGACTATGCAATTTGAAATGAAAACACTTACATTATTAATCTGTCTCCATCAGACAGGGAAAGCCAGAGAATCTAATGGCTTCAAGTCATGGTGAGGGTCTGAGAAAAATGCCCATCGAAGGAGGAAACCCACCCACTCCTTTGGAGAGGGTGAAGATGCATGTCCTGTACTTGGCTGTCTTTGCTGTCCATCAGAGATGAAACTTCATGAACAGGCTCTGCTCCAGGCAAGCCACTGGAGCTCCATTGGCATGTATCTATTCTTGGTGGCATATTCATACAATGGAATATGAAACCGCTGTTTATAATGAAGGAAAATCATGTCTCTCCCCAGAGGTCTATCTCGACAACATCAAGCTGGATAGCCATGAGACCAGGGGAGGATGTGCACAGTCCCGCTCAGCAGAATGTTACAGTGAACACACACTTATACTCTTGCTTGTGAGAATACACAAACATAGCAGACACACTGAAATCAGCTTGGCAACTCCAGCCTCTAGTGACTGGTTAACTCTGGGGAATGAAAAGATGTGTGGTTATACACTATGTTTCCTCTTTTAAAATGTTTGTTAATTAAGTGGCCTTAATTACAGAAGCAACTATTTCTTCTTAAAACTTGAAACAACCTCATATAGCACTTGTTAGGTGCTGGGCATTGATGTAAACCCTTTCCAAATATTAACACATTTCATAGAGAAGTTCTTGAGTGACTTACTCAATTAATGACCTTATCTATCATACTGTGTCATCTCTCCAGTGATAAACCAGATTTGTTTAGTTTTGGCAATGGCTACTATAGTGTTGTTTTCTGTAGTTTTCCAATTTAAGACACTTAGAAGAGAGCCTTTTAAAGAGATGATCAAGATGGAACTCAACTCATAACTCAACTGTTATGAGAACCAGCTGCTCTTGTAGAGGAACCAGGCTTGTTTCCAAACACCCACGTGGCAGCTCACACCATCTGTAACTCTAGTTCCAGGGGACCTGACATCTTCTTCTGACCTTCAGAATCCCAGGTAAGCTCAGGGTACACAGACATACATGCAGGCAAAAACACTCATCTACATAAAATTATATATATATATATATATATATATGTAAATCCCATCTTAGCATGCTGGCACATGCCTTTAATTCTAGCACCCAGATGGCACGGGCAGGTGGATTTCTTTTAACTCATGCGGGTCTACAAGGTGAGTTCCAGGCCAGTCAACAGAACTACACAGAAAGGCTCTATTTCAAAACCAAACCAAACCAATCCAAACCAAACCAAACCAAACCAAACCAAAAATAATGATAATAATAACAGTAATAATAATGAGATTGTCAAGATACTGTTGATAATTATGATGACAGTGCTCTTTTAAAAGCACTTTTCCATGGGTCATGAAAATCTGACCAAGAAAACTAAGTCCTGGGTGCAGCTGGGGAATCTGGAAGTTTTCTTAGGCTACTAATAAAACAGCAAGATCTGAAATTCCATAATGGCAAGCAAAGAGTGAAGGTCACAAAGGAATTAGAATCTTTTGAAAAACAAGAAACTGATCCAAGAAAAGCTGAGGGGAAGGGAACAAAAGAAGAAAGAAAGGAGGAGGGAGGGAGGGACAGGAACCTGAGCTCTCAGGGATATAATTAGTGTAGCTCAGCCTAGGCAGGAGCTTGGTGCACAACACTGGCTTAGCCAGGGCTCCAAGCCCAGTGACAACAAGGAAACAAATAATAGGAAATAGCAACAACAAAAACAACAACAAATGCATTAGGCAGTTCTGATTCGTGCTTTATATCACACTCTGGCTGTCATTTTTAACAGGGTACACAAGCTTCCTTAGGAGACGTGTGTGCCCTGTGCTGTCTTCACTCTCACTGACCAGCAATGTAGGCACTGCTATGGTCTGATAGGAGATGCCTCTGCCCCCACTGCCCTCTACCCCTGCCCCTCACCCCAGGCTCACATATTGAACATTGGTCCCTACTTGGGGAAATCAGACTGCAGGGTGTGTGGCTTGCAACAGGCTGTGCCTGTTCCACCTTAAGCTTCATTGCTTTCTGTTTTGTTTTATGGCTGTCATAAGGTGAGAACCTTCTCCACAATCATGGCTCTTCTGTGATCAAACGGAAATTACCTAAAATCTCCTTTGTAAAACAAGAAGATTTTACACAGTGAAAACAAATAATCATGGCACATGGATGAGAATATACCTAAAAAAGTTTCTACTATGCAATGCTAGTTGTTTTTATATTACTGTATGGACATTTAAAAAATAACTGCCAATAGTGTCATAAATTGAGTTACTTAGAATTATTACTGTTGGGAAAATAATTCTTCCTAGAAATGTATAGCTTGATAGCTCCTCAAGTTGGAGTAGAGCTGTCTCGGTATCAACCCATCAACAAAAATTGGGCTCACTGAGAACATCCAGAGAAAGCTTTCAGGTAAAGGGGGCCTCAGTACATCACAAATCAAACTAATAAAGCCCTCTTGGGCAACAAACACTACCAGTGGACGTTAGTCATCAGATCAGCACCTTGGGAATCTATGCCACAGAACTGAATCCTACCTTTCCAAGCTCATTACATTTTTATTATTTATTTTTAATGTTGGCAATATAACCCAATTATACAATGCACTGTGGTTATAGTTACTGTCATTTTTCTTTATATTATTTCTATTCGTGTATGTGTGCTATGTGTACCATATGCCTGCAGGGACCTGAAAGACATATCAGATCCCCTGGAACTGGAATTATAGGCAACTAGTTGTCAGTGAACATGTGATGCTGGGAACTGAACCTAGGTCCTCTGCAAGAACAGAAAGTGCTCTTAAAAACTGAGCCATCTCTCCAGCCCCAACCACTTCTTACTTTTTGAATTAAAAATGTTAAACTTTTGGGTTCAAGCAACCCTCTTGCCTCAGACTTCCTGTAGCTGAAACTACAGGTTAAGTGTCATCATGCAAGCTCAAGTTTATTTTATTTTATTTTATTTTAAGATTTATTTATTTTATTTATATGATGAGTACACTCTAGCTGTCTTCAGACACACCAGAAGATGGTGTTGGATGTGAGCCCCCATGTGATTGTTGGGAATTGATCTCAGGACCTCTGGAAGAGCAGTCAGTGCTCTTAACCAGTGAACCATCTCTCCAGCCCTCAAGCTTACTTTAAAAGGTCACAAGTATGGGTTGCTTGGACCCCAAACCATATTGTGCTTTGGGGCTTCTCCATCCACTCCTCTCCTCACTCTTATTCCTAGGCTTGGCACATTGTCCCTTTTGTTCTGGTTCTGTTTCAGTTTCTATCTCCCCCAGTCCTCATCTCCTGACCCAGCAATTTTAGTTCTCATTGACTATGAGTCTCATCAAAAGCATGTCTTCTGTATCACTTATGGAAGGACTTGAGGCAGCAGTTCTAATCCATCTTTGAGTGGCTGGCCTTTGCCACTCTTATGCCTTAAGGTGCACAGGTTGCCATCACAAGACCCTAAAGGGTAGATCCCCAATATCAGGTCAACACCGGTTATATGCTGCTACTGACAGATATTCAGGAACACCCTAAGTGTATGCTTGCTCTTTGGTTCTGCAGATCTGTTAGATCTACTAGATGAGCAATAAGGATGGGCACCAGGAGGATGTAGTTCACCCTAAGCAACTGTTCCTCTCTGGGCAGGTCTTTCTCAGCTTCCTTCAGGAGTTTGAAGGCCAGACTCAAAATAGTTTCCAGAGGGAGAGAAAGGATATAGGCCATTTGGGGAAATCCCTATCTCTTTGGCCTCCATTTTGAAGCTCTTAAAGGAGACAAACAACAACCATAAAAACAAAACAACAACCAATAAACCCACATAGAGTTGTCATATTGCCCACGAGCTGGGAAAAGACATAACCCATCCAGTGCCCACACTCTTAGGAAAGATCAGCTCCCTAATGGTTTGTGACTTGACCCAAGGGAGGGGTGTGTCGATCCTGATGGAATAGTAAGGGTCATACTGTGTGACAGCGATGTCTGGAAGGGGATTCATGTCCCCAAGCTGGATGAGCAAAGAAGCTCTTGGTATTGAGGAGGGATGCGACATGGCTGTCGTTGGGAAGAATCTTTCCAACTACCATGTACAGTAGACAGGCAGAGCCTGAGGGGGCGGGGCAGGTAACATTGGCAGCCTTGCTCGAGGCTGAGATGTCAGAGGTCGGGCTTCTCAATCAGATGAGCTAGCAAAAAACAACAGTTCAGAAAACTTGGAAATCAAATGCTCATACCTGAACATTATGAAGGTTATACTTCTAGAAGCATGAGCAAGTAATATATTTTGTCTTAATAGTTTGTTAGTCAGATTTAAATCTTTAACACTGTGTTGGCAAAAGGTATGCAAGTCGCTGTATCCTGCCTGGGGCAGACTGGTGTGTTATACACTAGGACTTAGGTGCTTATAAACTGTAGCCAGAGCTAAGCACAGCAAGGTCTTACCTTCTGGCCGACACATAGCTGTGGTTTACACCACCAGCAGGGCATTCGTTAACTATTCCTGAGGGTGGTGGGTACCACAGCATCTTCATGACCAATCTGGTTAGGTTTGGGTTATGTGCTAGAAGCAAAGGTGAATCTCCTAGAGCTGCAATTAGGGTACCACTTTTTATATCACTGACTTTTTTTATATCTAATTTCCCCCCATGACTCTTCTCCGGTAATCATTCTGTCATTTGCTTACTTACTGACTCCTCTGGGCTTTCCTTTGTCTTTTCTAAGGCTATTATAAAAGTTCACAGCTGTCTGTGGGCACTCCCAGCCAGACCCACCCAGACACAGCCAGATTCCACCCTGAAGTGGGCAGTGAAAGGGCTCTGACTCCTCATGGCAGTTCATTCTGTTCCTGGCACCCCACACACTCCCCAACCCTGGGTCCTGCCTGCTGCTCTCAGCATGGCTCCTCCTGTGTCCTCAAGCCACCAGAGGGAGTGGATCTGCTCGCAGCTTCATCTGAGCCTTCTGTCTCTGCCCCTCTACACACCCTGGCCCAGCAGAACTGGAATGTCCTCTTTGTCCTGGCCAGAGGAGCCAAGTAGTTTCAGGAGTGCTGCCACTTAGCTATGGGTTTGCAGAGCCCTGGGATGTGTGAGAATGGGGTGGAGTAGCACAATGGGAAGGAAGGACAAAGGTGGATGGAGTGCTTGTAGCTGATGTGGGCTGTCCCAGTGGGAAAGGGATAGGAGAGTGGAAGGCAAATCTACCTACATTTTGAAAGGCAAACCTGTGTGTGCCATGTCTTGCTTAAGAGCATGGGAGAAGGGAAGGAATTGCTGCTCGTGTGGTCTGGGTGAAGGAGGGTAAGAAAGGCGATGTCTCTCCCATCTGACCAGCTTCTAGCACAAGGGGACTCTAAGGAAAGGTCACCCCAATGGATCTTGTTCTTGTGACATAAACCTCCATGACAGCTTGACAAAGCTCACTTCCAATCTGATTTCACAAGACCCTCCTCCCCATCTTGCCACCAAAGGATTTTTTATCTCCTGTGTGTCTGTGTGTCTGTCTCTGTGTGTGTGTGTGCGTGTGTGTGTGTAATATAATCATAAATATCTATATCATTTTACTCCTCCTTTGCTGCTTTCTAGAGGCATTTAAGAGATCCACACATGACTCTTCTCCTCCCCATTCCTTTGAAGTCTCACAATGCCTGTTAAGAGAAGCTTCTGATGTTAACCACAGGATCACGATAAAGAATGAGTGTCTGCAGGCAGCTGAATCATGTGGGCCCCTCTGGAGCAGCTCTGGAAGCGGTAGGCAGGGAGGGACCTGAGACAGAGACCAAGTTGCTAGGATTTCTGTCCCCAAGCCCTTCCTATCACTCCCTGGAAAAAATAACCTTTGCTTCCAGATTTACCATAAATCTAAGATAAGCTTGGCAACACGAGTCCCTGCTAAATAACCTTTGTGCACACTCATACTTTAATAAAAGCTCTAGAAAAGATCGATAAGGCCTACAGGTACCTTTAACTGCGTTGCTACCTAAGGAATTTATCAGGCAAAGTCACTGTATTATGCTGTCCTGACCATAACATGCATTCAACGAGTTGACTGCCCAGCCTGTGCTCCAGCAAAACAAACAGGACAGACAAGATTACCTCTTCCAGGTTCTGTGCATGCCCCAGCCTTATCGTCTACAACAAACATTCTGCTCCTGTAGAGACTCTCTGCTTACACAACAGCAGAACATGTGGGAGGATAATAGTCCATGTCCATGTTCCTCAGAACAGGGTAACTCAACTCCATGGTGTGCTGTCATGACTGAAAACAACCAAAGTGAAGCTGGCTGGGCTATGAGTTTAGCCATCCTCAACTAAATTCTTTAGCAACAGAGAACAACAGATGAAACCTGGAGCTGTGGCAGACCTACACAATGGCACTGCTACCATTACCCCCAAGTGTGTGTGCTTACGGATGGATGGAATTTATTCTAGGGAGACTGAGTGCCTACAGACACCCCACAGGATTCTCAGGGCTCGTGAGAAACTAGTCAACCTGGAGTTGTTAATGTGGATTGCCACACAAGAAATAAACTCATAAAGAAGTAAATGTGGAGTATGTCAAAGAATAGGGGGAAGTATAATGGGTGGGGGGCATGGGAGGAGGGAGAGGCAGGCAGGAGGGGTGGGAAACTATAATGGGTGGGGGGCATGGGAGGAGAGAGGGGCAGGCAGGAGGGGTGGATTGCTGTTTTACTCAGGAAGTTGATATCCTGCAGAGAGGAAAATGTTTGGGAAAAGTGTGGGTGCCGGCTTGCAGATATCTGGAGGGATAACAGTTCAGCAAAAGGAATGTAAAGTTTTCTAAAGTAGAAGCTTGCATGATGAGTTAGTGGATCAGACCAGCGAGGAGGGTCAGAGTTGGTAAGAAGTGCTCAGACTTCTGGCTACCCAGTGGTCTTAAGTATCACTGGGCCAAACTATAGAGACAATCAAATCCCTCATACAAAATATGCATACCCTCCTGGATACTTTAAGTCATCTCTAGGTTACTTTTAATACATAGTGCAATATTAATGCTACAGAAGCAGTTGTGAAACTATATTGTTTAGGGAATACTGACAACAAAGAAAGTCTGTAGGTGTTCAATAAAGATGTCCACCAAGCTGGGCTTTTGATCCCAGCACTTGGGAGGCAGGAGGCAGGTGGATCTCTGTGAGTTAGAGGCCAGCCCTGTCTTCAAAATGAGTTCCAGGACAGATAGAGCTACACTAAGAAACACAGTCTCAAAAACCCAAAACCCCAAACAACAACAATAACAAAAACAAAAAACAAAACAAAAACACCAAACAAGCCAAACAAACAGGACGCAGATCGACGCTGATCGACTATATCATGAAAGTAGACTTTGTCCAGACAAAATGAGACGAATAGATTTTTCCCCCCATTATTTAAGAATGATGGTGAAGGTTCAACATGAGCACCTGGCAAGGATAAAGCTATCTGCCCGACTTGAGGAAGAGTCCAGACTGAAGGGCACAGATTGTGGTAGAGGGGATCACAGTCATTTCAGATCTGTTAAGTTTGAAAGTCAAGTAAATGACTTCAAATACCAATCTGAATCTCGGGGGAAATATACAGGCTAGAGGCGCCTCTGTCATAGCATTGATGCTTGGCACCAAAGAACTAGGTCAGATCACATATAGAACTAGAAGAGAGAAGCCATGAAATCTGGGGCAGAAGCCATGTTTTTTAAGTCACATGGAACCAAAGCTACGACTTTGACTAACCCAGACACAAACAGTCACAAATGATTCTTGAAGGCAAATCAGAGGACATAGGACTGAATTTCATCAGCAGCAAACAAGATATTTTTAAGTCACTTGCCTTTCTAGCAGACTTTTTGGGGCATCGGGTCAATCAAACTGCAAAGTTATAGTATCCAGAACAATTGCACAGGGTCTTGGCTTCTGAATTGTACAGACACAATTTTTGGTCATGCAGCTACAGATTTTCCTATGCAGACATGACTAATGTCTCCTTGGCGGTGCCTCCTCTTGTTTTATAAACCATGATACTTCAGGAATCTCTGTGGTAAGCTTGGCCTCAACCAAGTAACCATTTCCTTTACTAACTTGGTGCTGGTAGTATATAGTCTTCAAAGTTAAAAAAAAAAAAAAAAAAAAAACCTAAAAGTTCCAATGTCCATAGTTAGAACCAAAGAGAGATGCTAGTGATCATTTATATATAAGCAAAGATAATGATGAAAAACCATCACGCAGGAGATTTACTTGCATACGGTTTTCTGTGTGCCAAAATAGGCTTACCTTGAATCACTTAGGAATGCTTACAAATATAGAGGAATTAGGTGCTCCAATTTAAGAAGCAGAAACATACACACACACAAACACACACACACACACAAACACACACATGTGGGGGAATCAGTCCCAGGAATCCTATGGATAGTGAAGTCCATGGGTACTGAAATATCTTCTGTGAAATGCTGAAGTAGTTTCCAATAACCTGTATACCCTCCAATACACTTTAAAACATCTTGAGATCCCTATGATACCTAAGACAATGTAAATACTACATAAACCTTTATACTGCTCAGGGAATAATGACAGGAAAAGTCTGTAGCATTTGTTCAATATATTGGGTCTCAAACCTGGGACAAATGGCTGCGAACCTATTAACATATCAAAGCAGCCTCTGGCCACAAGGTCCTCCTGGCCACCTCCAGTCCCTTCTGTTATAGGGTCCTCCTGGCCACCTCCAGTCCCTTCTGTTATAGGGTTCGTCTGGAAACCTTCGGTCCCTTCGGTTATAGGGTCCTCCTGGAAACCTCCGGTCCCTTCTGTTATAGGGTCCTCCTGGCTGCCATATCTTTCCTCCAGCTATTCTTCCGTGTTCAGCCCAGCTGTTTGGGTTGTATGCCCCCTTTTACACTTCGGCCTCCTGTCCACTTGCCCGCTGCTCCTGGTTCCCCTCTCTCCTTTTCCCCAATCTCCTCGACACATGGCCCAGCTCAGTGTCCTGGTCATGCTTCATCCAGATCCTTCAGATGTCTCCGGCTCTGCTCTCCCTCTTATCTACAATAAACCTCCTCCACCACACCTCGCTCACTCGTGACCTCATTTTTATTTCCTTTTTTCATTCACAATACAAACTTCATTTTCTTTCCCTAAATATTTTTGACCTGTGCTT
The DNA here is from genome assembly GCF_900095145.1 of Mus pahari. Taxonomy (NCBI): domain Eukaryota; kingdom Metazoa; phylum Chordata; class Mammalia; order Rodentia; family Muridae; genus Mus; species Mus pahari. The sequence goes on along the minus strand of NC_034592.1, from coordinate 8,159,552 downwards.
GGGTGAAACCATAGATGCAGAGCCTACAGATATGGAGGAACATTATGAATGTATGTATGTATACATGTGTGCACAAAGTGGTACAGATTTGTAAACATATATAAACACATAAACACATACAAAAATATGCACATACACATATAGCTTCTCATAATAAATGACCTAGGAGTAATATTAACACCATAAGAGTGCACCAAGGGTATCCCTTTAATAGTTATTAGCATCAAAATGTACTCTTAGATCCCTGTAATAAATGAACAGGGCATAGGACCTGGGAAAACAAGTTTATTAACGAGGATGGATTGATGTATGGGATATGTGAAGAGCTACTTAATTAAAAAGGAGGGGTATACGGGAGAGTTTGGAGGGAAGAAAGGGGATGCATATACATTATAATCTCAAAAGTAAAACTTAAACATTGACCTCAGGCATCTCAGAAACACTCTGTTTTCACTGAGGGTGCACCCGCTTCTCTCAGCCCATCGGAGATGCTGGCTGACTCATCTGAATGCCTTTGTGACAACGAGCATTAAGCAGGTATTCAGTGGCACACAGCAAAGAATTTTTTTTAAGGTTGTCACTTAATGGTAAAACAATCAGTTTATAAGAAACGTGTATTGAGTAAAGTGAGGCCTCTTAAAAGATCTGAGAGCCCAGCCTTATTCTGACATGTGCAGTTTACTATGTGACTGTTTCACTGCCCACTTCTGTTGATCAGGCCTTGAGTAGCTGGTGCCTCTTTTCCAAGGACAATAGGGGGAGAAGACAACAATGAGTCCTACGTGCCAGGAAGCATCTAGAAGGCCTCCCTCACATGAGAGAAAAGAAGATATGTATAGAAATCTGTGAGAAACAGATAATTTAGAAACTAGTGGGGAGGAAAAGTTATAACTTGCCAGGAAAGCATGGGAGGAGGAGGGCTGGGTGTATGGAGGCTTTGTGGTGCAGTTCATACTAGTGCATGGGAGGCCCTGGGTTTCATCTCAGGCATAGGATAAAAAAGAGAAAGAAAGAACACCGCTGAGAGACAGAAGGCAGGCTGTCCCGAGTCTGACACCTGTGCCGGAGCGCCCAGGATCTTCTCTCAATGACCTTGGTGAAGACATTTAATTCTCTCCATGTGCACATCTGGGTGTTCTGTGCCGCCGAGTCTGACACCTATGCCGGAGCGCCCAGGACCTTCTCTCAATGGCCTTGATGAAGACATCTAATTCTCTCCAGGTGCACATCTGGGTGTTCTGTGCAGCAGCCACCTTACTGCCCTCTCACAGATGCCACCAATTACTTGTGTCTACTTGGTTCTTATTTGAAGTCAAGGAACCAAATTTAGAAAACAGATGAACACCTACCTACCCTCCCCCACTGCAAACACAGAGTACTCCCTTCCACACCAAGGATACCTAAATAAACATTATCACCAATAGGAAGTCATTAATCACCTAGTGAGTAATGCAAGAAATGGAAGTCACACCAGAAATAGCATGGTCTTGGGAAAGTTATTATTTTTCCCCATTCAGAACAGCCTTATTGAACAAAACAATTATATATAATAAATGGCATATAGTTAAGGAGTACAATTCAAGAAGTTTATTTTATTGCTCCTGTTTTGAGGGAGAGGGTCTCAATATGTAGCCTAGCCTGGACTTGAACCCACAATCCTCCTGCCTTAGCTTCCTTAGTGTTGGGTTACAGGTGTGTGATACTACATCTAGCTTCACTTTGGGGAGATCTAATTTATTCATAAATTCATGAAGCCATCACCAAAATACAAATACACCAGCACTTCTCCCAATGTCCCTCAGACCCTTCCCAGTAATTCTTGTCACCCCTCCAGACTCCTGAACAAACATTAATCTGCTTGTTGTCCCTGTGTGTTTCATTTCTGAGCTTTGCATAAATAGAATCATTCAAGACATATTCCAATCTGTATTTGTTTTTTTTTTAATCTGTATAGTTGCCTGTTTTCATGCTGGAGAGGTAGCTCCGCAGTCTACAGCACTGGCCGCTCTTCCAGAGGACCCAGGTTCAGTTCCCAGCACCCACATGACACTCACAACTGTGTACCTCTGGTTCCAGGGAGCCCAGCACCTTCTTTTGGTCTCCACAGGAGCTGTACACACAAAGTGCACAGACATACACACAAATACTCATAAACATAAACAGAAATTTTTTTTTACAGGGTATGTTATATAAATCAAGCATGGTAACATACACACCCTCAAAAGGAGGGTAATTGTAAGTCTGAGGCCAGCCTGCTCCACATAGTGAGTTCCAGACAAGCCTGGGCTACATAGTGAGCATTATTTAAAATATCAATCAATTCAATCGATCAGCTATAGAGAGAATCTCTTATTAACATCACCTGTCAATAAAAAAGGCTATGGCCGATGAGCTAAGGCAGAATTAGAAAGTGGAACATCCATCAGGGAGGGAGAGAATTCTGGGAGTTAGGTGAGCCAGGGATTTGCCAAGGAACTGTGAGGAGACAGACACATGAAACACATGAGGAAAAGGTAGCCAGCCATGTGGCACACTTAGAATAGAATTACCTGAATTATTGAGACACGAGTTAGTTAGGGAACAGAACCAAGGCCTAGACATTTATTAATAAGTAATTAGTCTCAGAGTTGTTATTCCTGGGAACAAAGTGGTCAGGAAGAAAAGCCTAGAGTTAATCATCATTCAATCAATCACTCCATCAGAGTGCATAAAGTCAGGTATCATACTGAGCTTCACTAATCAAACAGACCAGTAACAAGTGGCCCAGGTATAAAAGCAAAATGGTTGGGATATGTAGGTGTGAAAATTGACCTCTTGGGGATTAAAGTGACAAAAAAATAAATGTCCTCCTGTGATTCTTATTTCCTCAGATTAATTAACAGGGCATATGAAATCCAATAGAAACTGAAACACTATCCACTCAAACGCATTAATTTATATAGCACAGTTTGTAAAACAGCAGTGAATAAAATAGGTTTGTGGACTCCTCCTGCTAGTCAGAGAGATGGGCAGTGTATTAATAAACAAATGTTGAGATGCTATGCCCGGTAGTCACCAGTGTTCTGTCTGGAAATCAGGCAGGTTCTAGACGAGTTTAACTGAAGGGGGATTTGCCAGAGTGCTCGGAGACCCTCTTCAGATAAAATGACATGAATGAAGATCAGACAAAGGAAACATTGTTCAAGTGTCCCAAGACTATCTCAGGTCAAGGAAACAAAGCTCAAAGGCCGGAGATTGCAAGCAATTAGCTGGGCTGTTAAGAGACTTCAGAGCTTCAGCTGAAGGGTGAAGCAGTGTTGTCAGGTGACCAAGCCGTCTAGAGTATGGGCTTGTGCTCTGACTTCCCTGGGATGCTCGGATGATGGGCCCTGTCATGTTTTCAACAGAAGAGTGGTGTGAAGTGACCTGGGAGTTTGAATAAGCACCGTGGCCTCTTTCTGAAGACTGCTGTTCCCAAGAGAAGAAGCAAGGTCGTGAGCTCGCAGATTACTAAGCAGTGGAGAGAAGGCAAGCTATTCCGGTTCTGGGTGCAGTTTAATCCCACCCACCATGGCTCTGCTAGGCTCAATAATGACACCACTCTATTCTGGCAACAGTTATTGTAGCTCGCCATGTTTGTCTCTGACCTGTCCATAATTCACCCTCTTTGGCCTCTGCTACTTATCAACGAGAAGAGGATAACCCAGTGCTCTGGAAGAACAGTTACGGCAGCAGGTTTCCACACCAGAACCAAAGCCTAGGAAACCACACCCTGGGAAGTGATGTTGGCTGGTTTTAGTGATCTTCTATTCTTTTATCATTTGTTCAAGTGTATGGATGTCAATGGTGTTCAAATAAATATAAGGATTTTCTTACATTTTTTTTCCTAAAGATAGAATCTTACTGTGTCACCCTAGATATTCTGGAATTCAATATGTAGACAAGGCTGGCCTCACATTTAAGAGATTCACCTGCCTCTGCCTCCAGTGTGATGGGATTTAAGATTTGCACTGCTATGCCTGGTAGGGAAGAATTGTTATCAGCACCTCTAGATGGCCTTGCAGTGTTCCTAGCTGTCTTTATTTTGCCTTACCCTTAACTTCAGTACATGATTTGTCCCAAGACATACTCCTTTCAATTTTCCAGAAAGGCCTTGACCATTTTTCTTCTCTTACCATGCCTTTGTTCATTTGACACCTTCCTTCTGGCAGAAGTGTTCTAAGTGAAGAGCTCGGCTTTCATTGTTTCATAGGCCCTTGCCCATCCCTCCTGTCTCTCCTCCCAGCCCTGAATGCATACATCAGAACCAGCATCATCCAGATCCATGGATGGCTCAACACACGCAATCCCACCCCGTCTCCTCAGAATGTTACCTTTACCCCAGGATCTTGACAATCTGCCCACCATATCATCCTTCTTTGTATGCCATTTTTTCCTGGGCACACACAGTATCCTTGGCTTCCTGTCCCTGATCCCTGCAATGGTTGCCATCTCATGCCATTGCTATGAGAAAAGTAGCTTTGTCAAAAATTAGATGAACTTCCCCCTGCCGTGTGTGTGTGTGTGTGTGTGTGTGTGTGTGTGTGTGTGTGCGGGCGCGCGCGCATTTGTGGGTGTGTTGCCAGGTTCTCTGCTTTGTTTCATTGATATTTCCATCTGTATTTCCCTGCACAAATACTATTACCTAGGCCTGGTCACTGCAGCTCTGCAGAGAGCCTTACCTTCTCTTCCCTTCATTCTTTGCAACAACAGTCTCAGGCTTGTTTATATTTACAGAGAACCTGGCTGGGGTTTTAATAGGAACTGTTTTAAGCCTGTAAGGCTGATGTTCAAGAAGAACTGACAGCTTTATTTTTTTGAGTCTACTGAGTCATGAATAAAGTATGTTTTGTCAATTATTGGGTTTGACTTCTTTCGCTGGCATCATTCTGAGCTTACAGATCCTGCACACCTTCGGAGTGTTTGCCCTTACACATTTGGTTTTCCGTGGAGCGATTATCAACAGTAGTGGTTTCCATTTGGCCTTCCATTTGTCTGCTGTCAGTACCGTAGTGCAGTTGATTCTGGGACTACTCTTCTATCCAAGGGTCCTGATGAACATCAGTGGAACTTCTTGGGGCTGGAGGCTTGCTTTGGCTCAGGCTATTTTACATTCTTGGGAATTTTCTATTCGACAATATTTTCTGAAACCAGAGACAGTTTTATTTCTTCTTTCCCAAGATGCATGCCTTGATTGCTTTATTCTGTCCATTGCACTAGGTAGCTTGTCCAAAATTACACTGAGGAACAAGAGTGTGGCTGAGCCAGGCGTGGTGGCGCACGCCTTTAATCCCAGCACTCGGGAGGCAGAGGCAGGAGAATCTCTGAGTTCGAGGCCAGCCTGGTCTACAGAGTGAGTTCCAGGACAGCCAAGGCTGCACAGAGAAACCCTGCCTCGAAAAACAAACAAACACACACACACACACACACACACACAGAGAGAGAGAGAGAGAGAGAGAGAGAGAGAGAGAGAGAGAGAGAGAGAGAGAAAAGAGTGTGGCTGGACACTCTCCATGGGTTCCTCTCACAGAAGTAGCATTGTAAGCATTGACTGCAGGGTCTTAGATATGTTCTTTCTGGCCTTACCTCTATCCCTCTGTCCCGAGAGCTTTCCATTCCTAATGTTGGTTTGTTCACTTGCATGTTCTCAGTGCTGGAGATCAAACCAAGGCCCCGAACATATATGTGCTCAAGCTATTTTTTTAATATCATAAGGTGGTACTGGATTTTTACGTGACCATTCATAAAACCGTATGATTTTCTTTGTTTGCCTGTTGAGATGGGGGAGTACATAATTTGATGTATTATTGAACCAGCCTTCTGTACCTCTAACTCCATCTGGTTTTACTCTGTTATTGGTTTTAAGCATTGTGTGTTTGGCTTGCTAATTTTTCATTGAGGATTTCCAGGGGAGTACATGTTACTAGCTCTTCCAATGAATCTGTGGATGTAAATATTCCAGTCTTGTTTATTGGAAATGTCTCATGCTTATCCATTCAAAACAAACAAACCAACACTACATGATAGAAACTGTTTCCTCTGAATTTTGACAACATTGATACATGGCTTTCTGGCTTCATATCCTTTCTTTGTGGGTGCCTACAATTTCTCTCTTCTTCTCATCTCTGATGCTCTGCAGTCTGTCCTTAGTGAGCCTATAGTGGAATTGTTTTTAAAGATTTATTTATTTATTATATGTAAGTACACTGTAGCTGTCTTCAGACACTCAAGAAGAGGGTGTCAGATCTCATTATGGATGGTTGGGAGCCACCATGTGGTTGCTGGGATTTGAACTCAGGACCGTCAGAGGAGCAGTCAGTGTTCTTAACAGCTGAGCTATCTCTCCAGCCCTGTGGATTTTTTCTTTAAGTCTTGCTTGTGACTTTGTATCCTTTTCTATCTTCATTTCTAAAAGTACCCTCATCTGCATTCTCTTCCACTACTATTCTTCTCCAAGTTTTTCCAGCCCCATCTGGAATTCCTACTAAACATAAATGTCTTAATTATTTTTATCTTATTGTGTCTTGAAATTGTTCCTTCATTTTCTTTCTCTTTCTTCTCCAATTATAAGATGCCCTTAGATTTATGTTATTTTTGAATATATTTTTCTCTCCAGTTAAATAATCCCAATAATATTTATGTAGATTTATAGGGCTAGTGTAGCTGTCACTAGTGTTGTTCACAAATATGTCAGGGCTTTATCTCTCTGAAGTTATGTGTGACCTCATGACTTTGCTAAGCACAAGTGCCACTCCTGAAGAAGGTTTAAAGGCTAGGCTGGTTTTATTATGATTCCTTAGCTTCATGTCGCTGGTGTACTGAGATGGAGCTGTCATCAGCACGGTACTTGGAGTAGCTACGACAGCCAAGAACTCCAACCAATAGGCCCTGCACATTCAACTTAAGCAGGAAATAAACAGTCATGGTAAGTGCCCCCGGGGTTTAGAGGTTCTTACTGCAGCGTTACCTACCGTAATGTGAATGATAAAGCTGAGGAATCCTCACAATGTGGACATGTGGATTTAGACTTCACTCTCTGCATTTCTCCTATCAGTGTGGGGAGCAGATGAAGTCCCGAGTGACCTGGATTATTGAAGTGGGCAGAGCCATATTCAGGACCTCAGTGCCTCAGACACAGAGGCGTCTGCTGGGGAGTGTGGTGCTGAGGCCTGGAGCTATGGCATGGTCTTCCCCTGGTCTGAAGGTGAAATGGTGAACAATACGGAAACTATCAACCACAGTCTCCTCCTGGGCTGACTGCAGGGGGACACTGCACCCTACAGAGGCCTCCTAGTGAAATCAGCCAGAGCTGCTCTCCGTTCAGCTGCACACTGACTGACAGCTGCACACTGACAGCTAATTCTGTATTTTCTGAAGCAACATCTATATTCAACTTAGTATGAACTCTCACCTTGCTGCAATATCCGGGTCATACTTTTCAAGATGATGAATTTAAAAGATGGGGGAGTCCAGAAACCAACAGAACATGAAGTGGACATTAGAGTTTAGACATGGAGTCTAACAGTCAATGACAGATGAAATACCATGGATGGAGCAAGCAGCCCACACAAAGAAACTTCCAGAAAGAATATCACCTACGTTTTAGAGCTGTGTTGCCAATGAGAGTTAAGAATGAAAAAAAAACAGTCAATATATGATGTGAATCATTACATTAAAACTTGGTAACTAAAACCCAGTGTGAGAGCCCACAGCAGAGCATGGATTGTGAAGGCAGGAAGGTCATAAGAAATCTCTTTTGACAAGATGCCTGCTGAAGTTGGGGAGTGAGGGCTGTGAGCCTGACCCCAGAGTGGGCTTCCCTGAGTAAGATACTTAAAGCAGGGTTGTGTAGAGAAGGGGGAAAAGTAGGGTCTGATGACCAGAGAGAGGTCTGAGGAGTGAAAGGTCTCCTGTTAATAGAAGACTCTGCAGAGCCTGTCAGGGGTAGGTTGCCACGGGGCTGCCGGCTGGAGCGGCAGGAAGGCCCACACGGCTGAGTCTAAGCGGAACTGTGAAGTCTTTGCTGTGTGTATATTTTAAAGTCAGACCTTACATGTGTCTTCAGTTATGCCAAATTCTTTAAATACAAGAACCAGATTTCATATATATTTTTTAAATAACTCACAATGGCACTTTTCATGGTGCCAGAAAGCAGGCAGACTTTTAATATAAAAGGCACAAATTGGGGTGGGGGTAGGGCAAAACTTGGGAGGGACACAGAGGAAAAAAATGTATTTTTACCATTACTTTATATTACTGGAAGACATCTAGCTAGAGATGTCTTAAAGCCAATTAACACCTCAGCAAAGTCTGAAAAATGGAGATGTTGTAGGAAATATAATTTTTAATGATGATTTCAAACTATTGAGAACTCAAACCCTGACAGGACAAAAACAGGAGCTTGCCCTGGCGGGACATGGCTGAGCCATGTAGATGCCAATGATGGTTTGCTGAACTTGAGCATGGAGCCCGGGAGCCACCATAAGAAGAGAGTTTGTAGGTAACCAAGGTTTCCGTTTTTCTCTGGGCTGTATTAAACTTCCAGTGTGAAGCAGTGCACAGGCATAGAAGAAGCTGGGTTAGAAACCAAGGGGCCGCTTGACAAACATAGTCTTAGTGTCTGGGGGAAAGACACACTTTGTTTATGGCAACTCTGGGCTGTTGAGGAGAGAAGGCAGGCAAGAAGTGCTACCCTGGGCTTGAACAGCAGAAATATATCTTCTCAAAACCAATATGTTGTCAGAGCGGGTTTCTCCTGATTCCCATTTCCATGGATTGGAGACAACTAGAAAACAGGGTAGTTTCATTTTGCTCTTCTTATGAAGATTCTAGCCATGTTGGAATGGATCCACCTTTCTGACCTCTTTCTAACTTAGATCTTGACTCCAAACACAGTCACATTCTGAAGTTCTGGGGGATAGGACTTAAGTAATCCCACATAAGAGCTCCCAAGAGTCTCAAGAAAGTGAAAGAGTTAAGTGATGGGCCACCTGCTGTTGTGTTAAAAGGCAGCTATGCTAGATGGAAATCTCCCCCCTAAAATCTCCAGACAGGGCCTTGGCTCCAGACCCAAGGCCTGCTTCAGCTCAGGTCCACATCACGATGCTCAGTGGAGAAATCTGAATGGAAAGTAGACCAGAGGACCTGCATGTGGGTCCTGCAGCCATGCAGAATGTGTGCCTTCCTGTGTTCTTAGCACACCATCTGAAATTTGAGAACCTGCCAAAAAGCTGTTCCCTGATGTCACCTGGCAGCCTGCTGGACACCACTGCCAGGATGAGAGCATCAGGGAGCACCTGCTCAGGTCCATGACATAAGACAGGCATGTGCCCCAGCAATATTTCTAGTATTGCACAGAATAAACAGTCTTTAAGCTAGAATGAAAATACATGTGGAAACTCTTACGAAGTTAGAAGAATATAGAAGCTTCCATTGGAAAGCCAGCTTTTAGAAAACAAATTAGCTTGACAAGGAACTTTTCATTAAAGGAAAAAAATGCATGCATTATCAATGGCACCAGGACCCAGTGTATAGGCCTGGTTCTGGTTAAATGAAAGGGGTCACAAAGTCAGAGGTCAAACATCTGAGCCAGGGACCAGTACTGTGGTGGGAGTGTAGAATAACCAGATTGCATTATGTATATAATCAAGTATATGTGTGAAACTGGCAAGGACTAACTAAATTACCTCTTTAATGGAAAAAAGTAGCTATAATTAATCTTGCATTAACAAAGATAAGAAATTCTGCAATTCACTAGACTTGCCCTGGGAAAGGAACAGAACTGACTAGCCCTCTGCAAGATCAACAATGTTACTTCTTATTCTAACAAGAGCACTGCAGAGCAGCTGCCAATATAATATATTTTATTGTCTTTTTTTGTAGACAGGGTTTCTCTATGTAGCCCTGGCTGTCCTAGAACTCTCCCTACAGACCAGGTTGGCCTTGAACTCATGGAGGCCTCCCTGCCTCTGCCTCTGCCTCTGCCTCTGCCTCTGCCTCTGCCTCTGCCTCTGCCTCTGCCTCTGCCTCTGCCTCTGCCTCTGCCTCTGCCTCTG
>NC_034592.1:8146172-8149464 GCF_900095145.1 Mus pahari | reverse complement strand
GCCTCTGCCTCTGCCTCTGCCTCTGCCTCTGCCTCTGCCTCTGCCTCTGCCTCTGCCTCTGCCTCTGCCTCTGCCTCTGCCTCTGCCTCTGCTCATATTTTCACACTAGCTTAAAGACTATTCTGTGCAATACTAGAAATAAGGCTGGGGCACAAGCCTCTCTATGTCACTCAAACAGATCCTGCTTGATGCTGGCAGTGGCATCCAGCAGGCTGCCTATGACCTCAGGCAGAGCACTAAGATTGCACCACCGTGCTTTAATACATCTTAAACTAGATACTTCTAATGCCAGTGATAAAGAGATCTGAGGCTGGTCATTGGTATTAGAACATAGTCAAGGGGCTGGAGAGATGGCTCAGTGGTTAAGAGCACTGGCTGGTTTTTCAGAGGATATAGTTTTAATTCCTAGCACCTACATGGTGGCTCACAACTTTGTGTAACCCCAGTCCCATTATACCCAGTGCCCTCTCCTGGCCTCTTGTGGTACTGCAATATGTGCTGCACATACATGCAGGAGAAAGACCTATACACATTTAAAAAACAAAACCAAAAAAAGAAAAATAAAATACTGTCAAAATGTATGGTGGCATACACCTGTAATCTCAGAATATGGAGTTTGAGGTTATTTTTCATTACCTAGTGAGTTCAAGGTCAAACACATGAGTGTGTGTTTCAACAAAACAAAACACTGGGATTTTGTCACTACAGGAGAAATTCTGTCTTCCACATTCTTTTGAGATCCAGAAATTCAACAGCAGCCTGTCTCTCAAGTCTTCCTCTCCAACTGAAGGCCTCCCCTGATACAGAAATCCATACTGATAGCTCAGCACCAATCGTTTGAGGCATTACTCCTTTTATGTATTGAATAAGATCCACAGAAACCTGCAGATCCTTTGCTGCACCCTTAGGCTAGTGTGATATAATATCATGTCACTAGATTTTCAATTTTTAATGTAAAAACCTATCAGTAAAATGGCCTTGTAAAGAAATCATTGAAATACAATTACTGTGTAAAGGGATCTTAAGAACATTAACATATTATTATTGTTTTTATCTTAATAACTTAAAACATTTTCATCCTAATGAGCTGGTATAGACCTTTTCTGAAGTAATAAAATCCACTTAACTCACTTCAGTTAAAATAACTTAACTCACCTTTCTCCTTTTGTCTGCTTTTTCATCCTGTTTAAAGTTACAGCAATTATCCTTATCTTAATTTCCTGGTACACACATTACATTTAATTGTTTCTTGTAGAAATACTCATTTAAATGGCTTTTAGAATTTTATTGTTCTTGATTAAGTCAAGTCAAATTTATTTTGGATCTAGAAGTATAAATAACATTAAATTATTTTTTTGCCTTGCTGGCTTCCATGTTGTCTTTGAAACTTTGAATTCTGTTTTAAGTAAATATTTTTTTTTACATCTGAGAGAAAACAAAAAACAAAAAACAAAAACCCTTGGCCTGGGCTGGTGAAATAGCTCAGTAGGTAAGAGCACCTGACTGCTCTTCCGAAGGTCCGGAGTTCAAATCCCAGCAACCACATGGTGGCTCACAACTATCCGTAACAAGACAGCTACAGCATACTTAAATATAATAAATAAATAAATAAATCTTTAAAAAAAAAAACAAAAAAAACAACAAAAAAAAACCCTTGGCCTGTGATGTGGGGTAGAATGAGGCTTCCTAGCTGTGACACAGAGAAAGGTCTGTTTCACACTAATTTCAAGACTAATTTTCTCCCTCTATGGAATTTTGAATTTCTGTTGCCTTTCATTTATTTCAGAGTCATGCCTGCATCTTCAACCCTGAAATGTTTTATGTAAATGTTATTAGGTGGTGAACAGGCATGTGGTGACCAGGCATGTGGTGACCCACATGCTGGCTGCAAAAGCATAGAGGGCCTGTATCTTCCCAGGGAGCCTGCTCAATGCTTGAGGCCACCATGTGCCTCATCTGTGATCCACCAACATTCTAACGGAGCGCTCACATCAACCAAAACTGTCTTCCAAATCAATGTGTTTCCTAGGCTTGCCTGCCTACGAAGCCATCATGGAAGTGTGTGGTCTTGGTTTCTTTACTGTTGCTATGATAAACACACTGACACAGTGCAAAAGGATTTATCATGATCTACAACCACTGAAGGATACAGTCCACCATGGTGGGAAAAGCATGCCAGCAGAGGCAGAAAGCTGTCTAGTCACACCGAGGAGGCAGAGTGAAGGGATGGGGCAGCCCTAAAAGGTCTCAGCCCTGCCCTCAGGGACCCTCTTCTATCCGGCTCCATCTCCCAAAGATCTCCCCAACTTCCCAATTAGCGGAGGATCACATGCTCAAACCTAGGAGTTTATGTGGGAGGTATGTCACAGTCAAACTATAAAAGGCATAGAACTTAATAATTACTTTGAAATCTAAAAAAAAAAAAAAAAAAAAAAAAAAAAAAATCAACTCTAGAGTATCAACCTGAGTTTTACCAGCATAAGATTTTTAATATCTAATTGTATTTTCTTTGAGATAAGACCTCCTTGTGTAGCTTTGTCTGGCCTGGAACTCAAAGAGTGGATCAGCCTGACCTTGAATTTATATAGATCCTTCCTCCTCTATCCCCAAGTGCTGGGGTTAATGGCTTATGCCCCCATCCTGGCCGACTTGTGTAGAAGCAAACGGATCACGTGGCTGCACTGTCTCTTGTAAGCACATTCATTCCTAGAGTTGGATTTGGTGCAGTAAATCTATTTGTAGAATTTGTCCATGTTCCATTCACCTCATACTAATTCACAAGGCACAGTCAGGGGTGAACTTGAGTCACTGTGCATAGAAGTTCTGAAATAGTCATATTGGAGGTTCACTACCAGCCCCTAATCCACATTTTATTTAAAGATTGACTCGTTTTTCCCAGGACATTTATTTTATCAAATGTAAGAAAACTAAAAGCTAACATTTTTTCTTTTTCATTTAAATCTTTTCATAGAATATATTTTGATCATATTCTTTCCCCTCCCCCAACTCTCCCAACCTGTCTATTCACATTCTCTCTCCTTCTGTCTCTGTCTCTCTGTCTCTATCTGTCTCTGTCCCTGTCTCTCTCACTCTTTCCTCCTTCTTTGTCTCTCTTTCCAAAACAAAAAATATATAAATTCAAACAAACAAATCAAAAAGTGCACTGAAAAACCAAACTTCATTTGTCTTGACTGAATGCTCCTGAGCATGGGTGGCCCTGGAGTGTGGCTGATACACCCAGAGACACCTGGAGTGTGGCTGATACACCCAGCAACACCTGGAGTGGCTGATA
>NC_034592.1:8123428-8146161 GCF_900095145.1 Mus pahari | reverse complement strand
GTGGCTGATATACCCAGAGACACCTGGACTGTGGCTGATACACCCAGAGACACCTGGACGGTGGCTGATATACCCAGAGACACCTGGACTGTGGCTGATATACCCAGAGACACCTGGACGGTGGCTGATACACTGATACACTCTGCATTGGAGAAAGCCAGTTTTCCCTCTTCTAGCAGGTATCAATTACAAAGATATTCATGGTTGAACTAGCACTTTGCATATACCCCTCCTCTGTGTAGGGATTTTGTCTGCATTTCACTCACACACTCTTGTGTGCCCTGCCACAGTCTCTGAGTTCATAGGTATCTCAGCTCTGCTGTTTGGAAGATGTGGTTTTCTTGGAGTTGCCCACCATCGCTGTCTCTTACAATCTTTCTCCCTCCTCTTCTGCATAGATCCTAGAGCTCTTAAAGGAGGTTTTGATACAATAATCCCAACTAGGGCTGTGTAGGAGATACCATTTTTGTTAACCTAAAGCAGCTTGTTTTATAGAGGAAATTTTTTCATGACTTTATAACTTCTCTTCTTATTTTTTTGGTGTGCAATTCAATATATTTAATGTCTCTTGGGCTGTGCGTAGAGTTTTACTTTATTTTAACTATTTCATTTGACCTTGTATTTTATTTAGCATTGGATCATGTCTTGAAACTATTATCTTTGGGAAAGCCGCAGGCTGCTACTCAGCCCACTTGCAGTTAACCGACCAGCCTCTAGATGGAGGCAGTCTGCATCTAACAGTACTTAAACATTTCCTGGAAGGAATCTACTATAGCAACACAATATGTAAACAGAGAATAACCAGTCAGCATGCAAGTGCAAGCAACTGAGTCAGCTGCTAGTTAAGGCCGATGCAAACTTATCAAATGGCTTACAGAAATAGTAAATTGGATTTTTACTGTAGAACTGGGCTACAGCAGAATCGGCCGAAGCAGGAGCGTCTTCCCATCCCGGGCAGGTGTAACCTGGTACTATCAGGAGCTGCCAGCGGAGTTCCAGTACCTGGCCACACCAGATCGTCAGTGCTATAAAAACGGACACCTAGTACCCGAACCACACAACCACACCAACCTAGCGATGGATGGGGAGGGCGGCAGGGGAGACTAAAGAAACCTGAGGACATGCTCAGCGGATGTGCCACCCAGCACTCGGACCCTAGCACGTGCAGTGTGCTGGGATGCCCCCATTTTCCTGCCTCAGCAACAGAGTAGGCACACATTGAGGAGATAAGTGTGTGACTCACACCCTCACCTTAGCTACCCACTGCACCACTCGGGCCAGGGCCTTGAACCTGACACTCTAGGAAACACTCCCATACTTGCTTTAACAGTGCCCTAAGATGAATACCCAAAGCTATTCATCTGCTACAAAGCATTCTTTTTAAATCTTCTGTATTTATAACACTGCAATTCTTTTATACTTTTTTCCTCCCCTGAGGCAGGGCTTCTCTGTGTAGCCCTGGCTGTCCTGGAACTCACTCTGTCGACCAGGTTGGCCTTGAACTCAGAAATCCGCCTGCCTCTGCCTCCCAAGTCCTGGGATTAAAGGCGTGCGCCACCACGCCCGGCTCATTATTTTTAATTAAGTGGATTCACAAGTTTCTGTATGAAGGTATGCAAACAAGGACACAGGTGTCCATCCATTCTGGGGACTGAACAGGGCAGGCAGTGTATGCTCCTAACCGCTGAGCCATCGCTCCAGCCCAGTACAGCACGGCGTTGCAATCACTGACAGTACTTGGGAAAACAAATGTCAGAATGCTTTAGATATTAGGCTCCCGGTGATGACTCAGTGGGTAAATCACTTGCCAAACAAGTATAGGCATCTGAATTCAAATTCCCCAGACCCGTGTAAAGGTTATGAGCAGTAGTACGTATCTATAATTCCACTGCTATCACAAGGAGATGGGAGGCAGGAGAGTCCCCTGAAGCCTGAAGGCTTCAGAGTGGTATGGTATGCACAGTGGTGAACACACCACACACACACAAACACACACACACAAACACACACGCGTGCGCTCTCTTGCCTGAGTCCTTTCAGCCACCAACCCACACTTGCACCTTTGGAGATGGCTGATTTCTCACCCCTACTCCCTACCCAGTCTTGCACCAAGATGCAGACTCTGACTCCCTGGACCTCTGTTCTTTAAATCACCACAGGGAGCAATCGCATCAAAGTCAATGCCTGGCAGTAGAACCGCCATAAACTCAGCAATCCGCCCCCCACTTGATGAATTTGGTCCTTCATCTGGCTTAGACCCTTCTATACTGTTTTACATTGCTTTTGGTTTTCCCCGTCTACGTTTACAGATATGCGGGACCTCTGCTGGGCTTAAGCAGGGCTGCTCTCTAAAGCTGTACTTCTGGAGCATGGTCCACCTTCCAAATCTGGCTGTACCCAAAGGCAGCTGCTGCTGCTGCTGCTCTTATTTTCATGGGTCTCATTTGCAAATTCCTGAGGGCACACAGAGGGGTGGGAACATCTTGTGACTGCTCCTTCCTCAAAGGCCAACTAAGGAGCAGCCAGACACCAACTCTACTTTCCCTGTGCTGCATTCCAGACAGGCACTATGATTAAATGGACACCACTCCATCATTAAACTGCAGACCTAATATCAGTGGGGTGATTTTTCATGGAAATTATTTCAAAAACCAAACTCTACTGACCAGTGTTTTTCACATTTGGAGGAGGGGACTGGATTTCTTTTAATACTCTCTAAGCTCTGAAAAGAGGGTGAAGGAGAAAATGTCACAAAGTTCTGTTGAGAATTTCAGCGAGTGAGTGCTTTCTGAGATGGCTGGAGCACCTGATGGAAGGGAAGCCTGAAGGAAAGCTGAGGTCATCAGAACCTGGCTGAGTACATTTCTTTCTTGACGCTGCTGTTTTGCCGGCCCTAGGCATGAGGCAGCCTTGCTTAGCTATCATCTGCCTGGGACTGGCTCTCTCAAATGAGAAGTTCATACCTTTCATGCCAAAGTGGTGTCTCAGTATCCACAGTGGACTAGAGCCAAGATCTCATGAGATGCCACAATCTAGTGATGGAGATGCTGGAGTCCCTTGAATAGAAACTGGTGGTATCTGCATATAATGCATGCACATCCCCTGACTTCCAAACACCTAACACAACCTAAAGATCTACTTAGGTAATTATTATATGTTAAGGAACAGTGACAAGGAAAAGAAAGTCTGTGCACGTGTGGCACAGATTCAACTTTTTTTTTTTTCAAAGACTTTTATTTTAAGGCAGGGTCTTGGACATGCTGGGCAAGAACTATACTACTGAACATTATCCACAGTCCTATAATAAATCTGGTCTGTAGCTGGTTATATCCAAGGATTCAAAACTAGCGAATACAGAGAACCGCTTATATTTATGGCTATTTGAACATACACAGTGAATATACATACATGCATTTATGTATGCCCTACTGCTTTTAATTCTAGTTCAGAGTCCACCATCAGGGTGCCAAGTCTCCACACAGCACAACCTGAGAAGTACTACAAAGACAACGTGTGCTCCATATTAAATAATTCAGAATAGGTTTCCCCACCCAGCCTGTTGAAGTTTGCATAAAAGTGTAGCCCATTCCCAACCCCCAGGGGCTGGGTTGAAATTTGAAATTTGTATTTGAAAGCTGGGTCCCCAGTAGGTGGTCTCCAGCTGTTTCAGGAGGTTATGGATCTTTTAGGACTGTGACAGGGAGCCCCCAGTCCACGTCACTGGGGTTAGACTCTGAAAGTTTATAGTTTGACTGCATTTCTGGTTTACACTCTGCTCCTTGTGTGTCACTGAGATGTGCTCTCTGTTTCCTGCTCTGGCCAGCTGCTGCCATGTCTCTCTGGTGTTATGGATTCTCCCTCTGGAACCACAAGCCAAAATAAACTCTTCCTTACATGAATTGCTTTTGGTCATGATGTTTTGTCACGGCTACAAAAAGGTAACCAGGACCAGGCTCTGTGGCCAGGGTCAGACAGCAATGGCATCTCATATCCCTAGATAACATCTGAAGAGGCAGTGCTGTAAATCACAGAGCTACAGGTACAGTAGCCTCTAGTGCAGAGGTCAAGGCCTCTACAAATACCTTAGCAGCCACAACAGATACCTTGATCTCATGTTTTTGAAAATCAAGAGTTAATTCAAAAACCCATGCTGGGAGCTGAAGAGGTGGCACAGCAGTTAAGGGAGCATCCTGTGTGTGACCTTAGAGAACAAAAGGTGACCGCTGAAATATCTAGCTAGAATTGCACACTAGGAATCTTCCGCTAAAAGGTGGTGACGAACACTCCCTTCCTGGAATGACTCAGCAAAACAAGCTTTACAAGGAAGCCCAGACCAACTGCAAAGATGCAGATAATGACCAAAAATGTTTCAGTTCCCTCTTCTGGTGACTATGACTTCACCTCACCTGGGGCCATCAATGCTGCTTAGGAATTTTGGGAAGGTCAAGAAACACTTGCCCCTCCAGAAGGGAGAGGCTAATTACCATTTCTAAAGGGGGGAATGAAAAGATCAGCAAGGGCCACCAATGGGCTTAAACCAACTCATGCTGTTACCAAAGTCTACCCTTAAACTGTATAAAAAGTGTGTGTTTAGGAGATTTGGGGTCACCTCTGCCCCAATTGCAGGACGGCCCCAGTGCACTGGATCAATAAACTTCTTGCTTGTTGCATCGATCTCCATCTCTATGTTTCTGTGAGTGGGACATCCTGGATTGTAAGGCTTTTTGGGTCTTACACCTGCTCTTGCAGAGGGCTTGAATGTGGTTCCCAGTAACCATACGGGTGACTCACAAGGATCTACAGCTTCAGCCCCAGGGATCTGACACACTCTTCTGGCCTCTGCAGCATCTGCACTCAGGTGCATGTGTGTGTACACACAGACATAAAAATAAATCCTATAAGAGTTACCCTTAAAGGGATCTAAAATGAAGCCAAATTTAAAAACCTCCTCATATGATCTATAATCCTGCTATCTGGAATTTATTCAAAGAAACCTACACACAGAAGTTCTCAGCAGCTTATTCATAACTATCCAAACTTGAAATCAACCAAGATGTCTATCAGAGGGTGTCTTAGTTTGGATCTTACTGCTGTAAACAGACATCGCAACCAAGGCAACTCTTATAAAAGACAACATTTAACTGGGGCTGGTTTACAGGTTCAGAGGTTCAATCCATTATCATTAAGGTGGGAGCATGGCAGCATCCAGACAGGCATGGTGCAGGAGGAGCTGAGTTCCACCTCTTGTTCTGAAGACAGCTTAGAGAAGACTGGCTTACAGGCAGCCAGAATGAGAGTCTTAAAGCCAATGCCCACAGTGACACACCTACTCCGTTAAAGCTACACCTCCTAATAGAGCCACTCCCTGGGCCAAGCATATTCAATCCACCACAGAGAGTGAATACGGATAAACTGAGAGATCTAGATAATGGGATATTATTTAGTGCTAAAGGGAAATTAACTACCAGTAGCAAAAAGGCATAGAAGAAAGTTAAATGTGTATTACTCCACTATTAATCTGAAAGGGCCAAAGCGTCTCATTCTTACTGTAGGACGTCCTAGAAAAATCAAGCTCTAACAGTGAAAGGAAAGCTCACGTGTGGTCAGGAGTTGGTGAGGAACGAAGGATAAATGGGCAGACTACAGAATATCTTTGGGGCAGAGAAAATACTTTCTATTATGTACAATGGTGATTTCTCATCACTGCCTGACCTCAGAGCATGCATAAAGCCAACAGTAGGCTCTAGCAGCTGCCAGGCGCTATCAGTGGTATCATATAGGCCGGGCAGGGCTATCAGGTGGTCCACCATTCCTGGCCTAAAGTTCTTTTTTATTAAGAGTGGAAGGGGTGATCTATGATGAACAGATGATAAAAATGATAAAGATCAGGGTAATGAACAAATCTGAATCAGTGGCTTTCAACTCTCCTAATGCTGCAACTTTTTAATACAGCTCCTCACGTTGTGGTAACCCCATGCCATAAATTATTTTCATTCCTACTTCATAACTGTAATTGTTGCTGCTAAGCGGTGTCTGAGTTCCTAGGACCATCAGAAATATGTGTTTTCCTATGGGTGCTACCCACAGGTTGAGAACTGGTGGATTCATTAAAAATTTTAATTCTGACGAATAGGACAACACAGAGATACTCAAAGACACACAGAGCTTCCAAACAGCACCAACAAGGGTTTACAAGGCCATGACTCAGGCTGGGGTGGAGGTGGGGGTGGGAGGGGTGGGTATTACAGCTACACTTCTCATCCTCTCTACTGGGACTCTGGGGACCGTGCTTCTGTGTGTCTCTGTGTTAAATAAGACCAGACACAAGGGGATTTCCTTAATCAAGGCCAGGCTGAGTAAGGACCTTGGAAAGGAGAGTGCGTGTGCAGACTCCTGGTGACTCAGATTTCCCTCCATTCCACAGGCTCAGCAACCCCAGTCAATCACCCTGGGCACAGGGTGCATCCCAGAGCAAATTCCTAAATTGGCCACAAGGAGGAAGTCGAGGGCAGCAGTAACGTTGCTGGCCCAAAGCCCTCCTCATTTTCTGAGGCCACAGCCTCCCTTTTGACAAACTTCTATCTCTCATCTCCTGTTCTCTCCCCTCCCTGTGTCCTTTCGTTTCTCTCCAGAAGTTGGAAAAATTCACTAGTTAAATGCCCCTTATTGAGGTAACAGAATTGAACCTCTTGAATAAATCTCTAACTTGCTGTGACTATGGGTTTATAGGTACTTTGAAGAAAAACTGGCTTTAGATTGAGGCTGAGCAGTTTTCAGAAGCACAGGGAACCAGAAATGTCCCCCCAGTAATCCCTTGAGCAAGACTTTGTAGGCTCTTCTCTTTCTACTGGAGGAGGGGTTCCCATGCTGGGCAGGTATCCACCTGCAAGGCCAGCTGCCTTGACAGCCAGAGGAAATTCCTCCCTTGAAGACAAAGGGTCCATTATCTAGCAGGCTCAGTTCCCAGGGATGGGGGAAGGCACACAGGAGTTTATCTTTACTTTATTTGGCAAAACAGGGGGGCAATCTTCACAGAGACCTGACATCCCCACCCCACCCCATTTCCTGTAAAGCACAAAGGAGAAATTCCACTGCCAGCCTGGCCCCTGCCTCAGGGATGACGGTGGCTAAAAAAGCACAAAGCTCTTTAATCCATGTGGAAGCTGCAGACTGGTGACAATAGGAAGGCTCTGTCTCTTTTTACCCTGTCCTGAGCAGTATTCTCCCACATTGCATGCTAGTCCCTGGGGTCCCAGAGACAACACTGTAAGATGCAGCTAATGAGATCTAGGGTTCATACTTCCTGATTCTGTGATTTAACTGCCAGGCTAGAGAAACACACACACACACACACACACACACACACACACACACACACACACACACACACACACACACACACACACACACACACACACACACACACAGTATTCCCTGTGATCTTCTTCGGGTGCTGATGGCACATACCTTTAATCCCAGCCTACAGGAGGCAGAGACAGAGGCAGGTGGATCTTTGTGAGTCCAAATCCAGCCTGGTCTACAGAGTGAGTTAGTTAGTTCTAGGACAGCCAGGTCCAACACAATCCAAGCTGATTTCAAATTTGCTCTGTAACCCACTCTTACCTCACACTCAAAAATCTTTCCGACTTAGCTTCACAACTACTGGGATTTCCAGTATGCATGATCACATCCATCTTGAAATTCAGTGTTAAAAATGATGCTGAGTGCTTGCTGCTGCAAAGCACAGACAGTAAAATCGGAGGAGCAGCAGCGACATCAGTAGAGCCTCTCGCCAACATGGAGTGCAAAGCCACAAATGGTCCATATTTTACAATAAAGATTATATCTTATGAATAACAGGAATGCCAATAAGAAGACAATAGAAATGTTAATCACCTCGATGCATCAGGACCCTCTGTGTACTTGTGACAAAACATCACAATGCACCCCCAAAGTACCTGGAATTATTATCTAAGTTTAAGATTTAATTGGAGATGAAATAATAAAATGGTAGGTATTCTTACTTGATCATAAAGTATCTTTTACATACATACACCATTTACATTAGCATGCTCCACACTAAACTTTGTATACGTGTCCAGTTAAAAAAGCAAATGAAGGGCTAGAGAGATGGCTCCACAAGTTGAAAAAAGTACCTGCCAGGAAAGCCTGATGGCCCGGGTTCAATTCTCAGAACTGGCATAAAACCCCATGTAGTGGCAGGGGTCTGTACTCCCAGCATTCTCTTTTCTTTTCTTTTTTTCTTTTCTTTTCTTTTCTTTTCTTTTCTTTTCTTTTCTTTTCTTTTCTTTTCTTTTCTTTTCTTCTCTTCTCTTTTCTTCTCTTCTCTTCTCTTCTCTTTTCTTCTTAAATATTTTTAAAGAAACTTTTTATAAAGACTTATTAATAAACAATAATAAATAAGTACATTGTAGCTGTCTTCAGACTCACCAGAAGAGGGCTGCAGATCCATTACAGATGGTTGTGAGCCACCATATGGTTCCTGGGAGTTGAACTCAGGACCTCTGGGAGAGCAGCCAGTGCTCTTAACCACTGAGCCATCTCTGCAGCCTGATCCTAGCACTCTTACAGTGAGATGAGAGCTTGCCAGAGCACTAGGGTCAGCCTGCCTGGAGTACTCAATTCAGCAATACTCAGCCCAGCACAAACAAGACTCTGCCTCTAAAACAAGGTAAAAGGTTATCTTCTGACCTGCTCCTACATGCCATGGCGTGTGGGCACCCACACTCACACATATATCCTTCACATACATATACACACAAACAACAAAAACAGTAGCAAACAACAATAAACATAACCGTCTAAAATTTTAAAAATAGTAGTAGTATTGTTAACATAAGCCACAATGTGCCTTTTAAGGTAGCTAGCGTAAAGTCTGAAACCACACAAATTACACAGCAGTTTTTTGTTTGGGCTATGGTTTGTCTGAATAGCCAGAATGGAGTCTGAACCCAGTCTGCTCCGGATATGATCTGCAACAAGGAAGCAAAATCAAGGCGCAGTTCACACGTATCTTCTCCTTATTCTTCCAGAGACAGTGTGCTAGGTTTGATGTGCAGAATTCAGTTGTCTTCTGCATTGACCCCTTATCTTATCCCCTCTTCTCCTGACCCCACCTGGCTACAAACACAAGTAATGAGTGAAATCCTTAAAATGTTGGGGGACAGTACACAAAATACCAGCACAGAGGGCAAGTGTTCTATAATCTGCACATTTTGTTAACGGGGTGAGAAACACAACAGAAGACAAAACGTGAACTTCTAATTCAGGGGACGAGTAGCTGAGGTAAAGGCAAAATGAGATCTTTTACAAACTCTTGGTAAAACTGATTAGAAGGAAAGCTGTGCCCCACACTTGAAGCCCCTCATTTATGTCCTCAAACAAGGAGGGGGAGGAGCCTGACACATCCAGAGAGGCTGAGAAAAGCCTCCTCTCAGGGTTCATGCCCCAATCATTGTACCTTCTGGGACTGACTGGGGTGTGTGGTCTGCGGGGTCAGGATGGGCTCCTTCTATTTCACCCCTCGGTTATTCCCTTGTCCAGGAGACTGGAAAGCTCTCCCAATGTGATGGCTAAAGTAGAAAATACTAGACAATTCAGAGTGAGCCCAGCCCCAGGAACAGTCTGGACCTCAGCAAGAGTTAACACAGTGTATTAGTCATGGTTACTACTGCTGTGATGAAACGCCCTGACCAAAGCAAGTTGGGACAGACAGGGCTTAGTCGGCTTACACTTCCACATCATTGTTCATCGTGGAATGAAGTCAGGACAGGAATTCAAATAGGGCAGGAACCTGGGGGCAGCAGCTGATACGGAAGCCAGAGAAGGGTGCAGCTTACTGGCTCGCCCCAGGGGCAGCACCACCCATAATGGCATGAGTCCTCCTGCATCAATAACTAAGAAAATGCCCCATAGGCTTGCTCACAGTCTCATTTTATAGAGGCATTTTCTCAATTCAGACTCTCTCCTCTCCAGTGACTCTAGCTTGTGTCAGGTGGATATAAAATTAGCCTGTACAACTTGATATTCATTTTCTTTGGATCTTAAAGTCCTCACAAAGGCCTATGGGTAAAGGACTTGTCTACCAGCCTGCACCAATTCTAGGAGGTGATGGAACCCTGGGACAGGGGAGCCACATGAAAGGAAGATCACTGGAGACCCTCGGCTCTTCCTTTCCCTATCTGCACCCCAACCATAGCTCTGTTCTACCACATACTCCACCATAAAGTCTGTTCTCCTTATAGGAATAAAACAATAGATCAGGGGATGAGAGCATCCTTCCTGCTGTGAGGTAAGCCATTTTGCTCCTCCATAATTACTGCTTTCCCACAGGCCCAAAAGGAAAGCAACAGAGCCAGCCAAACATGGACTAAAATCTTTAAAACAGTGAACTTAAAATAAATCTTTCTGCCATATGCAACAATATATAGGGTAATTGTCAGTGATGGAAAACTAACACAATATTACACCATCGAAGTCTTCTAGGGTCAGCATTTTCAGAGCAAGATTAAACTGATATCTGAGTCCAAGGGCAAATGCTCAGAAGCCTAAAGACATGTACATGCAGTAAGACAAAGGCATGTACTGCCTTTGACACTTACCCAGGGATCTTTCCTTTGTTTGATTGGTCGACCTCACCACGGGAAGGCTTGCCCGAGTACGACTGCCTCTAGCAAAAGGACTTGGTACTTCTCCCTCAGACATGGCTTCCAAAGAGTCACCGGATGTCCCTGATAAATGTTCAGCTGGGTCCCCCAGATTGGGAGGCGGAGGGCTGTGGGACAGCTTGGGACTTTTTGTCTGCAAAAGATATTTTAAAAGAAAGTGTTATTACTACAAGAAAGAATTATTTATTAATATTAATTTATTATTGCCATGATACTGTCAATGCCAGCTCTGGGCAGGAGGAAAACCACCAGAAGGATTACCTGGGAGTCAGTAGTATACATCCCTAGAGAGAAATGTCCTTGATGGTCCCATTACTAATTATAATCTCCAGATATCTACCTTATAAATGGCATAGGATGGGGACAATCCTGCACTATAGGAAAGACCGGTGGAGAATCATAAGCAGATTCTCACTGTTAAGGCCTAACAGCTCGGCCTGTGCACCTCTCTGTGTGCCCAGTGTGGATATTAGGCTCACGCTGGAGTAAACTGGTCTTCAGTTTTCTATGAAGAACTGATGTCAGATGTCAGAAGCTGGAAAGATGGCTCAAGGGTTAATATTCACTGGCTGTGACATAAAACTAGCCACATCATCTTCACCATGGAATGAAGCCAGGCAGGAACTCAAACAAGGCACAAACCAGGAGGCAGGAGCTGATGATGGACCCAGGTTCAATTCTCGGGACACACACAGCAGCACATAACCACCTGTACCTCCAGTTCTAGGGGATACCCTCTTCCGGCCTCTAGAGGTCTTAGTCATGTAACAGTCATACACAGACACACATTTATACACATAAATTGAATTAAATTAAATTAAACTTGCCCAAGCATGGTGGCTTAATCTTAGCACTCAGAAGGCAGAGGCAGGGGCGTGTATGA
The DNA here is from genome assembly GCF_900095145.1 of Mus pahari. Taxonomy (NCBI): domain Eukaryota; kingdom Metazoa; phylum Chordata; class Mammalia; order Rodentia; family Muridae; genus Mus; species Mus pahari. The sequence continues at coordinate 8,134,590 of NC_034592.1, read as the reverse complement.
ATTCAAGGCCAGCCTGTTCTATAGAGTGTATCCAGAACAGCCAGGGCAACACAGAGAAACCCTGCTCCCCACACACCAAACCAAACAAACAAATAAACAAATCAAAACAATGAACAAAACAAACAAAAGTGTGTTTATAATTCAGTAAAGCTACACGGTGAAGGAGGTGTTAATGTCACCATTGACTCTGCTCTGAGGCAGAGGACACTCAGTAAGTTGCATAGTTTTGTTTTTAATCTTGCTAATCTGCAGACGAGTAATAACCCCATCTATGCACTGCCGAATATAATTTCCCTGTGAACTACCTGTTTGGACTGCTATGCGAGGGAGTAAGTGTGTCAAATGCCCATTACCTGTAGATCGATAATACTCCATGAACATAAACCATGGGTGTGAGCACTGTCCAGAAATCAGGGTGTTAGGCACTGGGAGATGTCAAACAGCTCCTGAATTATTTGATGATGTGTATAGAGAGCCATCAATAACCCAAAGGAATTATGATAAATAATAAATATGGATTGTGTTGTATACTCATTCACATTTCCATGAATATCCATCAGAACCCTACTTCTATGCTCTACGCATGGGCTTGGGACTAAGGAGAGAATGATACAGCATGCAGGCATGACTTTGTTCCTCATGGTGTCTATAATCCAAAAGGAGACATACATTAAAGAGAAGGGTGATGTACTTGGAAGGCAGAGACCATGAACAGCAGAGTGGGGCCACCCTGGTCTACAGAATGAGTTGCAGGACAGCTAGGTCTACACAGATGAGTCCTGACTGAAAAAAAGTGAGAGAGATGGGGTGCAGTTGGAGAAAGTTTGTCATTCAAGATTGGTGGCAGAAGTCAGCGTATGTATCTAGAATCAGAAACATGTACATGTTGTTATCTAGGAAGAAAGAAATTGGAGAGAGGGTCCAAGCCAGTGTATAAGGGAAAAAGCGAGAAATATATTCTGGCTGTATGGACAAGTTTGTGCAAACTCCGTGGGACATAAAGAAGCTGCGGGCCTGGGCGTTTATGGGAGAGAGAGCAAGAGTCAGGGTTCTCACCCAAGCAAAGGTAATAGAGTGGCACTGACTATTCAGACATGGAAAGGGGTGAATGGTGGCAGGATAAAGATGCTTTTGTAGATCGCAGTGGCTGCTGGATAGAGACTGGAGATAATGGTACAGGCCAAAGGGCAGAGAGGAGAAGCTACGGAACTTCATATGGCAGAGAAGAGCTACGGAACTTCATAGGGCAGAGAGGAGGCACTAAGGAACTTGGCGAACCCTACAAAATGGACACTTGGTCTCAATATTCCTGGAGCCACCTTGTGGGAGGCGAACTGATCTCGAATAACCAGGCAGCTGACTTTACTAAGATTCCGAAGGAGCTGGGGGTGGGAATGGGGGGTACTGGTAGGGTACAGGCTATCTCCAAGAGCCAGGTTTGCTGGTTTGTTGCATTCCTTCATTTCCTCCATGCTGCCTGAAAATGCCAGTCCATCAGGCACTTAACTCAAGGCACCGAGGCTTCCTTTGGAGTGATCTGTTCAGTCATGGGGAGCCCAGCCGTCCAGTGACCTACACTTGTTTTACAGTCCGCTGGGTTTATCTGGAGGCTTTTTTATTTAAATCAAGAGATACTGAAAAATTATGTTGCCATCCCTGCTTTAATGGTTTAGCTACTAAACCTTGTGTGAAGCCACAATTGTTTTTTTTCTTTTTTCTTTTCTTTTCTTTTCTTTCTTTTTTTATTTTTTTATTTTTATTTATTTATTTATTTTTGATTTTTTGAGACAGGGTTTCTCTGTATAGCCCTGACTGTCCTGGAACTCACTTTGTAGACCAGGCTGGCCTTGAACTCAGAAATCCACCTGCCTCTGCCTCCCGAGTGATGGGATTAAAGGCGTGCGTCACCACCGCCTGGCTGTGAAGCCACAATTGTATGTGATACCTGTTAGTTAACAGACGATTTGGCTAGACTCCTCCTCCTCCTAGGGACCTAGGCTTGCATTCTCTCTCTCTCTCTCTCTCTCTCTCTCTCTCTCTCTCTCTCTCTCTCTCTCTCTTTGTGTGTGTTCCCCTTAAATCAGGCTTGCCTCGTGGTGTGATTTCTCAGGGGGACACCTTGGCCTGGGCCTGCTAGACACTGCCTGCTGTCGCTGTATTTATATTTCATAACAATACTATTAAGGGACTTTTATAAAGATGGCATCATCTCCATTGCATTACCAGACATCGACACTGTGCTGCACCATACAGGACCCTCCCACTGTGGGAAACACAAAGTCAGTTCTTCCTCTCCTGTGACCTGCAGGGATGTGCCTTCCAGAGATGCCTGCACAATCAAATGAAACTCAGACATTACAAGCCAATGAGATTATGAACCAAGATTCCAGCCAGAAACAACGCCATTAACAGGCAAATCACTCCTTTAGGTTTGTGTTCATGTGCAAACTTCCAAAGCAGATTATTCCCCAATTTACTTTTTATGAAGTTGGCATCTACTATGGTGAAGTGATACTCTTCGCGACTGTTTTTCTTTCAGTCTGGGATCAAACCAAGCACATTGTCCGCCTAGGGAAATATCTCTAACTCTCACTCACCTACCTCACCAAGATGTGGAGAAATGTGGTCACCAATGACAGAGCCTCTTAGACTGCTAAGCAGCATCTCAAGCTAGATGTGCTCTATCAAGAGAGGCAGGGAGGTGAAGAAGGACTCATTTAGGCAAGCACAATAACAAGTAACAATATGCTTTTGAGCCTGATGGCAGCATTTGCCGGCTCTGCTGTAGACATCCTAGCATCCTATGGCTGGCACAATGCATGTGATGAGCCGCTATTTTCCATTGCAATAGGCAATAATCCTTGAAGAAAATGAATCATCAAATCTCTATTTCTTGTTCAGGGTCATCACGGTAGTAAGTAAATATAAAAACAGAAATGAAAAGGCTGATATCTTTTCTAACTTCCTATATATAAACTATTTGGTTCTAAATGTATACTTCTCTTGACTTTTATGTCATTCAGTTTCTTGTTGAAAACTGTCCCTGCACATTAGCAATTTCCCCAAACACTGCACCTTCCCCTCAGATGTTACTTACTGCTAAGACATCTTCAGCTCATAGAAAAGAACAATGGAAATGGCTGGCATTGGTATTAGATAGCTCATGATTAGCTATACTGAAAAAGGATGCAGTTGGGCCCTTAGCCTGCACCCAGAACATAAGCTGAGGAGAAGGTTTGCCTCACACATAAAGCTGTGGGCTCAGTTCCTAAGATGACATGAACTGGGCATGGTGACACCCTGTAGCACTTGAGACGTCGAGGTAGGAGACTCAGAAATTCAAAGTCTTCAGCTACATAGCCAATTCAAGTGTGAGACCAGCCTAGGACTATTTCCAAAACAAACAACAGAACAGAACCACATATCTGGACCATGTAAACAAGAAGAGCCATGTGGGCATGGCACTGTGAAGGCAGGGAGAAGGTTCGCAGGCCCAAGAAATGGGGGTGCTGAGGGCAGATCAGTGGTTGGATGCTTGCCCAGCTCACTGAGGTTCTGGAGCTTCTTAACACTGCAATGTTAAAAAATAAAAATTAGAAGTGGCTTGGGAGAGTAGAACTTGAGTGTGGGAGATGTTGGGTTGCTGTGAGCTCTGTCCCCTAATTGGGACCAATCACTAGGCACCTAAGCATGATGAAACCAATCAAATTCTTCTTCTCAGAAACCATCCTGGGTCAGGGAATTTACTGTATGACTATGAAACAGACCAGAGAAGTGATGAGAAAGAGGACTGAGAAAAGGGACCACACCGGCTTGTGGTGGTTCACAGATGGGAGGTGCCTGGTTCATTACCTAGGCAAGCAGTTCCAGGGTTTCCAGCTTCCAGTCACTGGTGGAGGTTGGGTATGTCATGGGGTGAGGCTTACAGCTAGTTCTGTCCTTAGTTCCAGTTTTGTTCTTTCACTGTTTCCAGAAGAGTCTATATCTCATTAGCAAATGATTACTGTAAAACCAATTTTAGTAGTCCCTCCCTCCTGCCCAGGATATAGCGCTACTCAGATATAAAACATGAGTGACTGCCGGGGAGAGAGCACTTAACTCTCTGGAGACCAAGCCAACAGCATCAAGCAGCTAGGGGGCGACTATTATATAGAGGGGTTCTGCTTAGTTTCCAAAAGTGTGAGGCAAAACTAAAAACAAACTCACACCCCTACTAGTCACACACACACACACACACACACACACACACACACACATATATATATATATATATATATGACTATAGGAAAGGAATAGGGCATGGGGAGATGGCTCAGCTAGGAATGTATTCTCATCACAAGCAAGCACTTGGACCCGAGTTCAGTTCCCCAGCGCTCATTTAAAAGCTGGCACAGTGGTAGACATCCATCATCTTAGCACATGGCATGTAGGGGCTGGAGGATTCAGTAGCTTCCCAGGTAACTAACTGGCAAGCTTCAGGTTCTGTGAGAGACCCTATCTCAACAAAAGCCAAGGTTGGTAACAACTGAAGAAAACATCTGATGTTGACTTCTGGTCTCCACATGTATATAAACATGTGTGTATATGCTCACAAACATGTATGTGTAAACACACGGTGTGTTGGGGGGGGAGAGATTTAATGTTCCCTAAAAGGGAGGCAGACTACTCACAGGATTTTGGATTTTGGCCTCATTTTGTCTAAGATGAAGACTTTTCTGGGCCTCGCATGGTCCAGCTGTGCTGCCTTTGCTGTGGAACTGAGGGCTAGCCCTAGCCCTAGGCGATGATGGGACACTCTCTGTGCCACTCAAGCATTTTCTTTGAGTGGATTTTCCTTGCTGTTTCATGGTGTCCCAGGACACTGATCTCCCTGCATTTCAATCCCAGATTTTTAGAGAGTTCCCAGTTCACCGAGTGCCTCAATCCTGCAGACACAAATGAGCACATGGTGGTAAGTGTAGTCTCGTCAGCCAATCCAGTTACCTTTCCTAAAGTGTGTTCTTCCTTAAGGCGGACTTTGTATCACTGAGCGGTGATGGTGTGAGGGGATTCATACGGCTCTCTTCCATATCTTTATCTACAACTCTCTGATTAAATTTCCAGATACCATCTCTTCCTGATGACAAGAGAAGGTGGAGGGAAAGGAACTGCCATCTCAGGTTCCTGTTACCCTGGACCAGATGACTCATGTGTGGTAATCTTATTTAGCCATCCCTGTAGCTTCATAACAGTGCTTACTACTGTGGAAACAGTGCCTAAACCTTGTACAGTGAACTAGCAGATGACAGACCCCAAGCCTAGTATTTAGGTTATGAATATGCTTCTCACTGCTGAGTTACTTAACAAGAACTTAGAGATGCTGGCTCTGGGTCACTTTCTACCAAGAACTGGTCAACATATAACCTTTCCTGGATGAGAGTTGGCTGATGTGTTCCTATCGAAAATTCCTTTTTCGGCAAGGGGTGTCAACACATTATTCAAACACATCACACAATATATCATGCAAAGAAGAAAGGGTACTGTCACCCAGCAGAAAAGAATAGCTAGGACATCCTACATGCTATTGCCTCTACAGTACCTGATCTGTATATACATATGTACATAAGCTTACATGCTTAGATCTTCTTTCCAGCACTACCTCTAGAGAATGCTGTGCCTGCCTCTCATCACATTCCTCCAACATCCACCACAAGCTAGTTGCTTTCCTAGGGTTTCGTGTGTGTGTGTGTGTGTGTGTGTGTGTGTGTGTGTGTGTGTGATATGTTGCTGCATTTAAATACTACGGCCAAAGAGTATTTAATTCAAAGATTAATCATCAAAGACTGCTTTTTTCGTTCTCATTTTCAGACCTTTTAAACTCTAAACCAAAATGCTGAGGTCCAGCAAAACAAAACCGAGAAACTAAGCTTTCTAAGATATGCTAATTGCCAGGAACAGTGGGATGTCAGGTTGGCCAAAGTACTCAGATCACAATCTGTTTTGAAAAGAACAATCAACATTGCCTTAATGAACTTTTCCAGTCATCCAAATGAATGCCCAGTTTGCCACAGAGCACTCAGAAACAACACAAATGTATTCAGAAGGACTCATTCCTGGGCCTTGTTAATTATCTCCTTAACTGAATCAGCTGAATCATGACACCTTGTACTTGAGAAACTTTCAAATCACCCTAGTCAAAATTCTCATTTGAACTGAAGAGAGCCATGTAGAGCTAGGAACAAACTAAGTATTATCGTGTAATGGGCTCTAGTTCTCCTATCTCTCCCATCTTCAGTCCAGCAACACTTCATCTTAGAAGAAAATTTAGTTACTAGGAAGGGTCTGAGTAAGGCTCAGTTTACAGAGGCCTTTACAAGACCCAGGGGAGGTCCCACCCTTTTCTTTACATCAGAAGTCTTTGAGTTTATAACTGGAGATGGGAAGGAAGACAAACAGCTTGGTAATGCACACCAGACTGCCCCTGGGCTTTTGTCCTTACAGACACCCACCGAGGGCCAGATCCTTGCCCTCCACGCCAGGCATCTGCCATTCTCAGCTGAGTTCCGGAACCCAAAGCCAGAGGACCTTTGAGAGCAGCCAGCCTAGAGTTTTGCATGACTTCTTGCTTTTTTCCAGGTTCCTCAGCACCATCCTTATGATGATGACTGGGGGAAGGAGCACAAAGGGTATATCAGTAGACACATGAGCTGCAATATAAATATAAAAGAAGTATAGGCTAGACCAATCTTGTGACTACCAGATGGTCTCAACTCTAGAGACTCCGAGAAATGGTGGCGAAGGCAAATAAACCAGCTTTAAAAAAAAAAAAATAAAGATGGGAAAAGCCACTAAAGAGCCCTGCTGCCAATCAAACCCACTCAAGGCGGAGTGCTTGGTGTTTTCCTGGGTATTTCATGTTGAGAGCCCAGACACAGGACAGGTTTCCAGCAACGCAGTACTTTCAGCCCCATATATAGAAAATAGGAGTTTAAGTTCAAGCCATTGTTTGAATGCCAACTTGTAACACTTCTGAGGCTCTTCAACTACCTGTCCTTGAGCTCTGTAAGGTCAGTATTTCCACTCCCTTGTTTGGAGGAAGGATCCTAGTTTTTCTCAAGGATTTATTTTGATGACTTTTCCCTGATAAACTGTGCCATAACATACCCTGTTTCTTCAAGGCTCGTATATCAATGCTTTCCTCCCTCTTCCGCTGGGAGTGCCCAGACATTATTCACATTTTTCACCTGTGAAAACATCCATGTTTGGTCTGGAGTGAAACTCGATGATTCAGCAGTGGAACGAAGTACAACTGCATCTTCTCTTTCAGTCTCCCCTCCCCATATGCACTATTTCATTGTCAGATCAGAAGGATGTGGGGACCTACGTGCCAACTGCTCGATGCCCATAGACAGCCTGCCCAGAGCCATCACAGACATCTGTGCGACAAGCCGCCTATGGTCATGAGGTGGGGCCTTCTGCCCCGGCCATGCAAGTCCCTTTCTACAGATGCAGCAGACAGATGACAAGGTCAGTCCTGGTACAAAGAGTTATATCCTTGTCCTTTAAACAGAGGTGCCCAATGTTTTGACATATATAACATGGCACTGTCATCTTCAAATGTGTTGCATTACCTGCATGCTGCAGCAGGGTAGATATGCCTGTGAAGAATACCAGGCTATAAACATGATCTCCACAGAGCATCTTTTGTGTTGGTTTCGTCTTTTAATGTCCAACCCTCTCAGTTACAGGAAAGTGGGAAACAACAATGTTTCTTTTAGATTTTAAAAACAAGAAAAAACATTTTTGCCTCATGAAGTATGAGTAGGTATTTCCTTATCATATAAGAAGAATTTTCTAAAACACAGCATGTTAAGAAGGGAGCTACTGGAGATTTCCAGCCAGTCACAGGACTGACATTTGTGAATGTGCTTTCTCTTGGTGAGAGCTCCCTTTACTGGATTCTGCCTCTAACCAATTGCTGCACCCCTTCCCTCCACCATCTGAAACAAGCAGTGTATGCATAACAAACAGGCAAGGGCTTGAACAAGCCCTGTGGCTCCATAGTCCTTGCTGGCCTCTGCTGGAATTCTCAGCTGCAGTTGCTACTGGAATTCAGAGGCAAGAATGCACTTGAAAAGCTTTGGGATTAAAGGTGTCTGGGAGGAAAGTTCTTACTCCAGGGATGAAAGGAGAGGGACATGATTGCAGGCAGATTGCAGGCTTTGAAATTCTGAATTCCTCTGCATAGAATAAAATCTATGCAGAGGACTCACCTAGGAAGCCTCCCAGGGAAAGCCATTAAGGATCACACACACACACACACACACACACACACACACACACACACACACACACANCCTGTATGTGACACACACATACACACACACACAGGGAAAGCCATTAAGGATCACACACACACACACACACACACACACACACACACACACACACACACGCACGCACGCGCACCTTTGGGAGAAATCCCTAAAGATGAGTTGAATTGTTGTGGAACCAATCAGGTTATTTTTCCCCAAGTAGCAAAGGTCCAACTGCAGTGTAAGGCACAGACAATATCTTGGGAACTCTTACCTCTGTGTTGGTGGCCACCCTCTCCAAATATCTCAGAAAGTTTTCGCTATTGCTTACAAGCATACACTGTACACCCACCCACATCCAAAGCCACCCTCTTATGCACTCCTCCCTACCACCCCCATCATAACTACCACATGCTCAATTTCACTATAGAGAGTTTCAGTTAAAAGAAAATAAAACTCCCCCAAACAAACAATGAGTCTAAACAAACAAAAAGCAAAAACAAAACAAACAAAACATACACACATACACACACACACACACACACACACACACACACACACACACAAAACCAAAAAAACAAACCCACTTCATGAGAGTTTCAACAGATCTCATTTTCAGTAGAATCCTGCTCTGTTTGTTTGTTTCTAACACTGTCATGTGTTTTGGTTTGGTTTGGTTCAGTTTTTTAGTTTTATGTATCCTTGGCTGTTCTGTACCTCTGTAGACCAGGCTGGTCTCAAACTCACAGAGATCCACTTGCCTCTGCCTCCCAAGTACTGGGATTAAAGGCGTGTGCCCCACTGCCTGGCACATTATGTTATTAAATACTGGGATTTGGAGAACCAGGCAGAGGACAAGATTAAGAACATGAGAGCTTTGTGTTTTGCTCACACTGTTTTGTGGACTGCAGACTAATTCCAACAATGCTATGTCCTAGTGAAACATCATTAATAAGTTAAATGATATAATCAGAGTGGTTGGGGGGTATCTCATTGGTGGAGTGTTTATTCTCACAGTACTGATACATCCTTGGGTTCCATTCCCCAAACTGAAAAAAATAAAATAAACAATTAAAATAACCAGACTATTTACTTGATATTGTTAGGGTAAGGAGAATGTCTTAAAACTCAAGAGGACAGCATTTGTGAACTAGGAACTTCACAAAGCATTGAGCTACCATTTTCTTGTACTGGTTTCTCAGAGTTTCTGTACAGCTCAGCTGTTGAGGTTTGACCTTTTAATAGGCATTGTAATGATAAGTACTGGCCCCCCAAGGCTCAATGTGGGGCACCAGTATGTTATTGAAAATTTTTAATCTCAATCTGTGGTTTTGAAAGACCTCCATGGGGAGCCCTCCCCACTCCAGTCTCGAGATGGTGGCATCCAAAAGCCATGAATAGACCATCTTGATGTAAAAACACGAGGTAGTTTAATAATGGAGCTCCAGGCCGACATGTATCTCATGCAGGAGACAGAGGGATTGACCACGAGGCCCGAAAGCTAGGGGTTTTTATAGGGAGAGGGGGGGGGGGGCTAGGAGGAATTGACGTGGTTTCACACGATTGGCTCATTTAAACATCAGCAGAAAACAATTACACATCAACAGAATAGTACATGCAAGTCAGGATGTCAGGAGACCTGAGGGGCGGACACTTATCTAGGTCAGCGGAACATTTGGTTAGCATATAACTTTAAACTAGGTGACTGATGACTCAGCTAAGATAGCCGGGACAAGTTCCTGCATTCCAGGAATGTTTTAACAAAGGGCCTGCCTGGGCCAGTTCCACTGTGTTCTTCACCTCAGGCTTCTAAGCTTACAAACAACTTTTTCTTTGGACTATTTGACATAAGTTACATAAATCAGGCCTCAAATTTTATCTTAAATTTCAGATTCTAGCCTACTGTTGACCATTCAGTTAATAAAGGATAATCACTAGAGTTGGGCAGATAGATATATTTTCCCTCTATGCTTCTAGAATCTATTCCCATTAATAATTTCAAATTAAAATTTGCCATGTTTCATCTGGGCTGCTTTTACCTTAAATTGGTAAGCCTTCATGGCCATGCTTTCATGACTCATTTAACCTATGGCTGCTTCCTCTTCTCCCACCTTCTTCTCTCTCCTCATGGTCTCCCCCGACCCCAAACCTGGGAACACCAAGCCCAGCCTCTCTCAATTCTGTCCAGCTATAGTCTGTGGGCATCGTTATTCACCAATCAGAAATAACTTGGAGGTGAGGTCACATAGCATTGCTTGGGTCTATGTGTGGACTCTTTCTTCTCTGGGGCAACTGGGCGTTGGGGGGGGTTGGGGGGGTCTGCAATTAGCATTATAATACATAGCAATAGACTAAAACTCAACACTCAGCTTCCTACCATAAGGGGTAGTCCATAACTCATGGGTTCCACAATGGTTGGAAGGACACACCATGGCTTAAATAGCAGTAGCCTAGCTAGCCTAGAGAACAGTTACTTCCAGTTTCAAAATGGAGAACTTCCCGTCATGGTGGACCTGAGGCAGTCAGTCACTGAAGGGAAGAAGTGCCTTCAATTTCTAACCTTAAATTAACCTCTTGCCACTCCAGTGTGGAATCTCCCAAATCACTGCTATAGTCGGACCTTCTCTGTAATGTCACAAAACAGAAAAGGAAACAAAAAGATTTGACTAAGACCTCGGATACCGCCGGGTGTGGTATAATCCCAGCACTTGGGAGGCAGAGACAGGCGGATTTCTGAGTTCGAGGCCAGCCTGGTCTACAGAGTGAGCTCCAGGACAGCCAGGGCTTTACAGAGAAACCCTGTCTTGAAAAAAAAAAAAACCAAGCAAACAAAAAAACAAAAACAAAAAAAACAAAAACAAACAAAAA
>NC_034592.1:8117615-8123116 GCF_900095145.1 Mus pahari | reverse complement strand
GAGAGAGAGAGAGAGAGAGAGAGAGAGAGAGAGAGAGAGAGAGAGAGAGAGAGAGAGAACACAGAGGCAAGAAACAGAGACCTGAGGTTTTCCGCCCATTAAGCATAAGGAAAACAGAAAGAAAAATGGCCCCAGGCTCTGGGCTCTTGTTCCCACTAATTCCTAAAAAGGTGTCGAACGGGATCTCAGACCCTCAACTGTTTATAACTGAGAGGGGAAAAAAGTCCCAGACCACAGCATCAAATCTAAGTTCTGCAAATTTGAAAACCGGATCAGGGCAGAGTGTAGAGCGGCAGGGATGAGCTCGCCACAGACAGCAAGCACCCTTTGCCTCTGTGTTTCTGTTCAGTGTACAAGACATGTGGGAGGCTATGGTAAAGAGCACTTTGGTTTGCATGAATTATAAGATCCTCAATGGAAATATGAAAAGAGTTAAAAATTCAGAAAGAAATTAAGGATAAACACCTGTCAGAGTTGGGCGGCTGCAGGCTATAACAATGTGGGGTTAGGTATGTGAAACCCACGTTTAATATTTTTAAGGACAGAGTCTGCAGCTCTAAGACCTGGCTTGCCTCAAACTCACAGAAATCCACCTGCCTCTACCACTAGAGTTCTGGGATTAAACAAAGGTCTGTGCCTTGCAGCCTGGTCCCAAATTTAACTTTTTTTTTTTTTTTTTAAGATTTATTTATTATTTTTATGTAAGTAACTTTAGCTGACTTCAGACACACCAGAAGAGGGCCTCAGATCTCATTATGGGTGGGTGGGTGTGAGCCACCATGTGGTTGCTGGGGTTTGAACTTGGGACCTTCGGAAGAACAGTCAGTGCTCTTAACCACTGAGCCATCTCTCCAAACCCCAAATTTAACTGTTAAGTCTATCTATTGGAGCAGGAACTTTCTAATTTGAGCTTGTTCTAAACAGAAGATCAAAAGGGCCATTATCTAAAAAAGGGAAGGTGAAGAGTTCAACATTGTCACTGGACACTGACCACGAGGGCTGGGGCACCTCTGCAGAAAAGCAGACAGCTAGACAGCAAGGCGCTTCCTGAGCCTTTGCATCTGGGGCCTCACAGTGAAGAGCAGTGGTTCTTATGTCTGCATACTCAGGAGACAATGAGGAAATAAATAATCCCACGTCTGGGAGACAGAAAGGACGTGGGTGGCTGTGGGCCACAGATTCAGCTGGCACAGTTCTCTAACACTGAGCCAAATGACTGCCGATACTTCCATCTCCTGGAGCCTGAACAATCTAAACTAAGACAGTATGAAGTCAAGGGCCTTGAGTTTAAAGGCAAGCAGGTATTATTAAGTCAATGACTGATTGCTGGAGGCAAACTTCAGCACTGCCACTAACTCAAAGTGTAGAGTTGGCAACACTAAGGAATCTTTCTGTGCCTCAGTCTCCTCGTTTGCAAGATGGGGATGCCAGGACACCCTGGGGGACAGCATTCAGAATGGCATATGGACTCAGTAAGTTCCAGAATAACACACCTGATCCCATCCTTGCTATATGGGAACATGGGTCAGACAAATGATCTGGATCCATTATTGAGGTGTTAGTTCTGAATCAAGTCAGCCATGTGAATCCACACTTTTTAGGAGTGCAAGACACTGGCTTATTTCCAAGAGGGCTCTGGCTTAGAAGCTGGTTGTGTAGGGTCTCATTAGGGAAGACGGTCTTTTAGAGGACCATGCAGAAAAACCAACCTTCTGTATTACTGTTCCGACTCCAAACTGATTTATGGAAAATTCCGTAGGAATTTGAGGCAAGCATACAGTTAGTGCTTGTTCTAATAACATTCACTCTCACCACCGCAAACAACGCACATGCTGCCACTGCAAACAACACACATGCTGCCACCGCAAACAATGCACTGCTGCCAACGCTGTAAGCACGCGGTTGTGGTGGTTTTGAATCCACACTTGGGGTGAATGGGAAAATGCAGGCAATCTGGTTAGGTCAGTCACAGAGGTCAGAACGCCACAAGCCTATGAATGAAAAGGGCACAAACAAGGTGCAGCTTGGTGCAGAAAAAGGAAGGCAGAGTACTAACTCGCTGAGACGACTCAATTTTCATCAAGTACCTTTGAATGTCAAGTTCTGCCTGGAGAGATACCAGCATGCACTGCAAAGCCTGTGACCAGGAGACAGAAAGAGAAATGGAGTGAAAACAGGAAGAGAAAGGGGGTAGGTTGCCCAGAGGGTCCACCTAGCCTTTCACAATAATGAGGTAGCAAAGTTAACATTCCTGAGGGAAAGAAGAGATGGAGCCAAGTCCATCCACTTATTTTTCAAAACAACATTGAGATCGACACAGGTGTGGTTCACTCCACGTTGCATTACCTGAGAATGTATCACACTGACCCACTGTCCCAAGGGTACAGAGGACCTGACAGAGCTTTCCCATCCAATGAAACACCTTGCTGAGTCAGAAAGCAGGCTGCGGGTGTGGGGGGAGGGATGGAGGCTATCATGAAGATTCACACTAGCCCCAGATAGTTACTGTGTGCAGTACTCTGTCTACATCTGCACACGGCCACCCAGGACACTGCAGCCACAAGGAATGTAGGCCGGAAGAATGATCAGCGTTTAACCCAAAGCAGGAGTGCTAGCCCTTGATCCCCTCAGCCCTTGAGCAGCCTTCCCATAGCAGGGCTTAGCTTGCAGGGGCCTCCTTAATTTGCTTAATTTTCTTTGATGCTACTGATCTATTTTTGAACCCCTTCTTACAAACACACAAACAAACTAGGTAGAGGCACTTGAGAGACAGCTTGGCAGTAAGAGCAGGGCTGCTCTCACAAAGGACTGAGTTCAAGTACCAGCACTGATATAAGACACGTCACAATAACCTGGGATTCTAGCCAGCTTCAGAGATCCAGTGTCGTCTTCTGGACCTTGTGGGTACCTGTATTCACATGAGCGCATATTCTTAAGTCATGTGCACACACACACACATACAAATAATTTTAAAAAATTTAATATTCAAATCTTTACAAATGATCTCTGGCAGAAAATATTTTTGTGCTTTGAAAATTAAACTTTGTATAATCCTAACAAAAGAATGACTGCTTCTTGTACCTCAGCCAAAAGCAGTCTTCTCCCTGCGTGTAGGATTGGTCCTAAATTCAGATATATCTCTTCAGATTATCAACATATAGGATCTCTGAAATCAACTGTAACCTGGTATGCTGATAAATGTCTATAATACTAGTGTTTGGAAGAGTGGGGTAGGAGAATCATGAGTTCAAAGCTAGGCTGTGCTATAGGAAGAGCTGGTCTCAAAGATTTAATGAATAGCTTCTTAGAAATTATGTTGGCCAAGATTGAGTATATAAGTAAACACAGATAGGAGGTGGTGGCGCACGCCTGTAATCCCAGCACTCAGGAGGCAGAGGCAGGCGGATGTATGAGTTTGAGGACAGCCTGGTCTACAGAGTGAGTTCCAGGACAGCCAGGGCTCGCCGCTCCTCCTTCCTTCCTTCCTTCCTTCCTTCCTTCCTTCCTTCCTTCCTTCCTTCCTTCCTTCCTTCCTTCCCCCCTCTCTCTTCCTTCTTCCTCCCTCTCTCTCTTTTTCTTTCTTCCTTTCTTTCTACCTTTTTTAAAAATTTCATGTTCATAGGGATTTTGTCTGCATGTATACCTGTGTGAGGGTGAAGTTACAGACAGTTGTGAGCTGCCCTGTGGGTACTGGGAGTTGAACCCAGGTCTTCTGGAAGATCACTCAGTGCTCTTAACAGATGAGCCATTTCTCTAGCTACCTGAAACCCTGTCTTGAAAAGCCAAAACAAACAAACAAATAAACATATAAAACCACTAAATATATCTCATTGTAATAAGATTGCATAATGTTTATGATCCATGTTACCATTTCATAATACAGTATTTATATCACTATATCATATATGTGCATTTATGTTTAAGTTCTATGTCATTTAGGATCATATACATCAGCTATAAGAAGAAAAGGAGCCTTGGAATATGAAAGGCTGTGCTTAAGAGCCAAGTCTCCTGACATTAACTGTGCTAAAATATTCTACCCAGAATGCTCTTAGGGGCTACAGCCAATAAAAAAGAACTTTTTAGGACCTTCGCAAGGAACAAAGAGTGACACTCTTTGAAGAACTATTTGCTAGCCTGACCCCATAAAAGCCCCCTTTTTGCCTGGTAAATATATTCTCAGAACTGAGAGGGTAGCTGTAGGCCTCTGAATCTCTGCAGAATTTACAGGCTTCATCAACTAGGAAAGAAGTAGCTTGAAGCAGATCACAAATAATAAAGCCCCGGAGGTGCGTGGTAAATAAATGTGTAAGAAGGAAATACGATGATAGATTCGAAGAGCTGCCGTGTTTAAGCAAGAGGCAAAAGGCTACAGAAAATCATGCTTTCTGTTACAAGGCGAAAGAGAGCAAGATCTCGTGGCACAAAGGAGCACTGGAAGTTGGGTAAGGGAGACCAGCGGCCAAGGAGCTCCCACATCAGGAAGACCTACAACAAGGAAAGAAACAGTTGGAGGAAGTTGAATGGATAAAGCAGACATCAAGATGAGCATCACTGTGAATCAAAAGGATGGTGGTGTGGGGGGGAAGGGGGCAGAAATTACTCTCTTAGCAAAGCCAAGCTAAGAATGAACTAAGTGAGCAAAGCCAAGGAGGCAAAAAAAAAAAAAAAAAAAACTAAACTAAACTAAACTAAAAGTTTCCCACTAGTAGATCCAAGGAAGACCAGGGAGGGAGCTCTTTCTAGAAGGTCAATGGATCCAAAGGAGGAAGAACTTGGGGCCAGCAGCTGGGCATGATGGTGCTCCCTGTAACCGGGGGCCAGCAGCTGGGCATGGTGATGCTCCCTGTAACCAGGGGCCAGCAGCTGGGCATGGTGGTGCTCCCTGTAACCCGGGGCCAGCAGCTGGGCATGATGGTGCTCCCTGTAACCGGGGGCCAGCAGCTGGGCATGGTGGTGCTCCCTGTAACCGGGGGCCAGCAGCTGGGCATTGTGGTGCTCCCTGTAACCCTAGAATTCTGGAGGTTTTCAAGTTGGAGACGAGCCTAAGCTGTTAAGGCACCCTAAGATGCTGCCTCAAACAATCATTTAACCTCTGAAATCATTACGGACTTGTTTTCAAGGTTCCAAAGGAAACTCAGAGAACTCTTTACTTACCAGTGGGTAGGGAAAATTTAAAATCCAACAAGGAAAAAAAAAGCAGAGATTAGTCAGGTCTCTCCTATATGCCACACAAACCAAGTAGGCAGCGCTTGGAGCTGATGAATGGCGCTGACAGGAAATACACTAGTTCCCAAAGACTGAGAGAGGTGGCAAGAAAATTCCACCTACCGGAGGACCCAGCAATACCTCTTCTGGGCATATACCCAGAAGATCTTCCAACTGGTAATAAGGACACATGATCCACTATGTTCATAGCAGCTTTATTTATAATAGCCAGAAGCTGGAAAGAACCCAGATGTCCCTCAATAGAGGAATGGATACAGAAACTGTGGTACATT
>NC_034592.1:8098472-8116790 GCF_900095145.1 Mus pahari | reverse complement strand
GGGGGGGGGAATATAGGGAACTTTCAGGATAGCATTTGAAATGTAAATAAAGAAAATAATAATAATAATAATAATAATAATAATAAAGAAAATTCCTTCCTAAAATAATTTAATTAATTCATCTATTTATTATTATTTATTACTATCTATTAATCAATTAATTAATTAATTAATTTAAGGGACTAGGGGCAAACCCAGGTGCCACAGATGACCTCTAGGTCAGAAGACAGCTTGCAGGATTCAGTTCTCTAGTTCTATCATGTGGGTTCCAGGGTTAAATTTAAGTCACCAGGCTCGGTGGCAAGCACACTGACCCTCTGAGCTATCTTGCTGGCCACCAAATAAGCCACTTTTGATCAATTTCTTGGTTATCAAAGATGCACTCATCACTTCAAGGAAATAACTGGAGTGGTACAAAAAACAATGATGCCATAAAAATTAATCAGGAGGATAATATTTCTTTCAAACATGATTAATTAAAAATTGAACAGCTATCAGAATGAAACAGCAATAATAATTGTTAGACGCTTCCGTTGTACAGAAGGATTCGGAATCCTGAGATCTTTTTCCAGAAGAACAACACAGAGTTCTGCCCCCAGCCCGGGCAGGCGATGAGTGATGGGGATTTTCTTCTTTAGCTCTACCCATTTCCAAGTTTTCAATAATAACCCCAAATTGTGAACGGGGCAGAAGCAACACACAGGTGTCTGGGGGGGGGTGTGTGTGGCGAGAAATGGCAGGTGGCTAGAATTCAAAAGGTCAACTTTTAATTTACAGGTTAAGGTCTCAGTTTCTTTAGAAATTAAAGATTTTCTGATAGGACTTTACACAGAATCAACTTTTTGGTGACTTAGCAAGCTGTGGTCAAATAAGATGCGTTTATAAAAAAAGGGCTATGTTGCAGGAAAAACATGTCTGGGTGAGTCCTCCGTGAATACTTTGCCCGATGGTCCTCACAGGGACTGTTGGGTAGCCAGAGCCTTAGAGGCTTCCATCTCACTGAGCACAGAACACAAGAATAGATTTTTCCCTCCTTCTCTCTTATGGCTCACATACTTGTTCTTGA
Organism: Mus pahari; assembly: GCF_900095145.1. Classification (NCBI taxonomy): domain Eukaryota; kingdom Metazoa; phylum Chordata; class Mammalia; order Rodentia; family Muridae; genus Mus; species Mus pahari. Next base: position 8,115,724 of record NC_034592.1, on the reverse strand, counting down.
ATTTACAGTGGGAAATTTCACTGTTACTCTCCACTTAGTTTAAATTTCAAACAATGGGGAACTGTTTCCACTGATGTCCTGAAACTGCTTTGTAAGATCCATAACAGTTACTCAATTTCCTCGCAACACAACTTTCTCCATCTGTAAACTAGGGAGAGCAATAGACAGGGACAGTATGTAAAGTCTTAGAGCAGTGTTTCTCAACCTTCCTAATGCTGTGACCCTTTAATACAGTTCCTCATGTTGTGGTGACCCTAACTGTAAAGTTATTCCCATCGCTACTTCATACCCGTAATTTTGCTACTGTTAGGACTCATGATGTAAATATCTGAATTTCTGATGGTCCTTGGTGACCTTGTGGAAGAGCCGTTTGACCCCCAAAGGCCTTGTGATCCACAGGTTGAGAACCATTGATTGATTAGATGAAGCTGAGGAATATAAAACTGTATACTTAATTCCTGTCACAGACTAATTCAAATAGCAGGTATGGATGCCTTTAAAATTTTTACTCTCTGAGGCTGGAGAGAAAGTTCAAAAGCAAAACAGTGTTTACTGCTTGCCAGATGGTTGGGGTTCACTCCCAGTACCCACATTAGGCAGCTTACAACTTCCTATAACTCTAGTTCCACGGTACCTGGCCTTTGTGGGCAAGCACATACAAATGGCATTCATACATATAATTACAAGAATAAAAAATAAAAACAATTCTTAAAAAAAAAAAAGTAAAATGTGTTGTCAATGGTCTGGAGAGATGTCCCAGCAGTTAAAAGCACTGATGGCTCTTCTAGCATCTAGAGGGTAACTAACAACGGTCTGTAACTTCAGTCCCAGGGGATCTGACATCCCCTTCTGGCTTCCTCAGTCATGGCACACTTGTGACAGATATACGCAGGTAAAATACTCATACACATAGAATTAAAATAGATAATTCGGGGCTGGAGAGATGGCTCAGCGGTTAAGAGCACTGACTGCTCTTCCAAAGGTCTTGAGTTCAATTCCCAGCAACCACATGGTGGCTCACAACCATCTGAAATGAGATCTGATGCCCACTTCTGGTGTGCCTGAAGACAGCTACAGTGTATTTAGACACAATAATAAATAAATCTTAAAAATATAAAATAAAATAAAATAAAATAGATAATTCTTTTAATCAAATTATATTGTTGAAATATGCTTTAGTAACATGTTAAATATAAAAAGTCTCAAAATTCAGCCAATCTGTTTACAGTGATTAACCCTAAGGAAATAACTAACCACAACCCAAGGGAGTCTGCGTAGTGTCCTCCCAACATGTGGCGTGTTCATACGGGGCCAGAGGAAACACATGCCAACAAAGACGCATGCTTTTGGTTTTGAATCTATATGCCTACTCAGAAAGAGCAAAAGGATATATCAAATGCTAATAGGGGTTTCCTGTGTGGGCTGTGGGACTGTACCAATTCATATCTTTACTCTTATAGATTACACAATTACTCTCATAATTTAAAAAAAGACACTGATTTTTAAATCCCATAGGATTGCCATTAAATTCTTGCACTTGCTTTTCTGACTGTTTCTGCAGCCCCCTCAAAAAATCATTAGCATTGATTATGATAGTAATAGCTACAGATTTCAAGTAGAAAGAGAAAATGAGGGTTCACTTGCTGGGAGCTCTGAATGTGGGGAAGGCACTAAGATAAGATCTGTGCAACTTTTTCTCCACTCCATTGCTTGCTATTGCTTTCTCTCACTGAATATGGACCATCACACTACGAGGGCATGTCCTGAGCAAGTTCAACAGTATCCCAGGATGATGGAAGGACACAGCTGACACCCCAGACTTTGGAGGAAACACGACACCCTTTCCACTGGTGGCCCTGCGTCAATCTTCATCCTTTCCAATATGCTCAGCTTCCCTCACTAGCACTGCCCCCCGGCTGCCTCTGACCGCTCTGTGAGGACACTGTAGTCAGCTGACCACTTGTGAAATGAACACTGATGACAGAATGGAGCAAGGATTTCTGCAAGTCTAATCCATTCCTCAGAATTGCCACTGCTAAGTCAGTTTTGTCACCGTGACACAAAACGAAAGAGCATAACACAAGCAAACGTTGGGAAATCACCGTAGAAACCATTCTACCCAGAAGATACACAGGCCATCAATGAGTCATCAAAGCCATTTCAGGTTCTTTGATGTTTTTTAAAAAGGTATTGCATTGAGGAATCCAATTATAAAATAAAATTACTGTAAATGTTCAAAACAGTAAAAGCATTCCAAAATCATTTCTCTGTGACATTCAAGAAGTCAGGCTAATACTTGTAACTGATGTCACAGTTGTTGTTCTGCTCTAAAGGGCAATTGGGGGCTGGGGTAGCTTCTAACAAAATTAAGGGTTTCAGAGCATATGCCCTTATAAACTGTAGTCCTAAGGTTTTTTTCCTTTCCTGAGAAATCCCAGGAAGGGATGTAATCCTCCAGTGAACATGGGACAGTGGTTGAAACTATTCAGAAAGAGACAGAACTAAGCTTGAGCTTTGGGTTCATCACTAAGTACTGTGCACATTACAAGAGGCATTTCCTGAAGGTGGCGTGGCTTCCACGCCAGAAGACACAGTGAGGCCAATAGTTTATGTTACAGCATGTTGTATGAGGTGAGATCACATGTGAAAACATCAAAGCACGGCATACAGCCAGCAAGAACACAAGAGTCGTTCATACCTGTCTTAGCTCCTGAAAAACACAAGAGTCGTTCATACCTGTCTTAGCTCCTGTTTTAAAAGAGAGTGGGGATGGGGTAGAGGTGGGGAGGGGCTACAGATCCTCAGAACCAGGCCAAAACAAATGAATCCCATATATACCTCCCACACAGCAGCTTCCTCAGGATTGCAAGAGGAGACTCATGAGACTGTGGGGTAAACAAAAGGTCATACTCTGACAGAGATGGAACCTGAAGATTCCCGAAGGCCCTGCCTGAGGTTTATAGGAGTAGGCAATCTCTTGGACAACAATCTCTTGTCTGCAAGCTGTGCTGAGAACCCCAGGGTTGCATCTTGCCTGAGTCCTCGCCAGCGCCAGGGAGGGCTTTCTGGGATGCAGCTACTTTTGAGTCATCCCTGCTCTTGTAAGCAACCCCTCACCCCTAGTCCCTTTAGTAACCCCAATAAAAACTCACTGTTACCTTGGTTTGTCATGGCTTTCCTTTGTGAGGTGAGGAGATGTAGGGGTGCATGTATGTTGTATATTTGTTGTGTGTGTATGTGGGATGTGTGAGTGTGTGTGTGTGGGTGTGTGTGCGCGCGCGCATGCATGCATGCATGCGCCCTGCATTACATTGCCCTAGGGAAAAAAAAAAATCTGTCCTAAACGCTGGCTTCCAAAGCAGTGGGTTTGAAGGGTAATACAATGATTTCTATTAACTTGCTATACCTTGGAAAGGGAAAAAGGTTACACTTTAAAGTAAATATATAGAACACAGGCTAATGTTAAACTACTTTTCATGATGCCCATATACATGACCATTGTTCTCATGGACAGGCTATAGAAGTGTTGCAGTGTTGTAATAGTCACCTGCCACGCACTTCCAATACTGTTTCACAAGATCCACTTTCTCTACCTAGACGAATCAGACTATATTTAGAAGAGAATTGAAGGGGCTGAGGAGATGGCTCACTAGTCAAGAGCACTTCCAGAGGACCCATGTTCAAGTCCCAGGACCCACATGGCAGCTCACAACTGTCTGTAACTCCAGTTCCAGAGGATCTGACACCCTCACACATGCAGGCAAAATACAAATGCACATAAAATGAAAATAAACAATTTTTAAAAACGACAACGAGGGGGAGAAAAAGGAAGAGGAGAAGGAGGAAGAGGAGGAGGAGAATTGAAACAGCAAAGATTCTCAGTCAAAGGAGAAGACAGTGAACCAGTACACTGACTGTCATAGGGCTTCTTCCATGGTCCCATTAACAGTGGAGGAACTTGCTCAGGTCAACTCTGCAAAGGGATCAAATATTCCTGGAACTCACCCCAAAGAAATGTCTCACCCAGTGGTAGCCTTGCTGTTCAGTTCAAACATTTCCTACCACAAATATAAATTGTGGCTAGGGTGTGCTTGTCTGTGGAGGATTCATTATAATTGAGAACTTGGTCTTCAGGGTAGTACCAATGAGGAGGTGGTGCCTCACGGGCAAATAGTGGGCTCTTAACAAGGTGCCTCAAAGGGACATCTCAGGAGTTTTCTCATGGCAATTGTTATGAAAGTCTGTTTGGCTCCACCAATTTTGTCTATGTTCGGACTTATCACCATCTGGTCTGAGTTCTACCCAGCACTTACCGTTCCCTTGAACTTCCAAACCAAGCTAAATCAACCTTCTCTCTTCACAAAGTAGCCTGTCTTGGGCATTTCGTTACAGTGACATGGAGATGACAGGTGACATAATTGATGCCATGAGTAGCTTGCTTCCTCCCTGCCTCCCTCTCCAAATGCCCATTCTTTACCCTGTGAGCATCGTAATGGCAGAGCATATCCCCTGATGGATGCCTTGTCACTTACAGAATGAATGATTGCAGAGCTGGAAGGGGGCATGGGCCTCACAACTCCTGGTCAGTGTGGCCTGCTTGATCTGGAGGCCCATTTCTTAATAATTAGCTACTGAGTGTGTCTTGAATTTCAGACATATGACCTAGGAACTTGACTACACATTTCAGAGACCTGTACCCAGCCCGACATTCCCACGAACCTCCCCATCGATACTCCACGAGTGTTCTGATCTATCCCCAGCACTCTGTCTTTTACTGTCTCAGCCACTCATACCTCCTCAAAAGGCCTATGTGATGGAATTTCTGTTTGGCAGGGCTTCTCTTCAATTTTCACCAAGCCCCTCCTCTCACAGAACATGAAGCTTAAATAAAAATAAATAAAATACACAGAACCCCTGAAGGGGGCAGAAACGGGGAAGAGCTTTCAAATCCCTTTCATTACCTCGAAGGCTTTGGAATACATTCCAGCTTTGGCTGAACAGCTACTACTTCTCAGGAAGCAAGCATTGCAGCAGGGTGGCAGCTGACAATGGTCCAGCCACTGTCCCAGAAGGCATTGCTTCAGAAACTCCCTCTCAGATTGGAGGCCTCTTAACAGGGAGGAAAGGTATTTTGACTTCTCCTTTCTTCTCTTAGGAAACAGGTCCAAACTCTAGAGCTTTGCAGATGCTTAGCAGTCCATTTATACAGAAGTATTAGCATGTCAGGCAGGGCCAACTCGCTGAAAATCCAGTCTTCACCCCAGGTCTGCTGTGCAAGCTCTTGCCATGGTTCTCATACAATATTCCATATTGTTCAAATGGGACTGAGGGACAGGTAAGGCATTGGGATCCACAGACCACTGGGAAGAGTCAGAAACCTGAGCTTACTGTGCCTCAGGCATCTCTCTGGTCCCAGAGTTGTTCAGGTATTGAAGAGCTGGAGGAAATCTTTGTGGCAGACTTTAGCTTTGCATTATTGATCGTCTCCTAAAATGCTTGAGGGCTGCAGGAATCTGAATTTATAAAGTCACCATCTTTTCGGGAAGAAAAGACCCAAGTTAGATTTACTCTCTACAAAGCTCCATGTCCTGTGTATAGGAAAATTCTTGTCCTGGCTGGTTGGCTTTTGTTAACTCCACACAAACATGTCTGGCAAGCAGGAATTTTAATTGAGAAAAGACCTCCAGAAGGTTGACCTGTAGGCAAGTCTGTGGGGTGCTGTCTTGATTCATGACTGATGTGGAATGACCCCCACTCATGGTGGACTGTGCCATTCCTGGGCAGGAGGTCCTGGGTTGTGTATGAAAGCTGGCAGAGCAAGTCAGTAAGCAGCATCCTTTCACCTTCAGTGAGCAGTATCCCTTCACCTTCAGTGAGCAACATCCCTTCACCTTCTGCTTCAGGTTCCTGCCTTTAGCTCCTGTCTAAACATACCTCCAGGATGGGATAGTACCTGAAAGTGGTTAAGGAGAAATAAACCCTTTCCTTCCCATGTTGTTTTTGGTCATGGTGTTTTATGACAGCAATAGAAACTTATGATGGGTCTAAATACAGGACATGAGCCAAGGCAAGCTCATTAGTTTTTCCACATTTGTAATTCCTCATTAGTTTATCCAGCATTAGACTTTACACCAGGGTCATTAAAGTACCAGACCCCACTTGGTAAAGTGTCAGATAAAATCATTGCCTCTTCTTTATAGGGTCATCAAGAGGCACATGTGGTATCAACTGTATGAAATCTCTTTCTGTAAAGCTGCTATTTTGTGGACACACACACAGAAAGAGTTCCTGAAATGAAGATCATCTCTACTGACCCCAGCCCCACAGATCACTGAAATGTCTGGTCCAGGTTTTGGAGTTAAAACTCATGGTATAAATGTTGGTGCCTTCTCAAACTCCTGGGTGGAACTGCTAGTTCCCAGTGTGAATGTATTTAGAGGGGGGGAGGGGGGCCTTTCAAAAGTGACGAGTTTATGTGGCTGAAGCTTATATGACAGGGTTAGTGCTCTAATAAAGAAGATCTGAAGATCAACCCCTGATGCTCACAGATACAGGAAAGTCCTCTGCAAAGCCACACGATGCTGGCACATTGGTCTGGGGTCTATTTTACTTCCCAGGAAAATGAAAAAATTTTCTATTATTTAAGACACATAGGCTACTTATTACAGGAGGCCAAAATTATTAAGATGATGAATCAGTGACAGTTTTATTTGCAGATGCTGACAGCCACATACCCAGCTTAGACACCAGCCCTGAGTTTTGGTGTTGGAGGCCCAGATAGCACCTGCCCATGAGGCTGCTCCGCCGATGCCATGTCTCATGGACTCTGCTCAGCCAGTCTGTCCATCTTCGCCAGCCTGCATCATCTGGACCCCTAGAGAGCTCCAAGCTGGACACAGCTTCCCTCTCGATTTTCTGACCTATCAAACTTTAGAGCCAGCCAAATGATTTTGGAGAAAAGTGGCTTTATGGAATCTATTAAGTTTGACTGGGAGAAAAGTACCTTCTTCTAAAAATATTATTCTAGAAAGTTCCACGTCGCTGCTAATAGCAATCAAGTAAAAGTGACAGTTTCTTACATCAAAAGATAGTCTGGCATTAAACTGCTAGTTTGTACAACCAAACAACATCCCTGTTATAAACACTGCACAACTGAGGCCATAGTTACAAGATGCTGTTGTTATTTGCCTGGAAGCCATGGTAGGCTGGTGATCTACACTGACCGGCATCTGAACACCAGAAATTATTTTGTGGATGTGTGTGTGTATGCATGTGTGTTATTTATAAGGGTTCTTATGTGTTGGTATGGGGACTAGGGGAACAGTCAACGTAGAGAATCATTCTCCAGGAGCTACTCAGTGTTCTTTAAGACAGGACCTCTCATTGGCCTCCAGTATATCAAATTGGGAGACTGACTAGTCCTCAAGCCCTAGGGACCTGTCTAATTCTGTTGCCCCATTTCTGGGAATGCAAGTGTGTACACCTAATATGGGTTCTGGGTGTGAAATTTATGTTTCATGCTTGCCTGACAAGCAGCTCACCAACTGAGCTAACTTCCCAGGCCATAAATGATTATTTTTTTCCTATTTTTAAATTTTATTTTATTTTTATTAGATATCTTATTTATTTACATTTCAAATATTATCCCCTTTCCTAGTTTCCCCTCCGAAAATCCCCTATCCTCTTCCCCCTCCCCCTGCTCCCCAACCCACCTACTCCCGCTTCCTGCCCCACAAAAATTTTTAACATTACATTTTAGGACAAGAACAGTCACACACACAAAATCCAATACCTTACTATTTTACTTACAGAAACTATCTGAAATAGTCACACACAGAGTGATAGAAAATTAAGTGTTGATTGACAGGCTTCGGGCAGGGCTTTGGTTAAATAGGTACAGAGTTCAAGTTTTTTAGGGTTTTAAGGCTGAGGAGTGGGCTCAGCAGATAAGGTGCTTACTATGTAGGCCAAAAGGTCTGAGTTCAGATCCTTGGACCCCAAGTAGAAAGCCAGGTATGGTGGCACAATCATGAAACTTCAGTGATGAGGAGCTGAGACGGGCAGATCTCAGGCTCTGTGACCAAACAGTGTAGCCAAACTGGTGATTCAGTGAGGGATTTTGTCTTAAAAAATAATGTAGAAATCTGAGTGGTCGTAGCACACTCCTTTAAACCCAGCACTAAGGAGGCAGAGGCAAGCAGATCTCTGTGGGTTCGAGATCAGCCTGGTCTGCAGAGGGAGTTCCAAGACAGCCAGGGCTACACAGAAAAACTATCTTTAAAAACAACAACTACAAACAACACCAAAACCACAAAAACATGACAAAATAGTAGAAAGTAACAGAGGGGGACATCTTGACAATTTCTATCCCTGTACCACAAGTACGAGTACACGTGTCATGTATATACACATGCATGCACACATGTGCACACACACAGACACACAGACACAGACACACACAAACACACACACACAGACACAGGCACAGACACAGACACACAGACACACACACACACACAGACACACACAGACACAGACACACACACACACACACACACACACACACACACAATGTGAACATTCCTAACACCACTGAAGCATATATTTTTAAATAAGATGGTATATTTGGGCTGGTGAGATGGCTCAGTGGTTAAGAGCACTGACTGCTCTTCTGAAGGAAGGTCCTGAGTTTAAATCCCAGCAACCACATGGTGGCTCACAACCATCTGTAACAAGATCTGATGCCCTCTTCTGGAGCGTCTGAAGACAGCTACAGTGTACTTACATATAATAAATAAATAAATCTTAAAAAAAAAAAAAAAGATGGTATATTTTAAGATGGTAAATCTCATGTTATATGCATTTTACCTTCACTAAAAAGCATACTGCAGACAATCAACATAAATAAGACGTCAGTGGAAAAGAATACAGGTGAGACCATGCCCAACCAGTTTTTCTCTACAAAGACTCTAAGTAAATAGGCAGGGCTGAAAGGGCCAAGTGTTGCCGCAATACCCTTTGCATGCAGGGGCAATGCCTCGACTTCACACTTAGACAGCACCAAGCTTTATCCTATCATCTCCTTCTAGAAACGAATGATCCTGGACTCAATCAAGTTTGAATAAAGATCTTGGGCACATTTCATTTAGCTTGTGGTCCCTCTGGTATTTTGCCCTCTTCATGCTTCCTTGAGGTCCTTACTATAGGTAGTAAGGTACCCATGTCCTTAGTGCAATCACTCGGTACACATGCCCTTTGGCTGCCTCCGCCCCTTTCTAGTCGTGAAGGGCACTCCACAGAGACAAATGTTATCATGTTGCCTTCCAGTGGTCTTTACTGTGTGCTGAGGGAAAGACAACCCCAAATCTACAGCTGTGCCCGTGTGCCATCTGCCACTGCACCTCACAGCCACACATTATAGGATAGGAGAAAAGTGTTTATTTTCAATATTAATTGCTGGTCAACTTGATATCTCAAGTTAGTTGGATTGATTTTTTTTTAAATTTTTGAACTAATATAACATAATGTGTGGTATACATCTTTCTAAAAAGATTTTATTTTGGGATTGTAGAAATGGCTCGGAGGTCAGAGCACTGCCTGCCCATCCAGTCTACCTGCATTTAATTTCCAGCACCCACATAGCAGCTCACCACTGCTATAACTCCAGCTCCAGGGGTTTTGACACCTTCACACAGATACACAGGCAAAACACCAATACACATAAAATAAAATTTTTAAAAGATTTATTTTAATTTTAATTGTGTGTCTGCATGTGTTTGCATGCGGATATGTTGTATTAGGTGCCTGTAGGGGACAGAAGAGGTCATCAGATGCTCTGGAGCCGGAGTCATAGCCGGTTATGAGCCACCCAATGTGGCTTCTGGGATCTGAACTCAGATCCTCTGAAACAGCAGCAAATATTCCTAACCATGGGGCTATCTTGACAGGCCCAGGTACATACCTTTATGTAATGATGCGACATTCCTTCTCTGGCTGGGGTCTGAGACAAACAACCACCTACGCTGTTTGTTAAGTGAAAAGCGATAGGCCAACAGCTCCATCAGTTTAGAGCAGATGCGCCACCTCAGTCTCTGAGGGTAGATTCTTGGGGTGAGACTGCAGGGGTCACTCTGAGATAGGCTGGATCTATGTTGTACCAGCTCTCGACTTCAAACTCAGTTTAAAATTAGAAGCTAAGACACTCCCCTCCCGTTAAACATATGGAAGGTGGAGGGGGTCTCCCTGATCTTCTCTCTATATAAGTAGTAAAGCCTTGCCTTTGCACTCTAACATGTACAAATAAGGAGATTTCACAGCAGGGCCAGTCGAAGACCCTCTTTAAGTACAGGTCTGAGTAAAATGAAAAGATACATTTCTGTTATTAAAAGCTCATCTTCTGTTGGAAAATAGCCAATAGCTCAAGGAAGATCCCTCCGCTTTTAATATTATTAGCTAAAGGAAGATTCTATTTTCCACATTCTCCAGCTATAAGGTCAGACCTGACTCTTGGAACCTACCCTAAAACTTCAGCTTTCTGCTCAGCAAGATTTACAGCAGAAAACGAATAGGCCTCTAACTGCCACCAGACCTCAGCCCTTTCTATGAAATCAGCCAGATCGGGCAACCCAAACTCTGTAATGAGCCGTGACCGGCAAGACAGCACAAGCAAATGCTAACAGTTTTCTGGTTGATAGCCTACAAATATGCGTGTGAATAGGCTTGATGAGACCTTATTTATAGACTATTACCACAGAAATGAGAATTCTAGACTAGACATTTAAAGTATCATTCTAGATGGTATTTTTAAATCATTTATTTTTAGTTTTGTGCACATTCAATAGAATGGAAAAGGCTAATTCTTTTTTGGTGATAATATGGCTGCCAATAGCTCTGATGTTAGTGGAGAAAATGGAAACAGAAGCGCATCCATAAAGAGGCGCAAACAGTGAAGTGTGCAGACGGACAGTGCCGCTCCCCAGCTCGGTCCACAACCAGACATGGCCACACTGGTGTTGGTAGCTGCTGGGAGAGGAACTAGCATTTAATAATGGTGTGACGCATTGTAAGAGGATCAGACTCAGTGAACGAATACACCCAAGAGTACAGAATCAGCACTAAACTAAACTGGTTGGGATTAAAAGAAGAGAAGACACAAAGTTGGCTGGGTATGGAATGGGGAGGTAGGTCTTGGAGGAGCTGGGGGAAGGGCGAATATGACCAAAATGCAACGCATGAAATTCTTAAAGAATTAATAAAAATATGTAACTGCATTCTAAAACTGATCCTTATGCCCACAGGTATGCACAGCTCCCCCACCCTATCCCCACCCTCCCCCATCTTCAAAGCAGCATCTTTTCAGCAAACTGAGACATTACAAAGAACCACAGCAGGTCACAATACAGAGATGAGGGGATTGTGTGGAGCTCAGCCCAATGAGTGCACATACAACAGAACTTCTGAATGTAAAGCTCAGGATACATGACAGAGGAGAGGAAAGATTGTAAGAGCTAGAGGGCCAGTGAGTCAGCTGGGAGATTGTGTCTCTTAGAAAACAGAAAGAAGCTTCACACATGGCACTTCTATAACACAGCGACCCAAACATGACGTGACAATGTGGAAGAGGGAAGTCTTACAGGGTCCCAGACCTAGACAAAGAACTGTAGGCAAATAATTACCAACTAATGACGACTGAGAGTAATAATCAGCTTCATGAAGGAACGCACTCTCTAACTGGTAGTCAGTTCTGACATCAACCACACTAAATGTTCTCATTGGGGTTGCATTTTTATTTATGCACACATACACGCACAACTAATAATAATAATAATAATAAAAATAATAATAATAATAACCTCAATTTGAGAAGGGATAAGGAAGGAGACATGAGGGGTTGGAAGAAAGGGGGTGACGAAAGTAATGTAATTCATTTTAATTAAAATTTTTAATAAGGATAAATAGAATAAAATTTCAGGACCTCAAGCATATTGGAATTGAAAGAAAAAAAGAAAAAAAGAAAGAAAGAAAGAAAGAAAGAAAGAAAGAAAGAAAGAAAGAAAGAAAGAAAGAAAAAAAAAAAGGACACAGGTACATGGAGGTCAGAAAGAGACCTGTAAGATGTGGCTGTCTTGGTGCAACATTTAAAACAGTGAAGATGGATCAGTCATTCATTGGCATGGTACCATTGACAAGGAAGAACTAAAGCTGGTCCCCCATCAGACTCTTTACTTTAACATGAAGTTCAAATGGATGAACACTATAGCCAAAAGGCTCTCAATATTCTACAATAAGAACAAGTTTCAAATATGTCACATTGGAATGGGAAATTTTTAAAAACGAAATTTTATAAAATCATAACACTGAAGGCGAATAAGCAGGAAATGTTTCGGAATTTAATCATACAGACTTTTAACTTTTTTAGAAAATATTCTCTATGAACAAAGTGGAGAGACAAACCAAATATATAGTCACATCATGCAATATACGAAATGATTGTCATCAAATTAAAAATGGGCTAAAACACACTGAAATTTTACACATATACAAAACTGACTGACTTAATGGACTAAGGTGTATGAAGAAAACATGACTTTGACATTAATGCTTTTAAAAACATAAGTTAAAACTTTCTTCCTTCATCAAGAGAGCAAAACCTAAAATTTTAGGAATTCCTCAGAAGGAATTCATTTGTGGTGTTTGATCTCCATATTCTTCTTGTTTTTTCTTTTTCTTGCTTGTGCCTCAAGAATGGAGCCACTTATAGCCCACAGTCCAGTGGTTTTCAGTCTGTCCCCAGAGGAGACTGTTGGCAGTCTCCTTTTGAACACGCTTATCATACCACAGTGCAACCCCATCCCGACTAGCTGTTACTCCTCCCCCCTCTTCACTTCCATAGCCATTGACAAACATGGTCTCCTCCATGTCTCTATGGACTTGGTTGCTCTGGGCAAGCCATGTATATGAAATCACAAGGGGTGGTTGTCTGGGACTGAACTGCTTTACACAGCAGCATTTTTAGGATTCTGGGACATTGCTGCTCAGATAGTTCACATTCTATTAACCAAACTCAGCACCTCATGGACATTTTTCCCTACCATGAAGCTGTCATAACCATCCACATTCAAGCTGTTGTGTGGACACCATTTGCATTTTAAAAGATGGTTAGAGATGAAGTTTCTTGGTTCAAATAACACAGGCTTCCAACAGTTAGCAAAAGTTAGCTAACAAAGGTTGGGACGCTGTACCCTCCACGATCTCACTAAAATGGTATTCTCCTAAGTCCATAGTTTAGGACATCCATCACTCATTCCCCAACTATTAAGCCTCTGATTTGGGGTTCTGAAGTTACAATGGAGAAAAGGATACACAAGGTCCACTTACAAGGTTTAGAGGCATCGAGGAAACTGCTAATTAAGCAAAGCCATGGAAGAAAAACCCATAAACACCACTGTGTGGGAGCGAAACAGTAATTAAAACAGAGATGAACATGCAGTTGTGGTAAAAGAGGAAATGCCCATTAAAACTGTCTTACAATCCCTCAAACAAATCTATGTATATGCTAGTATGTCTATGCTAACATAGGTGTGTGGACATGTGTGCTTGCCTATATGTGTGTACTCAGAGACCACAGGTTGACATTGGTCACTTTCTCCAGGAATCTTTACCCTATGCTTTTAAAATTTTGCCCTGGATCTCACTGATTCAGCTGAGCTGGTCAGCCAAGGAGTTCCAGAGATGCACTTCTCCCAGCATCCCCCAGCACGGGGGTAACTGAGGCTTGACATTACACCCTGCTTTTATGTAGGTTCTGTGGATTAGAACTCAGTTCCTCATGTTTGTTGTCAGGCACTTTACATCTGAGTCCCCCTGCCCCCCCCCCAATACCATATTTTGTCATATGGTTGAAAGAGCCAAGAGGGTTTCTCCTAATTTTATGTTTGAGGGCAATTTCAGTCTTTGATAAATGTAGCATACGTGTTTCTTTTGTACACACAACTGGTCATCATTTCAAAGATTCTTGGTAGGAGAAACATACCTGAACCCTGACTTACCTCAGTAATTAGGATCAGTTACACTATCATCTTTGCAATCTATCCCTCATTCCGTTAAGCTTCGGCCCTCTTCGTTGTCATCAAAAGAAATACAGAACAGCTGTGGCCAATATGCATTTACTATTAACAATAATAACTTATTGCTCAACATTTTTCCACACTGAGTTCAAGTTTTGCTTGGGCTGGAAGCCTTGTTTTCCACAACATTGAAGCTATCCCATGCTATTTTCAATGGCTCCCCTTCCTTCTCCACGTGTGGAGCTAATGGTAGAGTCTTAACTTTCCTCAGGCTGAAGTAGGAACTTAGTATAGTGTGGTTTCTTACCTGACCTTAATACTGACAAGATCTACCTGTAAGGGCCTGAGCCAATTCTCAAAGGACCAATTGATGGGCACTCACTTAGTATTACATTGGTGGGCAGTAGCGGTGGAGATGATGCCAGTATGAGATAAACCCAAACTGTGTATCTTCTAATCATATATTTCTCATAATTATCCTTGCAAAGAAGAATAACTAGTCTTGTTGTCTCTATTTGCTTGACATCATTTTCTATTTTGTTTTCAATCACATTTCTAAATGACTGCAGTTATTCCACTGTTGATGTAAAAACCTCTCCCACTTACACACCCAACCTAGGCACCTCTTATTACACAACTTGCTGATCATTAGACATTCAAACAAGTCTGCTGTCTGGTACTGGTTACTTCAGAACATTTACTGGCATAACCTTATCTTTTTTACACACACCACCATGACCACAAATCCCTAGTCAAACATGCTACCAGTGTGCTCAAATGAGGAGGCTCGTCAGGGAGTTGCACTGGGAAATGTAATCACTCCTCCAAAGTCTGACAGGGGGTCCTCAAATCAAAGTAGATGGTATTTGTCACTTCCTCTCAATCTATGGTTGACATTCCATCACTCTGAAATGGCATTAGTCAAGGAGGATTTGCGCTTCCCCAGACCACCATCTGCCACCCCTCAGTCTGCAAGGTATTTCCAGATTAATTCCATGCTATTCACTGGATATCTGCTACCTTTCCTTCACTACCATCTCATTTTCTCCCAGTCCATAATATCTTTGGATGGGCACTTTAGAAGCTATCCTTCATTTATGTTCCATCCACACGGCATATTTGTCTTTTTTATGTCCTCTCTACAGCTTGTACCCTATGAGACCACCATTCAAAACCAGCATCAGCACGCTGCTAGACAATCCACGAGTGTCTATGGATTCTAATACAATCCTCCTTTAAAACAGTCTGCTGCCACCTCTTCTGATCATCTCATTGATACTTCCTGCTCCCACTCAACATCATCAGACCCCCTTAAAACTAGAAATGTTGCTTTGGGTTTAAAAAGAGACAATGTGACTCATTGATGCCATCTTAAAACCCAACAACTTCCTCCTCTTCAGCAAGAAGAGTTGACTTCCCTGTGATGTGTGGCTGAAGTATGCACAGTGCTGCCTTAATGTGTGCTGAGGTCTCTTCTCTTTTCCTGTTTGAGCTGCTGAATTTCCACACTTCAGAGTCCTACTTGACTCCCTACCCCTCCTCTGCCTTGTGACGAGTTTCCTATTCCCCTGTTAGCTCTTCCTTTAAGCTGCCGGCTTTCCCCGTACCTTCTCTACCTTAATTAGAACAGTCTTGTCATGTTTCCTGAACTGGAATTTCATTAAGGTACCATTTTGTACTGTTGGATCACTATGTCTTTTTCTATCCAATCTCTGCATTGATAGCTTCCCCTTAAAACACCTAAGAGCCACTTTTATCAGATCAACTGGTGAATACTGCTGACTCAGAGCCTCCGGAGAGCCCAGGAAACACTAATTTATTTCACAATGACATACTCACCCAACCCCTGCATTTCTAATAGTGAATTTAGAATGAGACAGCATCTCGGCTGCTGCTTTTGTTTTCTCCTTTAAAATGCTTCTGTTGGGGGGGGGGGGTGTTCTACACATGAACCATGAGCATTTGCTGAGCATGCAAGAGGTCCAGTGCTTCCTGGGAAGCACTGGAAATGAAAACCCCAAGGGTATTTGATTCTTAAGGCACAAGAGGACACCAGCATCCCTATACAGTCCAACTTTACAGCTTGATCACATGTTCATGAAGACCACTCAACAGCCTCCCATAAATGAGAGATTATGATTCCAGTCGGCTCCAGCACCGGGTCACCTTGGGCGAGGAGTAGGTGGATACCCCCACGGTCCCTAGAAGACTCACCACAGGATCTTACGATCACTGGTGAGTGGAACACAACATCAGTTCCAATACAATTGTGACGGGCCTGTGACAGCAGGAACAAGGACACCGGAGCCCTTCCTGACCAGAGGCTCAGGTTCCTTGTGATCAGTTCTGGTTTACCTTGGTTTCGAACAGACCAGACAGCTCCACCGTCCTCAAAGGAGACACCATATCCAAGCACTGTAACATGCCCAGGATCTTAGGACAACAGAGTCCCAGGATAACAGGAGCTGGGTCACACCAGTATTTCAGGGTCTCAGAGGAGCTCAACTACCAAGAACTCTGACACACCTAGAATCTCAGGTTCACAGGAGCCCACAATCAAAGGATCATAGAGAAAGCTGGACTCTGAGGAGTCCTGAATCAACTGAGATTATAAGAAGGACAGGCTCCAATCAGATATATTGAGGGCAGCAAGAACTTGAAAATGATCAGATGGCAGGAGGCAAGCTTAAGAAGAGAAGCAACAGAAACTAATGTTATTTGGGATCATCGGAACCAAACTCTCCCATCATAGCAAGTCCTGGATACAACATCACACCAGAAAAGCAAGACATGGATCTAAAGTCACTTCTCATGATGAGGATGGAGGACTTTAAGAAGGAAATANAGGAAAACACAGGTAAACAGCTAGAAGCCTTTAAAGAAGAAACACAAAAATCCGTTTAGAGAGTTACAGGAAAACACTACCAAACAGGTGATGGAATTGAACAAAACCGTCCAGGATCTTGAAATGGAAGTAGAACCAATAAAGAAAACCCAAAGGGAGACAACTCTGGAGATAGAAAACCTAGCAAAGAAATCAGGAACCATAGATGTGAGCATCAGAATCAGAATACAAGAGATGGAAGAGAGAATCTCAGATGCAGAAGATTCCATAGAGAACATGGACACAACAATCAAAGAAAATGCAAAATGCAAAAAGATCCTAATTCAAAACATCCAGGAAAT
>NC_034592.1:8089977-8098461 GCF_900095145.1 Mus pahari | reverse complement strand
AAAGAGAAAGGGAAGAGGAGAGAGAAGTGTAAGAGAAGACAAAGGAGTGAGAGTAAGAGGAAGAGAAGAAAGAGTGGTGGGGCTGAACAGCCCTTTTTATGGTCTTCACTGTTGCTAGGTAACTGGGGAGGAGTTTAGCCTGAAGGTCAGAAGCTTGGGCCACTGCTTATGTGACCACTGGCCATGCTTCTCTTGTGGGGGTTGTGGGAGGTGGTACTTTAGGCAGGGGCTGGAGTTCCAGGAGTATGAGGGAATGCCTACCTTGTCGTGAGGGTGAATTATGACCATCAGGTTCAGACCTCAGCTCGCCTGGATACCAACCTGCAATTCCCCACAGGGATCCATCCCATAATCAGCCTTCAAACGCAACACTATTGTGTCGTACACCAGCAAGATTTTGCTGAAAGGACGCTGATATAGCTGTGTCTTATGAGGCTATGCCAGTGATGACCCAGCACTGGGGAACACCAGGGCCAAGAAGTGGGAGTGGGTGAGTGGGGGAGCTGGGGGGGGGTATAGGGGACTTTCGGGATAGCATGTGAAATGTAAATGAAGAAAATACCTAATAAAAAATTGGGGGAAAAATGAGAGATTACATCAGAAGTCCCTGGAAGGGGTCCCTTTGCTTTGTCTAAAGTTTGTTTTTTTGTTTTTTTGTTTGTTTGTTTTTTTTTTTTCCCTGAAACCTTGCAAACTATCTGCCTGGTGACTTACTGCCATGTCCTCTGAAAGGGGAAAATAGACTTAAAAACAGGCTTTTTAAGTCCCTGCCTAGTATTACTCAGACCACACCTGCGAATTCTTTGGTAAATTTCACATCAATAAATCCCAAGTACAGCTTTCTTTGACCTTATCCTCCTTACATGTATAGTATAGGCAACCTCCCAAAGAGTTCCTTTCCATCAACTTTTCTCATCATTGCTAAGCCTCTTCCTATTGCTTAGGACAGACAGCCCCTTCACTGTTAGTCACTAAATTTCACAGAGTGTCAATATCAGGAGGCTGGAGCAATATCAGGCTTGTAGATATGATTTAATCTAAATGTCATTAAGTCTGATGAGATATTTATTCATAGTCTTACTTAACTCATAACAATATACAGACTTAGTACACAACTTTTGGTTTACTAAATCCTGGCCTTTCAAATCCTTTTGAGTACTACTGCCCCTAGGTCTATAAAGAATAAGCTGTGGAGAGATACATACACTGAAAGAAATTTACTTTCTGCCTTTGGTTCTGGGACAAAAGGAGATGTATACTCAGTTATGCTCAAGGAAAAATACTGTTTTTACTTAAATATGTGTCAATAACTCATGTTTCTCCACACACTAAGTATAAGAGGAATTATGCATTCATTATCACTATCAATGGAGGATTAGTTTCAGGAATACACACCTGTAGGTACTAAAACTTGCAGCTGCTTGAGTCCCTTATAAGAAATTCTACAGCTGCAAATAACTAGGAGCACCCTCCTACATACATATATAAATCCTGTCTAGACCTTTATAGTAACTAACCTTTATAGTAACTAACATAGTAAATACCAAGTAAGTAGTTACTGTACTGTATCATTTAAGGAATAATGACTGGGGGTAAGGGTTGCATATTTTCAACATGGACAAATTTTTCTAATTATTTTTAATGAGACCCAGTCTGATTAAATTCATAGATGTGAGATTCATAGATATGGGAAAAGAAAACTACAGTTCTCAAAGCGTATTAGACAGGCATCACTATGTGAGCAGGTAGGACTCATTGGATTGTTCCCTTAAGTGAACATCAAAAAGGTGCTTTTGGTCAATTAATGAAACAGCTAAACCTCATTAATTTCTAATGGAAGACTGTAGTATATAGCTCCATAGTACAGTATTTGCCTGTTCTTATGGAGTAATTCCTCAATCAAAGTTCCCTTTTCCCAGGTGTATCTAGTTGACAACAAAGATTAGCAATTGCAGACATTATCTCAAACAGAAACACATTTTCTCAACAGATTGTCTACTAAATAAAGACTTCCCACTTTCTTGTTCTTGTAATGGCAAATTGTAAGCCCCATTAAAATGCTTTCTTTTGTATGAGTTGCCTTGGCTATGGTGTCTCTTAACAGCAACAGAAAATGGACTAAGACACAGCTGATCATTCAGAGAGTAAATCAAAACCAAGAACTTTATGCTGTCATTTGAAAACAAGAAGAAGCATAACTCATTGGGAGCAAAGCCAAAATGGAATGCAGAGAACATTTCTAGCACAGGAGATTATTTGTGTTCTTACTCTGTAAGAACAGTCTATGAACATGTCTACTGGGCCTTTGCTTGATGGCTAATTAATTTCAGACGGCCCAGCCCCAGTGTATGATGCCACCCCTGAGTAGGTGGTCTTGACTAAAGTAGGAGTCTACAATGCAGCCAGCCAGAGTGTTCAAGTGACAACCAGTGTGTATTAAATTCCCCATAACCTCAAAACATCCTATGAACTCTCTATTTGAGCAAAGAGGACTCCAGGGCTAGCACAGTAGAATGTAAGCCAAAGGACACAAAATTATACATGAAAATGTCCCTGTGTAAAAGGATATAAAGCACTGAATCTGAGTTCATGGCAGAAACAAGCCAATTTTGATTTCGTCGTTTTCTTCCCCTCCTGGTCCCTCTGATATGGACTTGTCTACACATCTGCACACATTCTTGTGCAAAGTGCATGACCTCGAGGGTCACCTGCTTAAAGATATTCAACTCATTATCTCTCTGTTTTCTATAGCCTGAACCTGGAACATGACGTTCCCCAATACCACAGCTAGACCAGATGCATCTATCCATGACGTTCAAGGTCAATCGACTGCTTTTCCTGAGGCTTGTATGAGAGGTAGAGGGGATCCCAATCTATATGGTGGTGAAAGGCAGCTTTGAGGCGGGCTTGTGAGCTAGCTAAGATCTTTCTTGAGAAGTGTTCTTTCTGGGCTAAGATATCTTCTCTGTTACAGGTGTACATGCTCATACAGAGTCCATACACATACATCTTTCTCATCTCATTTCTATTTGAACTTATCTGTAGAACTTATCTATAACTCCCATCACTGAGAGAGCTGACTGTCATGGCCTGCCTCAGCTATCCTCCTTGAAATCAGAGTCAAGCTCTATACCGGGAAGATTGAAGAAAATCTTGAACACAAAACACAGCCACGGAAGAACTTGTAAATCATTGCCACTGGTACCTACAATGAACAAGGACTAACTGAATACAAGTCAGAATCCTAAGCTTCAATTTAAACTTACTGTTTATTTGCAGGTGGCCTAAATGGAAACGATCTTTTCAAGTTGAAATGGTAGAACCCAACCAATGCCCTGAGAGAGACCTGCTTAAACCTCTTCAGACTCAAATTCTGCACATCGAGTTTCTGAAAAGTCGGGTTTGTGATCAACTTAAGATAGCAAGGCTCGTTCAAGAAGAAGCAAGTAGAAACAGTGGTGTAAAAACATGATAATCTTGGGCTCCTAGCCAGGAATTTAGCTGTGAGGAGCTTAAGTGTGCATGACTTAACATGACCGGTGTGCAGCAAGTAGCAACACTGTCTTTCAAAGAGACAGGTTCCATGAGACCATAGGGATAGGAACGGGATCACAAAAGCACTAATGAGGCATACAGGAGTTAAACATCTAAGCATCCTTAATAAAACTCCCATCCTGGGCTCAACTTTTATGCCTATTTCTTTTCTATATTTACAGACAGTTCTTAGATTAAAAAAACACTAACTACTAATCTTTATCGTGATAATCATTATTATACCTTTGATACTTAGAAACCGTTGTTCATTATTTCAATATTAATTAGAGTATACCAAGATTTACATACTCATATATGAAAACTCTTTGAACTGAAATTGTATTCACACACAAACAACTTCACGACATTGCTATTTTCTTTGAATTCCACCTGAGTTAAGGGCAATCTTAATGTCACACTAATTTTTCTTCCAAAGAGAAAGATTTGATCAATACCTTTTTCCTTTCTAGTTTAGCTGATTGTCACAGTGACATTATAAAGCAGGTGGGTTGCTAGTGGCCAAAAGCCAGAGGACTGATTGGGCTGCTTACAATGTGTACTTTACAAATAAAGGAGTGTTACCTAAGAGCAGGGGTCATTTAGATGAACTGTAGTAAATAGTGTGTGGGGGCAGGAGCACTCCAGGTTCACTGTGGATTCCCATCATACTTTCTGCCAAAGGGAGAATGGAGACCTGGGGAGATGGCTCAGTTGGGAAAGTGTTTGCTGTGGACACACAAGGATCTAAGTATGAATCTCTAGAACCCACATAAAGCTGGGCATGTTAGAGCAAGCCCAGTGTTCTTATGGTGAGATGAGGGGCAGAGTCAGGAGAATTCCCAGGAACTGACAGGCTAGCTAGTAGTAGCAACCCCCAAAAAACTCTGTCTCAAACAAAGTGGAAGGTCAGGCCCAGCATCCAATGTTGTTCTCTGTACATGCCACAGCTCTAGCATGCCCATATTTACACACATGAATGCACACACACACAGACACACAGATACACGTACAGACACACACACACACACACACACGATAAAAAAAAAAAAAGAAATGGGGCCTTTTGGGGGATGACTTACAGAACAAGAAGGTGCCTTCAAACCCTCAGTTTTGCCTTTTGCATGTGAGCTGCTTCAGGATGTAGAACAACATCTATGAATAAGTGATGCTAAATGGCTATCTTACTAACCTTTTAGTCCATTGTTCAATAAGGTACCCTTAGACCAGCAGAGGGATGAAAGTAGGCACACTTTCTCAAATAAAAGAGGATACAGTCCCTTGGAAACCTTATCACTGAATCTTCCATTATATTCGGTCACAGATGGTTGGGATGGAAGGGTTATGGTCTCCCCACTCTGCTCCTAACTCCTCCGCACTGGATGCAGATGGTATCTACTGTCCTTAGAATTATGAGGAGCCAACTGTCAGGCAACACCGGGACAGTTTGTTCTTCTGTGAGATATCCACTCACCTTGAATATTTTGAGGGACAGCCAGCCAAAGGCTATTTGAGGACAGCTCTGGCCCTTATGGTACCTAAAATGTCTGTCTATGGAGCACGCACTTGGCCTAGTTAGTGCAGGATCTGCTTCCTTGCTGGTATCTAAAGCCCTGCTCCATGGATTGCCATTCTCTTCCCAGCACCCAGGTACCCTCATAGACCACTTGAGTCTAGCCAAAGATCACTCCATCCTTGAGACTGAAGCTCGGGTTGGGCTGCTGTATTTCTGTGATGCATTTCACTATTCTTCTATACTACTTTTAAAAATAGAAGTAAAATATATGAACTATAAAATTTATCATGGCAACCATTTTTCAATTCATCTCAGGGTCATCTGGGACAGTCACATTGTTTATGTAATACTTTCATCTCCCAAAGTTGGACAACACTTCTCTGTCAAACAACTCCTCATTTTCAGCCTTCCTCGATGCCTGGCAGCAGCCCTTTACCTCTAGGCTCTATGGATCTGCTATTGCCTGTAAATGGAGTAATACATTGTCTTTTCTGTGACTGGCTTATTTCCTTAGCCCACTGTCCTCCTGACTTATCGATGTTTCAGTGTATGCCAAGCTCTCCCTTCCACCAATGCCCATTCATTTGCACACCTATGGGTTTGAATGTGGCTTCTACCATTTAACTCTCTTGAATAACACTTCTCTGAACACAGGATATGAACATCTCTTCCAGGCCTGCTTGTCATGCTTTTTACATTTAGGAAAAGTAGAATCATAGGGCACCTCTATGCTTATTTTCTTCTGCTAAACTAAATGCTCTCTTTATTATACAGATGTTCCTAGTTAGCTGATTAAGAATAAGAAAGCAGATATCCAGTGCTGGGCTAGGTAGAAATCGAAATCCCAGTGGTTCAGTACATGGTAATCATCATCAAACGCTGCTGTCTTAATTAGGGTTTCTATTGCTGCAATGGAACACCATGACCAAAAAGCAAGCTGGAGAGGATAGGGTTTACTTCACTCACAGTTCCATAGAACAGCTCATCATCAAAAGTGGTGAGGGCAGGAATTTGGAGGCAGGAGCTGATGCAGAAGCCATGGAGGGGTGCTGCTTACTGTCTTGTTCCTCATGGCTTGCTCAACTTTCTTTCTTATAGAACCCAGGACCTCCAGCCTAGGGATGGCACCACCCACAGTAGACTGGGCCCTTCCTCATCAATCACCAATTTAAAACAAAATGCCTTACAGCCAGATCTTATGGATGCGTTTTCTTACTGAGGTTCTCCCTCACATGACTCTGGCTTGGGTCAGGTTGATAGAACAGGAGACCAGCACAGATCTTATGGATGCGCTTTCTTACTGAGGTTCTCCCTCACATGACTCTGGCTTGGGTCAGGTTGATAGAACAGGAGGCCAGCACAGTTGCTTGGTTTCTATCAGGAAGATATGATGACTAGATAAAAAGATAGGTGCTGTGGTACTAACGAGTCTGCCTTGATGTAGTATTTACAGTTTAATATGGACTGCCTGAAAATAACACTTTAGCCAAACAAGAATGGAATGCTCAAGCCAGGATAAGGAGAATGAAAAAAAGGAAAGGAAAGGAAAGGAAAGGAAAGGAAAGGAAAGGAAAGGAAAGGAAAGGAAAGGAAAGGAAAGGAAAGGAAAGGAAAGGAAAGAAAAGAAAAGAAAAAGCTTTGGGTCACCCTTTAAAAGCAGTCCATCCAGTTCAAGATCTTAATTCCTAATTGTTTACAACAGACCAAAACAAAAGCCATCAGTGTGGAGCGTATGATTTCTGTGTGATTAGTCAGTCGAGGGCTGACTCATGGCTGCCGGGTAGATAAGTAGCAATTTATCTTTCCTTTCAGATCTCCACGCATGAAGTGTAATTACAGATTTCTTTGCCTTTTCGGTAATGTGGACTTAAAAACATAACCTTCTTCAAGTTTAATAGGTGCCAAGTATGTTCTGTGTGAAATACAAGCTCACTGATTCCAACCACAGGACCTGCTGGGAATCACTGCTTTTACCTGATGAAACAACCAGTTATGAGCTACAGAGTAATTGCAAATACTCTAGGGTTTGATAAGCGTGATTATGCCACCTTTTCATTTTGTCACCCTGTTGTATCATTAATCTGGGCTTTAGTTATCTCCTAGAAACACGCTACTCAAATGTTCAGTTTAATGAAGTTGGATATGTGAATTTTCTTGCAGAGAAATTAATTTCAGCAACTGCCAATAGACTTACAGTGCTTTGGCAAAGGCTCGTGACTTTAATGTTGGCTTGTTGAAACTATGTTTCTGGCCACACACCATCAGGCAAGCTCCCTTTTGTGTCCCGTTGCTAGGACTTTGTTCCAAGTACTAAAGCTCAGCCATTCTTCAGAAAGGCCTGTGTGCAGTTCTCATGCCTTCCACTAGGCTGCACTCCAGCCCCTGAATTTTTTCTATCTTTTGTTCAGGGCATCATTATGTGGCCTTAGGTTTTTCTTTGGATATTTCCTCAAGTGGTGTATACAAACCTACTTTATTTATTGTGTTCCCCAACTCTAAAACAAGATCTTCATTAGGAAAAGCAAGTCGGGGTAGGGAGACACTTAACAGATAAACACTTGATGACCAGAGCTCTATCCCAGAAAGAGCACATTAAAAAAGTCAGCCGAGGCCTCTTGGATCTACAATCCCAACACCCCTACCTTGAGATGGGAGGGGACAATACAATCATTCAAAACCGTGGGGACTAGCTAGCATGGAGTACACAGTTCAGCAAAAACAAGAGACACCATTGTAACAACAAAGAGGAAGGAGTGAACCCGTTCCTGAAATCATGTGGCATATGCATACACACACACACACACACACACACACACACACGCACACACACACACACACACACGCGTATGTAAAGAAAAGCACACATGACAATATTTTATCACATCTGTTACCATGCTGTCTCCTCCCTAACGTTGTTTCTTTTGCATTCTAATGATGTAGAGAAAGCTACCCTTTTCATGGCTGCAAATGCACATTTCTAAAATTATATAATGAAGACATACTAAAAAAAGAATAAGAGAAAGGACGACAGACAGAAAGATCTTTTTTTTAGAAAAGAGAGACAAGATTGAAAGTATTCACCTCATCACACATCGGCTGGTCCCCGTATCGACTGGGTGATAGGCTAGCCATGGTGTTCTGGAGAACCAGACCCCCAAAAGTGGGCCAGAACGATCCCAGGTGGCACCCACGGACAACCCCAACAAAGAAGCGCTGTGTGTTCAAGGCCAGCATGGGCTACATAAGGGGACTCTGTAGATAGGCATTTGATTGATCAAAGACCTGGCCAAGTTGACAAATGATAGTATTTCTATTATTTTTTCAATTTATTTTGTTTTTGTTTTTGTTTGTTTTTTGTTTTTTCAGGGATTCTTTTTTATTATTATTATTTTATTTTCTTTATTTACATTTCAAATGCTATCCTGAAAGTTCCCTAT
>NC_034592.1:8087294-8089683 GCF_900095145.1 Mus pahari | reverse complement strand
CGAGCTCAGGGGGTACTGGTTAGTTCATACTGTTGTTTCACCTACAAAGTATCCAATTTATATCTTCCCTTGAACTTATATGGTTATATTTTCAAACAGCCACTAAATTATTAGTTCATAGGTATGAATTCATGCTCTTTGCCTAGGAACATGCATGGAGAATGATAGGAACAGGGAAAGCCTCAAGCACTTCAATCTATACACTAAAAACTAGAGATCATATCATATACTAGAGTCCACCGGAGCATCCATATACTAATTGCACAGTGATCATACATGTATATTGTAAAACGTAATTCACAGTTCAAAACGTAACCTCTTATTTCTTCATGGAAACCACTCAATCCATCTTCCATGCCAACACTTCATTCCCATCTCCTCTCCTCCTCATTAATCTCTCCCCTGGGGCTCCTTTCTTCAAGGGGAGAGATTATAACTTTAGCTACATCTAGCTTTTTTTTGTTTGTTTGTTTTTCGAGACAGGGTTTCTCTGTATAGCTCTGGCTGGCCTGGAACTCACTTTGTAGACCAGGCTGGCCTTGAACTCAGAAATCTGCCTGCCTCTGCCTCCTGAGGGCTGGGATTAAAGGTGTGCGCCACCATGCCCGGCCTGTACATCTAGTTTTAATATAACAATAAAACTAAAAGTTGCTTAGAAGCTCTTATCACAAAGCATGGATTTCAAAAGTTTTTGGTAGAAAGCATTTTTTTTTTTAACTTCCACTCTTCCTAGAAAAAACCATTAAAGCTAGGATTCCCAGCACGGCAACAAATGAGCCACTGAACAAATAAATCTGACTCAGAAACAATAATGTAGAACACTGCCTCTAAGGCGGGGCCTGCCAGTTCTTCACAGCGTTAAGCAAGGCCCCACAGCCCATCTCCAGATTCCACCACACTATCTCTAACTGATACCTGCTCACAAAAGAAGCTGCTCTTGTGCCTCTCTTCCTTTCTTTCGATTTCCTTTGTATTCTGGTTTGTTTGTTTGTTTGTTTTTATTATTTGTCTATTTGTTTTCCAAAGAGGGAAAGAAAAAAAGAAGGCACGGAGTTAGATGGGTAGGGGAGGAGGGGGACCTGGGAGGAGATGGGGGAGGGAAAGTTGTGATCAGAATAGATTATATGAAAATCTTATTCCATAAAAAGTGTTAAAATAAATAAAATTATTGTTTACAAGAAGAGCAAAACCCAAGCTCTAACAAAACATTTTTTGAGGCAGACATTTCATTAAAATGAGCCTCAAGGCCCTAGTGCAGAGTTCAGTGGTAGAATATTTACCACACACACATAAGCAAGGATCTTGAACTGCAAAAAATATAAATATGTAAAAGTGATTCTTGAGGTGGCTAGATTTTCATGGTAACAAACTTGAGTTGCCACTGCCAAGGGTTCCACAGTACCCAAATAGCTAAGACTGCAGGGGGCTTAAAACACAAGTGTAATACTGTATCACTAAAAATAAAGGTAGGACTACTAGGGGCAGCACCCCCAGTATGCGCACAGACACAGACACACAGACACACAGACACACAGACACACACACACACACACACACACGCACACGCACACGCACACGCACACGCACACGCGCGCGCGCGCATATGTTTTTTTTTTTCCTGAAAAATATATTCACGCTTTGGTCCAAGATACCACAGCATGGTGAAACCATCAATTCTGATTGCAACTTCCTATGTTTTGCTCCTTTCTCATAAATAAAGGTGGAAAGTACTGGAAGTTATTTCCTCCATTTTCTCATTGTTGTTACTGACATCAGCCATGCTGCCTAAAGACACTGCTCCATTGTGCCTTGTAATGTTCATGTAGCTGAACTCCTGAGATACAGACACAACATTCTCAAGGAGTGGCCATTGTTATTCAAAGAAGGGGACGGATCTGTCATCTCCTCCCATGGAATGCCCAGCACCAGTCAGACATCCAGGTATCAGGGGACAGGGTAGTTCTGAGGAAAGCAGCATTCTGTGGAAGAAAAGCATCAAGCTGCGTTTACCGCCACACACCTTTAACCCTTGTGCTTGGAAGGCAGAGGCAGGTGGACCTCTGTAAACTCAAGGCCAACCTGGTTTACATATTGAGTTCCAGGTCTATGTAGAGACCCTGTCTCAAAACAAACAAACAAAAAATAAGACTAAAAAAAAAAAAATCAGTGAAATCTCAGAGGGGGTGTCTAAGTCAGGGTTTCTATTCTTGCACAAACATCATGACCAAGAAGCAGTTGGGGAGGAAAGGGTTTATTCAGCTTATACTTCCACATTGCTGTTCATCACTGAAAGAAGTCAGGACTGGAACTCAAGCAGGTCAGGGAGCAGGAGCTGATGCAGAAGCCATGGAGGGATGTTCTTTACTGGCTTGCTTCCCCTGGCTTGCTC
>NC_034592.1:8082716-8086824 GCF_900095145.1 Mus pahari | reverse complement strand
AAAAAAAAAAAACGCACCTGACAAAAGAAAAGCAGTTTAATAATCTTCTGTTTCTGAGACATCCTTTTCTTAGTTTATTCTCTTCCACCAGTCTATATACTTTGGGGCAATGAACTAGTGAAAATCTATAGGTGAGCTTACATGTTTCTGGCATATGAATTTCCCTAATCAGCAGATGTGTAATAATTTATAATTCCACCACTTCCCAGACTACACAATCTCACTGGCCCCTTTGACGCTCAGAATAAACACAAGCTGACTTTTCCAAAATGTTGACTAAGAATTCAAGGACCACACAGTGAGCATGCCAGTCTGTCACAGGTCCCACTTGGTCAGGCAGCTTTCTTCAAATTCAATCCCTTCACAGCCTTTGGCAAATTAGCGATTCTCTAATGGGGGACCACAGAATACTGGAATGGGAAGGGATGCAGACATCCAATCTTTGGCTTGGAAATAAATATATTATTATTATTTTAAAGTTGTAGCTGGAAAGACTTTCTTCTGCTGATAACAATAAGACACCTCTTTGTTGAAGACAGGGGTAGGAGGCCCCAGGATGGTCACAGGGTTGAAAGTGTCCAGTCATCTAACCCTGAAGTATTTTATCAAGTCCTAGACCCCCAAGATCTAGCCTGTGGCAGTGGACTCTGATATGTTCCATAGCTGTCTTTGTGTCTGTTCCTAGCAGGAGGTGGTCAAGAGCTCACAGTGTGGAGGAATCATGGACGAGAGCACTGGGTAACAAGTCAGTGTGTCTGGGAACTATGAGGAGGTGAACAGCTTAACATACTGAATTGTAATACTGAAGTGAACAGGGAGGTCCACTGTCCCACACAAAGTGACAACTCACCTAGGTTTACCCAGGACTTTCCCAGTGTCAAAGCACCTCCTGTGACACCCCATCCCCTATCCCCTGCAGTGCCTGTATTAGTTGCTTTGCTACAGTGATTAAGATAGCAAGACTAAGTCAAACTGTAGAAGAGTTTATTTCTGCTTATGGTTACCAGGGGAGTCCATACTGGCAGGGAAGGCAGAGCAGGTGGCCTGGGCAGGATGCCCTGCCTGCTCCCTGCTGCCTCTGCATGCAGGAAGCAAAAAGAGCAAACTGAAGTAGAGTTATAAACTCTAAACCCCTCGCCGAGTGATGTGCTTCCTCCAGCAAGGCCACATACTCTTTCTAACAGCTCCTTACGTGTCTCAAACAACACCACACAACTAAACAACCATGGTGCCAAACTGGGAGAACGAGTTAGTACTTCACCTCAGCACAGGCCAGACAACCCCACACGTACACAAACACACAGACACACACACAAATACATAACACTACACACAACACAGAGACATAAGCTTCTGCTGTCGCTGGTCTTGTAGAGTTAATTCCACCCATGAGAATGGGTAACTGATGAGCAGCTTAGATTGAGGTGAGTCTCTGAGGGGACACGCATCACCTGAAGCAACAAAGCATAGAACGCTGGTGCTTCCCACACCATCTGGATATATCTAGGCTCCAGTGGAGATGCATTTCAGGCTGGCCTCTAACCAAGTCCTTTAGGTAGGCAGAAAGAGGTTTTGGCTAAACAAGGGTATATTCCATATGACCTTCATTATACCAGGTATCTTTTATATATACTCCTTTGATGCCCCATTATTACATAATATTAAGATAAGCATCTGTCCACGTTCAAATTAAGAGACTTAAAGTTAAAAGTTATTATATCTAACAAAATTTGCTAGGTGTAAACTGATACAAATCTTATTGCTCGTGACTTTTAAACAGGCTTATTTTTAATTTATGTGTGATGTTGTAGCCTGTATTATGTGTAGCATATATGTTCAATGCAAAAGAAGGTATCAGGTCCTCCGGAACTAGAGTGACAGGTGGTTACA
Source organism: Mus pahari (assembly GCF_900095145.1). Taxonomy (NCBI): domain Eukaryota; kingdom Metazoa; phylum Chordata; class Mammalia; order Rodentia; family Muridae; genus Mus; species Mus pahari. The sequence goes on along the minus strand of NC_034592.1, from coordinate 8,084,934 downwards.
GCTGCCATGTGAGTGCTGGGAATTAAATCCAGGTCCTTCGTTAAAGCAGGCAGGGCTCTTAAACTCGGAAGAATCTCTCCAGCCAGCTTGTAAAAGACTCGACTCTTCTGGCACCTGAACAAATGACAACCTTTCCACTGGCAGATACCACATGTGGAGACATCAAGAAGCCCGCTGGCAAGTCTCCTGACAGATGAATGGGGCCAAGTCCTCCTGGACAGGCTTCTTGGGTCCAAAAGAGGACACCTACAAGAGGACGACAGACAGTGACCGTGTGTGCCGTTAGTGAGAATTGTGCCTCGCTTCTTGCAGGGTCCCAGGTACCTAGCATCCTCCTTCAAAAAACAAAAAGGAAAGCATGCAGTTTCTCCATCTGCCTCTAAAGCAGGACACCTGGGAACAGCAGGAAGAATGTTTATTTGTCATGATAATCCTAGAAAACAAGCTTGTTTTCACCTTCGAAAAATATAGGTCCAACCCTCAAAGAGAACCCTCTCTGCTATTAATTTTCTATATGTTCTCTGAGACCCAGTAGCTGAAGTAGGCGTGAGTGGTCCTGGGGTATTTATTCTATATCATTTCTTGATCTTCCTAGATATCTCCTAGGACACAAATCCTTGCGCACATCCCATCTGTCCTCTGTTTTGGCTTTTTTGGTATGTCCCTAGGAACTGTGAATCCCACTGAAGACTTCAGAACCAACAAAGACATAAATGGGATCTTAGATGAACAATGGCTTTATATTGGGATACAAGGAAGTTTTATTAAGTTTTATGTCCTCCATCACCAAAGATGGGAACTAACTGTAGCTATTGGAAGGCTTCCCACAGCACAACTGACTGGTATGTACATACACAATGTTGTATACAAAAGTGTCCGCCCTCATTTTGGAGGCAGTTAAAGTACCATCCCAGATGGATCACACACCTTTGCCCAGGTGAATGGCTATTATCCTGAGACGCTATCCTAACCACTCCTAAGTCTCTACTCATGTTGTCAAGATGCTCCAATCAGAGACAGAAATGTTATCAAGGACTAATGAACACATGAAGTTGGTTCTATTTATTTTATAAATAAATACACATACATAGCAACAATTATATGGAAGTTTTTAAAAAGGCAATAAGAACTCACTTTTTAGATCTACTTAAATGTGAGTGCCTGTACACATGTGTGTGTGTGTGTAAATCGTTGCCTGCATGCATGGATAGGTACCATGTCTGGTGCTTGTAGAAGTCAGAAGAGGGCTTTGAATACCCAGTATCTGGAGTTAAGAATGGTTGTAAGTCACCATGTGAGTGCAGGGAATTGAACTCAGTTCCTTTGCAAGAGCAACAAATGCTCCAAGCTACTGAGACACCTCTCTATCTGCACAACTTGTTTTTTCAACTTTGGTAAAAATAATCTTTGAAGCTCTCTTGTTGAGGATTAGGTTGTCTCCTTCAGAACTAAATAAAGCCCTTGGGAAGGAGATCATTAAAGCCAGAGCCAGTAGCCACAAACGCCAAGCCAGCTCTTTCTCCACGGTCTCTGGCTTACCCTGACAGTGGCCAGTGGCAAGGCTGGCTTTGTGAGAGGTGTACGAATAACATCCATCCAAAACATCACTTCTCACAAGGCAGTTTTGCAGACTTTGTGCAATCTATAACCTGTCCAAATCAACACACTTATGCAGGTGGCATTCCAAGGAAGCAAAACCAGTCATTATCTGAAAGCACCCTCCTCATCCCACACAAAAATACACCAGAGCTCCAGAACCGACACATCCCCGAAAAGCCCCATTTGGCTCTAAACCCAGACAGCTTTAACAACACAGCCCACTGATGCTTTCACGGCTGTACTTGCTTTTCCCCTAATTGGGATGTTGATGGGCCTCATGTTCAAAATAATGGGCTCCTCTGATCACAGCCGCGCTGCTAGTTCTGAAGTAAGAACATTTAATCATCGGCCACTCTTCTCCAAGCATGTCAGTCAGAGCATTTGTCAGGTGTTATGTCAATGTTCCAGAACAAATAAAAGTACTACTTCATTTTTACCTCTGCTGAAAACCAGGACTTCAAAGAGACATTGCAAAGTGTGCAATTTTCTCCCAGTTCCCCCAAAACACCAGCAAACCTGCACAGTGCAGCCTACCCCTGTGCCGATTTCCACCAAGATGTTAATTAAGTAGGAGAAACAGCAAGGGAATCTTCCCTTCATAACTATGAAAATTAAGTAT
>NC_034592.1:8080749-8082560 GCF_900095145.1 Mus pahari | reverse complement strand
GCCTGCCTCTGCCTCCCGAGTGCTGGGATTAAAGGCATGCGCCACCATGCCCAGCTCTTTCATCAGTTTTGACATACAGAAGTATAGGTTTTAAATAATCTTTTAAAATAATTTGTTATTTATTTGAATGTACATTGGGTTCCACCTGCATGTATATTTGTGAAGGTATGAGATCTCTGAGAACTGGAGTTACAGACAGGTGTGAGCTGCTATGTGGTAGATGGGAATTGTCCTTTATAAGAACAGTGACTGCTCGTAACCTCTGAGCTATCTCTCCAGCCCAACCACATACCCTTTTATTTATAACCTGTGAGTTGAACAAGGTGGTGTACACAGGGAGTCCTAACTACTAAAAGGGTGGAGGTAGGGTGATGACTTGAGTCTAGGAATTGAAATCAGCCCAGGCAACAAAACAAGACCTGTGTTTAAAAAAAAATTGTATGAGTTATAGTTCCCTATTAATTTTCCCACAGCAGAAAAATACATTCAGCCTTCTGGCCGTTTCTATTTATATCTATTTTCCTGAATGGCATTCAGCTGAGCTCCTTTCCTTGCATTTGGACCTTGAGCCTGAGGAAATGAACAGCATCTCTGAGTGAACGATTCGCTGCTCTGCAGGAGCGACACCCATGCTGGAGGAAGAGGAGGGAGTCCCTGGAGCACACTGTGGTGCTGACAGCAGCTGCTTTTCCTCGTGTCTGCAGACACTCCTTATGGCACAAGGAAGAGAATCAGGTTTAAACTCACGCAAAGTCCACCTTGCAGGGCAGAGAGCATCTTAAGAAGTCTTAGGGATGTCAGGCAAAGTAGCACAGGCCTTTAACCCCAGCACTTGGCAGTCAGAGCTCTGTGAGATCGAGGCCAGCCTGGACTACAGAGTGAGTTCCAGGACAGCCAGGGCTATATACTGAGGCTCTCTGGAAAAACAAAAACAAACAAAAATCACAAAGTGTGAGTCATTGTGTAAAAGTCTGTGTATAGTTTGTTACAAACATGTACACATGTACATATGTGAGTGCACGTGCCTGTAGAGGCCAGAGCTGAGCATTGGTTGCCTTCTTTAATTTTTCTCCACCTTATTTTTTGAGCTAGGGTCTCTTACTGAACTTGGAGCTTACTGATTTGGGTAGCCTGGTTGGTCCATGACCTCCAGGGTTACACTGCTCTCAGTCCCCTGCCCCAGCACAGAAATTACACAAGAGTGGCATGGTACCCGACCTTTACGTTAGTGCTGGGCATCCAAACTCAGGTCCTCATGCTTTGCCATCTGAGCCATTTGCCTGGCACTGTGAGTTTGTGAGTCTTCGAAACAAAACAAAACAAATTGGCAAGCCTGCTTCTGCTCTTTCTTCTGTTCCCCTTTCTAGGTGAAGTTCAGGTGTCCCCTGCTAAGTTCCTAGATTGTCTCATTCAAGAGACACTGGACCCCTTAAAAGAAACATAAAATCTAGCGCCCAATACTGAGAAGGGGGGACCCATCACTGGGGTATGAGGAAGGAGTACTAAGAAAGAGGTCCACAGGTGAGATTGTAGGCCGAGGAGACTCTGGTCAGCATCATTGCTTCACTCAGAGAGCAGAACAGCCATTACTCCCAGCATTTGCTGTGTATCACTCTATCCCTTGCAACTATCAGACACTTCACATCAGATTCCCAAGCATCTGCTGGCTTCAACTGATATTAACTAGAGGATGCCTTTATGCAAGGTAAGAGGTGATGCTTACAGCTTGATTCACATACTGCCAGAGCTGCTTAAACATTATCAGAGTTGTAGAAAAAGGAAGGAGAGAAGAAAGGATGGAGGGAAGGAAG
>NC_034592.1:8062468-8080469 GCF_900095145.1 Mus pahari | reverse complement strand
AAGAAAGAAAGAAAGAAAGAAAGAAAGAAAGAAAGAAAGAAAGGAAAAGAGAAGGGAAGGGAAGGGAAGGGAAGGGAAGGGAAGGGAAGGGAAGGAAAGGAAAGGAAAGGAAAGGAAAGGAAAGGAAAGGAAAGGAAAGGAAAGGAAAGGAAAGGAAAGGAAAGGAAAGGAAAAGGTTCCCTCCTAACTTTCCACCCACCAATCAGTGATAAATATTCTGCCAGTTGTCACAGGCACAGGTCACAATTTAACACATATCTGACCCCAGGCTGCATCAAGCATGGGACAGAGTGCTATAAAAAAGTTACTGATGACCCAGGGAGTCTGGGGCCCACATCAGCCATTCCTGACACTGGGGAAGATAAAAGTTTTTTGACACCAGGGGGATTCTTGCTTCAGATTTATACATTTAAATTAATACTAACTGATATTTAAATATTTGGCAAATTCAGTTATCAAAAAAGTTTACCTTGTTATTTAATTTTTAAGTAAGCATACAAGGTATTAGATACTACTGTGGTGTTTTTTGAACACTGCATGTTTTAATAGGTTCTGCTATCTCCTCCATGGCCCTCTCCTCCCGGTCCCCCTTATAACCTCTTCTCCTGCCTCTTTTCCCCTTTCTGGTCACTGGTAACCTTTAATCCAAAACACGCCCTTCCTCAGCACCTATTTTTACCCTCCCTTGGGGTGCACTTTACCCATACTTCATAAAGGCATCCTGTAGTTAACACCAGTTGAAGCCACTGCAAGCCAGGATCTCCATGTGGAAGAGAATGTACAGTTCTGTCTTTCGGGGTTTCTGTCACTTTGGTTACTATTATACTGTCTAGACTCACCTATTTTCTCAAAAACTTCCTTTCCCTCCACAGCTTCATGAAAAGGGATTGAGTTTTGGAGGAACTTTTTGAGTGAGGTCCCCAAATTTGGGATGCTATAGGTTTCTGTTGATCTCCCTCCAAAATAAGGCAGCTAGGAAGGAGAAATAAAATTTTGTGACACATAACTTCCATCTTCTGAAAACTGAGGAATGGTAACCTTAGTTTAATATGAAAATAAAAATCTCAAAGTTCTCTACTGGGCTTTCCTATCATCAGTTCATCTGTTTACCTGTTTACTAGTATTAGTCCACTAATAATTGTGGCTGAGCCATGGTCACCCTTCACTCGCCAAGAGCCCCAGATGCAGCACTCTTCGAGCTACAGATTCCTCACGTGATTGTTGAGATGAGAGTACACACCATGGTAGGCTTCTGTGTGGATTAAACAAGGTAGACACGTAAGACACGCCTGGTTCACAGTAAGAGTGGAATGAATACCAGCAGCTGTTTTTCTTGGTATATGACATTATAAGGCAGTCATAATTAGTAGGCTATTATAGGACATGTTACAGTTTGGATATTGAATGATCCCCACAAGTCCCCAGGATGTTGCTGTTGGGAAGTGGTGGAGCCTTTGAGAGATAGGTCTCAGTGGCAGGTCTTTTGATTCCTGAGGGCTTGTGCCCAGCTCTCTTTTTCTCTTTGTTCTATGGCCCATGATGTAAACAGGTTTGCTCAATTATCTCACTCTGCCGTGATGTGCTGCCTCACCACAGACCCAAATAATGGGGAGAAGAATGTCACTAGATCATGGACTATATCTTCCAAAATGCTGAAAGGAAATAAACATTGTCTCTTACTAAGATAATTACCCTGGGTATTTTGTTCTCAGGAATACTGTAGGGAAAGCTGAACTAACACACATTTCCTAAAAGACTCGTTTCTACTAATACTCAATTTAGAAGAATCCAGAAGGGTTGAGGAAAACAGAGAATGTAAGAAATAATAGAATTATCAAACATGAAAGTCCTTTTTGCTTAGAAAAGGAGGTTCTGAAATAAGTTCTTCATTGCTCTTGGTGAATGTCAGCTGATGTCCATGGCCCCTTTCATGTCTTTGGCCCCTGTATCTGACACAGTGTGCAGCATGGCATCTATTTTGGATAAATTCCAATGGTATCAAGAAAACTTGGGGCATGTGAGTAAGAAGAAGAAATAGTGAATGCAAGTAATTTTAGTTTTAGGAGAAAGTTCCAAGGTATGAGCATGGTGATTTCAAAAGAATATTCTATGGAATTATAGACCATTGAAAATGACATTCATACCCACATACGCTTCTGTGGTCGGGCACATGCTGTATGATGCCATGGGGCTCACTCCAGAATAGAAATGAGCTCTGTCATTCACCTTTTTTGGTTTTTGATTTTCAAAATATCATTATTTACATGTACAAATAAAAATTGTTTTTCTGACTAGGAAAATTAAGGACAGCAAGTCCTATCCTATTAAACCCGTTTACCTGGCTGGCAGTGCAGAGCTATTAAACACAAAGAAGGAAGGCAGATGTGAACAACCAGGTAAAGGTGTTGGGTTTCTGGCAATGCTTCCTCTCCCTTAGACACTTTAAGCCCACACTTTAGGCATGAGCATTGTTTTCTTCTTGCAGGCAAAAAAGGAAGGATCCAGGGTCATTCACATTGAATCAGGATTTCACACTGCCTTGAAAATCATGCTTCAGGCCTAGGTCACTTGCATTCAAGTGTATGATGACCTCATAAATCTCTACAGGTGCTGGTCAAAGCTGTTGTGGAGCATCCAGGATATAAGTGTGTACAATGTACAGTGGCTTACCATCAAAGGTGATGGTTAAAGCTAGGTCAACAAGGTTATTGTCATGGCGAATCTCCATGGAGAGTTCAGTGTGGAAAGGAGAACTCTGGTTCTCACAGCTACATTGCATGATCATTGTTTCCCAGATTACAGAAGCGGGCATATACTGTTGCAATAGTGCCCATCCTCATAACATGGTACTTTTCCTTAAAACAAGAATTTGTTGTGTTCATCATTTGCTCTACTGACTAGCATTCTCCATGTTTTCTTGACACTATTAGAATTCATCTGAAATGTACGCCATGCAGGACATCATGTCAGATACAGGGGACAAAGAAGTGAAGAATTTACAGACATCACCTGACAACCACCAGATGCAATGAAGGACCTATTTCAGGACCTTCTTTTCTAAGTGAAATAGACAAGGGAGAAGGAAGAAGGGTGGCTTGTTCATGGAAGATAAACACAAGGTTTCCTGACTGGACTCAGCATATATTTGTCTCTTTTAGAAAACAAAAGACAAAGCTTGGGGCTTCTGTTTAGATTATACCCTAAGAAAGTGGACGGCACAGCCCCTTCTCCAATCAATGGTATCTCATTCTTAAGGAACAGGGAATTGTGATTGTGATTGTGAACTTGGCCTTCTTCCAAATGCCCAGACTACCTATTACTGCTTAACTGCAGTCAATTCTAGTAGCTTCATAATTTCTTTGATTCTCGTCCAATCTAAATTCCCCTTTCTGGGGTGACTTCTGATGGTCTAGCCAGTGTATTATCTCACAGCATATGGAATTTGGAATGGCATTTCCATATGATGGCTGTCCACATTCCTCCTTCAGGTTCTATTCAGCAACACATATGCTATCAGTTAGCAGAAGAGGCCGAGAAGGGATCGGTCTGGGAAAATGATGGGGAAGCAGAACTCAGAGTCAAAAAGAAAAAGAAAGGTTCCTTATACTTCTTAGCAATAAAGACCATGGAAACCAAACAACTTTTACATGCAAGGACAGGTAAGAAAAAAGTCAGTTTACTGTGTCCTAAGCTCTTGAGCTATACTTTCCTCTTATGTTTTAAGTGTCAGATAAATGTGGCTTCAGAAATTACGAGCTTTCTATAGCTTAGGCAATGGTTTCATGACTCCGCCAGTGACTTAAGGTTGCTGTTCCCCTCAGTAACAAATTTCAGTGTTAGTCACTGCACAGGAGTCTGCTCCAAAGTAAGCCGGCATGGCAGCTCCAACGTGCCTGGAGAGATATTCCACTGTTCCAACAGAAAGAGGAGATCCTTAGTGTGAAGGCGGCTCCCAGGTCCCTGCATTACTTTAGCACTCTGCCAGCTCTGTCAGTGGCTGACGATGAGAAATAACACCACCAGCAGCCACATCTTTCAGTAATTAATAACACCCTGCCTCGGCCCTTCCCTGTTTATTAGCGCAAGCTTTGTAATAAAAAGTTCGTCAAGAAGGAGCCTAGTCATCTGTAACCCTAGCAACAAAAGACAGCAGTTAGATTGCTAAGAGCTGAAGGCCACCATGGGCTACACTGCGAGTCTACTTACATGGTAGAAACCTGTCTCAAACGAATAAAAGAAAATGAAGAAGGAGTGGCGAAGGAGAAGGGGGAGGAGGAGAAAGAGGAAGAGGAGGAAAAGGAAGAAGGGAAGGAGGTCACTCTACCCAGAGCTGTAGAAAAGTAGAAAAAAAAATTATAGTCAAGTTGATAACAGCCGGGCGAGGTGGCGCACACCTTTAATCCCAGCACTCAGGAGGCAGAGGCAGGTGGATCTCTGAGTTTGAGGCCAGCCTGGTCTACAGAGTAAGTTCCAGGACAGCCAGGGCTATACAGAGAAACCCTGTCTCAAAAAACAAAAACAAACAAACAAACAAAAAAAGTTGACAACATGTGAAACCAGGAAACATGTGAAGAACTTCTGAAAGCTGATACAGTATTATTGAGGAAATATACCCATTATCAGGACTTAAGAACTACAGTGAGGGAATACATAAATGAAGGTCTTTAAGAATGCAATTGATAATGAAACTTAGTAGCTGGTAATTAAATAGCTTAAGAGAGAACCAGGGAAATGAGCTTTTAGGCATCACAGTTGACTGTCAGACTTACGTTGTTTGAGCAAACAATGGATATGAGAAATGTATGAAGTGCAAGCGATCCTGGGGCAGAGACCCTCGAAGCATATGACAAGGGGAACAGCAGACAGACACTAGACACTTCAATTGGCAAAGACAGAAACCTCGAATTCCAAATGCTGGAAGACAAGATGTCCTTTCACAGAATCCTGACAGAACAGGAAGTGAAAGGTGACACTAGGCTTCAGGGTGAGGGACTAAAGCCCAGCTATATTTGTCGCTTGGAAGATGCTGGCACTGCAAGCACAATTTCTCATGCAGGTATGATGTGCTTATAGCTTGCCTGCTTCCTTCTATAGCTCCAATGCATCACCCCCATTAAAGAGCTGTCACTCAGCTGTCAAGTGGTTAGAGAGACAACGTTATATGCTGATATTTTCTCCATTTACATTTCAAATGCTATCCCCAAACCCCCCTGAAATTCCACCTCACACCAGTCAGAATGGCTAAGATCAAAAATTCAGGTGAAAGCAGATGCTGGCGAGGATGTGGAGAAAGAAGGACACTCCTCCATTGTTGGTGGAGTACCATTGCAAGCTGGTACAGGCACTCTGGAAATTGGTCTGGCAGTTCCTCAGAAAATTGGACATAGTCCTACCGGAAGATCCAACTGTAACGTTTTAGAGTGTTAAATTTATTAATGTTCTGTGATATCAAAGGCAACATGCAGATATTTGGGGTCTTAATGTGTTGTCTAGGTTTTGGATAAAATAACATTTGACTTCATCTCCTAAGGATTCCCCAAGTCCCAAATACCACTAACTGCAGTTTGTTTAGTAATGAAACAAGGGTACGAAAAGCTGTAGTTACTAATGGTCAGAACACACAGTCATCCTTAGCAATGAATAACTTCAAAGGCTGGTTGTGGTAGACGTACTAGTACATACCTTGTTAGGATACATTCAAGGACAGTTTGTCTTACCTAAAGAACAGTAAGAATTAATACTTTTTAATGATAAAATATAATATTGACTACTAGGATAGGCACAAAAAGTGTCAATAAGGTATGAAAATCAACTAGATGTAAAGGTCTCTCTTCAGTTTCTAGCAATTCTAACACACAGGAGGGTGGATCTCATGGTTCCCATGTTTGTGTGGTGTAGTTTTTGGAGACAGGGTTGTAGGCTTAATGTTTTGTATGAAATATAAAGTTTACCCTGAGTTATTCAAATGCTGGTTTCTCTGCCCTCATATCTGGTTTCAGTCCAGACACAGCATTGTAATGCTTACACCAAGAATCTCCTGTCTCAAGTTTGTGCAAACACTTCTTACCACTTATTCTCTGCCTTGTCAGTAAATGCTGATCACCCAGTGGCAGGGCAGAAGAGAGAATAGGGTGGGGCTCTGACATAAGGGGAAAGAGAGGGAAAAAGGGAGAGTTGGAAGCATGAAGGAGGCCTAAGAGCCAGAACAACAATAATAACAACAATAACAACAAATTTCATGGGATGGAGCGGGAGGTGGTCAGATTAGCATGGGAGGCAAAGGTAGATCACTTAACTGTTCAACTATTGAGGTGCAATTTTAAATAAATCTTATTTTTCCATGTAGTTATTGGGGAATAGCATAAGATAAAGAAATGTTAATTCATTTACACAGGGTCACATGTAGCCAAGGCTGGCCTCATGCTTGCTCGGAACCTAAGGATGACTATGAACTTCTGATCACCCTGTCTGTACTGGTTTCTAGCTTTGACCATTTTCTTTTCTTGCTTTATTTTCTTTGGTGGGTGACTCTTACATTATTATCTAAATGCTAAAGATACTAAACTCTCTGCTAAGTCCAAAAATCACATTTCCAGCTGCCTAAAGGATAAGACTTGGGCTCCACAAAGATGGCATGTATGGGCAGGAACATGGCCCCATCTCAACCTTCACCTCACCATACCTTCGACTGCACTGGCATCACCTCTCATCCAAGCAGATGATGTAATCATCCTGGTGAGCCTTTCCATGGTTACACTCTCCTCTCTGTGCTAAATGCTGCTGCTCGCAGGGATTGTTTCATTTTGTTTTAAACATCTACATTGCAGTGAATGTGTACCAGTCATTGCTCTAGGAACTTTATAAGACTGTTCTCTCTCTCTCTCTCTCTCTCTCTCTCTCTCTCTCTCTCTCTCTCTCTCTCTCTCTGTAATATCCAAAATCTAGCCAACTTCCCATCCACCTCCATACACAGTTCAAACACAACTTTCTTCCCTCCAAATACAAACATCTCTACAGCATTCTAAGACCTACACTTTCAACATTCCTCCCCTCCCTTCTCCCTAGCCTAGCCCACAGGACTTTGGCTTCCTGCTTCTCTCGCCTCTTCTACAGTGCCATAGCTCCCTTCCCAGTCTTTATGTAGACATGTTTCAGCAATACCAAGGTACACACCTGTCTGTAACCCCTGCCCCTGAAGCCATGGGACTTTGTTCTGCCAGGAGTTTTCCTCAGCAGACCAGGCCTTGCAGGGCAGGAAATCCTTTTCTTAGAGAAGCTTTCCCCCAAGCTATTAGGAAGAGCTGTTAGGTGCTTCAAGGCAAATAGTCTAGCCCCAAGTGGATCTGCAGCAAACCCCCACGCAAAAACAAAATGAAGGGGAATTCTAAGTCTGTTCTATACCATTGGGGATAGCTGTAACATGGAGAACAATAAAGCAATGGTGAACTAAAATGCTTTTTAAAAAAAGAAAGAAAGAAAGAAATCAAATGCTGGAGAAGTCCCACAGAAGCAGCTGTGAACAACCTTACAACACACGTCTTGCTGGCTCTGGTAGTACAATGCCTTTAATCACAGAACTTGGGAGGCAAAGGAAATCGATCTTTGTGAGTTTGAGGCCAACCTGGTTTACACAGTGAGGTCCAGTCCAGCTGGGGCTCATAAGCTAAACTAGATTCTTTCACAGGTCCACTGTCATTCAACTGAATCCACAAAATTGCAAGCCAAAATTAACCTTTTTTTTTTTTTGTAAGTTGATTATCTCAAGCATTTGATACAGAAACAGATGACTACCATACTGGGGCTGCAGGCTTAGTGTAGGGGAATGATTACAGTATATAGAGAAAGCTAGGAGAAATAGCGTTTCCCATCTAAGCTAGAAATAAGTAAACTCAAAAAGTAAAAACAAACACTGAATCTGATAACCTGCATCCAAGACCTTAGCCCTAAGAAATCATGGGGAACTCTGGCAATACCTGTGGTAGTCAGTGAAACAGTGTCTTTATTTTCCATTTCCAAAGAGCTACACAACATGAGGCTATTATATAAGTCATGATTCCTGGCAATTTCTGCATTTCTATGCCATGTGCTTTAAAAGCACTGTCTGTCATGTCCATTCTCACTTTGATAGGTCAGCAAGAATCAGGGCAGTTATGAAGTCCACACGGTAGAGAGTGGCAAGAAGAATGTCCGACATTAGTGTGTTGAGCCCCATGACTTCTCTCCAGTCACCAGCGCCGAGCTTCCCCCTCAGCTTCCTGCCTCCTGGAAGATGATTCTTCCTAATTCTCACATTCATTAAGTTGAAGTCTTTACCTGTAGCCTTTGACAAAGGCTAATGAGACTGTCTAGGCAGAGCATTTTCAAACCTTCAGCCCCAGTGCTTCCCTATGCCCTGAGATATAGTTAATTTAAAAAAAAAAAAAGCCTCACACTTAAATTTTAAAAAATAATTACGATGACATGTTACATAAATAAAAACACAGGTATGTAATGTAGTAGCAGCACACAGCTGTAATCCTAGCATTCATGAGTGCACTGAAGGATGGGGAATTTAAGGTTATCATTAGCTCTGAGTTTGTCGTTAATGACACCATGCCTACAAGTACATACATACATAAAGAAAAAATAAAAGATGGAAATCTAAGCTACGTTTTGGTATGTAACTTCTCAGGTGTAAGCAGCACATCACAGGATAAAAGAAGACAAGGTCGTTTTGTGGTGTTACACCCAGTTCTCGGGAACCCCAGAAGAACGCTAGGAATTGCAAGTCCGATGTAAAACCAAAGAGAGCCTTCAGTTTGTGAGTCAGACCCAGATTGCAAGCCTTTCCCACTGTGCAGGTTTGGGATGTGATGTCCGTGTCCAGGGGCTTGAGTATATATATACGCATAGAAGCAGGGATCCTCAAACTTTGGGGTTAAGTGATTGGAGAGGTGACAAGGGAAAGCCATCCTTCAAGTCTGATAACATTTGTTCAGACAGTGGGGTGGAAACGTGTAGTTGGGGAGGGGATATTCCTGGCCTAGGAAATAACTTTATGGGGCTATCAGGAGCTAGTGTATTTTTACAAACTGGTCACAGCTCTCTGGGAACACTTAATTGCCCTTTTCTCGTGGTCCAAGAGTGGGCCTCGTATCATTTCAAGGATGTTTGGTCCTTGTTCCCTCCAAGGGCAGGAGCCATCTGCACTGGAGAAATGCTGGTTATCTACAAGAGGGATGTTAGTCTTGGTGACACAGAGGCTAGGGTATGTTGGGTTTTGTCTGTTCCCAAAGCTGGCATCTGCCACCCCCCTCCTCAGGGCGTCACTATGGGAAAGGGAATTGCAATGTTCTGGTGCCAGGCTGGGCCCTTTGTTTGCCTTCGACAATGGTCAGAGGCATCTATGCTGGGAGAGGGGAACTGTGAGTGTTTGGAAAGTGCAGAGGCAGGTTTCCTGTGACTCTTCAGTGGTATACACCGATGTCTTAGCAGCCGAGAGATAGAGCCTGCGGGTTCTTAAGTCTGAGGGCAGTCTGGGCTATTATTGTTCCCCACCAGCCACAACTCCATATTAAGACCCTATCTCAGAACAAACTGATAAAAAAACAAAACATTTTTGGATAACACCATCCTACATGTAGTTATACATGGACACTGGTATGAGCAGAGATGTGTTTATCTTAAAATAAAAGTAAACATATCAAGTTCTAAAAAAAGAAACCCTGCAAACATTCATATTTTGTGCTACCTGTATCCTTGGGAAACTCGGCAATATTTAGCATAGTTTTGTTTACATAAAAATTTGTTGAAGGTACAGTAGGTTTCTTTGTCCCTTGTCACAATATGAATGCATTAATAAGCTTCCTCTTTTGGCTTTTTACACACACACACACACACACACACACACACACACACCCCTATATAATGGTATTAATAACAGAATTTTCTATCTCCAAAATGTGTGGCCAAGCATTCTAAAGTCCTGGCCTCACACAGACAGTTCAGATCTTCATAATATGAAAAACTACTCTATGCCTTGCAGACCCTTTGTGTCTCTGACCTGTGCACACTAAATGTCACTATCCCGATTACTCTTACAAGCAAAGTGACCCCATGAATTCCCACAATGCAGCCCAGGACTGGCACTTTTCTCGAGCACCATCCAGGCTGAGGCAGGCGCGCCTCCTCACACTTCATGCTTCTCTGGTTCCTGTTTCATTCCCAGACAGCTAAGAAGACTTCACTGTCACATCCTCTCCTGTTTTGAAAATCCAGGCATGCTACACTGTCATCTCCTTCTGTGGTTATTAGCAAAGATGTGTGAGCTGGAATACTCAGCTTTTGACACCGTGACAGAGAACATCCTCTTAACCTTTATCTCTTCTTTGCTACTTAGTCCCAAATACCACAGCTAAGAAGATGATCAAATGAGGCACATGTGAGTGTTTACTCTTCAATGAGACAGTTGGGGGGTTATGTTCATAGTCTATAACTTGAAACAATTCACACAGTTTCTCTCTATACTTGTTCATGTCAAAAGTACTTGCATGGAAATGACAATGGATAATCAAAGGTGATGGGTAACTAATAAATCAGGGGTAGGAATGGCAAAGAAGGGGCAGTTTTCTAAAATTGAAAAGGGTTGTATAGAGAAACGATCTCCTCTGGGTCATACCCTCTATGTAATTCAGTAGACATTCAGAGTTCTTGCTACACAGGAGGAGGTCCTGTGCTATGTACACATAAATGTTTGATTCCTGTGAACCATAATCACCTAAGAGCTTTGTGAGGTTGAATTCCCATTCAGCTAGTCTAGTATGGAGGCTGCGAGCATGTATCTCTAATGCTGGAGCTCAGAGCCCCCAAACTTTAGCATGCTGAGTTCTTTGAACAAAAGGCAGCCTTCCAGTCATCCTCAGGACCAGAGATTTTTCTGACCTTCTGTTTCCAACCCCAGCAGGGTGCTCTCTCGCTCTCTCTCTCTCTCTCTCTCTCTCTCTCTCTCTCTCTCTCTCTCTCTCTCTCTGAAGTTCCCATATTTGAGGCTCCTCCAAAATGAACACAATGGCCTTTACTCCCTTCCAGAAATTTTCTTAAATCAGTCACGATTAACTTCACAGCACAGAAACAAAGACAATGGGGCCCACCACACTCAGACAGACTTTTAATTGGTTTTCTGGCCAACTTAATTTGGGCCCATTCACACACTATTGTCTATCTATTCTTTGGAGGCTCATTCAACTTTCTAAAAATATCCTTTATTAACTTTTGAAATCACCCACAACACATCTCCACTTCTCACTTCCCTACGAAGAGGATATTGAGTTATGTATTTTTGAAGGACTTTCATGCTCATGGACACATTACCTTGTGTTTTGCCTGTTAACAAACCTGTTATGTCAGCAAACCAAACAGGCATCCTTCAAAAGAGGAAGGGAATCTCCCTCCTGCTCATGAAGTTCCGGGACACGCTGTCAGCAGACAATGTATTGAATAACCAAAAACCTTAGGGAGCAAAATAATGAAGGTTGAACCCTGATTTCATAAAACATAACAGTTCATAAGGCAATGCCATCCTTCCAAACCAAATAAAAGAGGTGTGGGTGTGACTGTGGCTCCATGGAAGACAGTGTGCCAAATATGTGCAGGGCTCTGCATTCACTGTAAAAAAAAATAGTTAATACACAACAAAATATAGAATTTCATAATGCATACAATATATTTTGATCATATTAACCTCCTACTCTTCATGCTAAGTCCTCCCAGGTCTACCTCCCACTCTGCAACAGGCTTTTAAAATGGTATGAGGGAACATCTAACTGTAGGCGGGGTGTCAGCATGTCCATTTCCTCCCTACTGTTCTCCCTACCCTGTTATAGCTATATGAAATCAACCATTCTTTTGAGTAAGTGACTAGGGTTTCTTTAGATCTAGAACCATGCCCGTCTTCAGGAAGGCTTAAGTGACCAGAGACTAGGGTACCAGATGAGTAGAGTGTGAGAAGAGAAGAAAATAATGGGGGTGGGGGAGGGGAGTCTAAGTTTCAGGTCACTGGCATCTTTTAAAGTTTTTGACCAGCTGAACAACTTCCTCAGCAAATGGTAAAGACCATTTTACTCCCATTCCAATGAGATCAACTTTATTTTTCATTCCATCATAATAATTCAGACCAATTTTATACCATCTAGACTACATTTTAGTGACTTAACTATGTTTCCTGTAATGATATGGCAAGCCTTTGCTGATTAGAAAACCCGAGACCCTCTTTCAAGCATATTTGCTTAAAAAGCTAGGGAACTCATAGTAAGTCTCACTAAACTTTGAATTACTAAACAAAAGCCCACCTGTGCTACTTCATTTTATTTAAGGGTCTAGACTTTCTCTGCGTGCTAGAAAGTGTCCACTTCAAACAATAGATTTAAAAAAAAATCCCTTCTACTTAAATACTAAACAAATTTATAGTGTCCAAGAGAACCACATCCAGCGGAAATCCCCCTCCCTTCCTATATGGAGAACAAAAGCAAAATGAAATGGGCTCATTGTTGAACACTGAGGTGGGATATACTGACAGGGGAGTCTGATCAAAACCAGTTCTGATGGAAACCTCTAAGTACAATACTATAGGTTACTGACCCCAGTTTGTTGTCAGGCCCAGGGACAAGGCACTGAGGTGCATATTTTGCATATCAAAGCAGACCTGGCCTCCATGTTCTCCCAGCATCCCTCAGTCCCTACTTGGCATGCCCTGCCTCCAACCTTGCACTTCCCAGCCTCAGGGCTGGGCTGTCCTTTCCCCAGAGGCTCTTCCCCACATAATCCAGACATTTTGCTCTCTTCCTCCCTCTCTCCCTCCTCCCCCCCCCCCCCCCCCGCCCTTTCTCTCTTTTTCCTCTCCCCCACCCCCATCCCATGGCAACTCTCTTGGCTTCAATTCTTGGTGCTAGTGAACTCACTGAAGAGCTGCTTCCCAATAAACCTGCCTTTAATATTATCTAATCTGGTTTGAATTGGCTCATTTCAGAGAAATACCTTATCACCCACCACAGACTGCTTTAAAAGTATGCCCAGACATTTAGAAGTCAGAGTAGCATTATAAATGGTTGCTACCTAATGTCTAAGGAAAAGAAGGTAGTAATGTCCCACTGGGATGTTATACAGGAGGAAAAGTACCTGCTTCTTTCTGCAGGGCGGCCTTGGTGGGTTGTACTTCCTTCCACAAAAGATTGTAGTCAACAATGAAGAATGATTCATATACTCTAGGTTAGACTTTTATTACAGTTTTAGAATCCTTAGTCCATGGTCACTGACCACACCGCCTAGGGTTAGTAGAGTTTGTGAGGAGTGAATGGTGGCCAAGAAGAAAGAGTAGGAAGGTCCATTATCATGAGAATGACTGTACTAACATCCTTTTTCCTGGCCCAGCCTCTTGGAGGGTCTGGTCTACTCCCTCCCAAGAGCAGTTACAGGCTGGAGACCAGGTCTCCAACCCATGGCCTTTGGAAGCCATCCAAGACCCAAATTACAGTTACCACACCTAGAACAACCCAACAGGAGACAGATGGAAACCTTTTTCTGAAACAAGAGGATAATTGGTCAGCCCTACTAGATTTATCTTAATGACGTCCAACTGAGAAGCCTTCAGCGTGACTTGTTCATATTATACATTGATAAAGCTCTTTTATTGAATGTTGGAATTACTGTGGGAGGAAGATACTCAGCCAAGAAAGGGAGGGAGGAGAGTTCTCGTTTTAGAACCTGTAAGAGCCTCATCTGGAGATGGGTAACAGGCAATGTTTCTAGGGACAATATACTAAAATCCTAAACTCTGCTGAAAGAAACTGTGATTAAAATCAGATTTACAGAGTTATTGCTAATGTATGACTATAGATAAGAAGCTTTGTCCTTAGAGAAGCACATTCCTTTGCCCTGGTCCTTACTCCTGTTCTGACAATGACCTATTGTTCACTGTTGGCTTTGGATTGCCTTGACTTTCTGAAGGAGTCAGTGCCCTTGAGATAGTTTCAGGCCTCCAACTCTCCAAGACTCCTGCCTATCCTCACTCAGTCTCTGGGAGCCTTCGACCTGCTCTGCAGTATCCGAGATGTCCTACTGTGTTATCTTGGCTTATCCAGTCTTCTTTGGCTCTCCTTGAGGTTACACATCTATCTGTTAGCTGTTGTCTCCAAACTACTCAAAGCTCTCAACTCTTCTCACTCGACTCTCCTGCTCCACTCACTACACAGATTCCTTGTCAACCCAGGACCCTCCTCTTCCAGCTCTGTGCCCATGTGGACCAGTGTTTTGCTACACGTCATTTTCCATGCTCGAGGCCCCTCCTATTAATTGGGTGCACATAGGAGCCAGGTGTCATCCTTTCACTTCTCCCACATACTCCCAGAAACCTCTTCTGTTTTCTTGCAGCCTGGCTCATCACTTACCTCTTCTGTCACTCCTAGTGGAAGCTCCTTATGGGAAAATGTAAGGACAAGCCGTAAATGCTTCTCCAGCTTGCTCCCCCTCCATAAGCATCCTTACCCCAGGCTTCTATCACTGACAGTAGAAAAGATTCTTCCATCCCACCTCATCTTAGTTCTTGTCTTGACAGCAGATCCGCCCACCAACTCTCTCCATGCCCCAGGGTCTTCAAATTTTCCAGAATTAACTCCTTCCTTTCACAGTGAAGCTTCCAGAAAGAGGATCTAGATTCTTTCTTGCTTTCTACACCTGTTAATCAGTCTCTGCCTCTCTGCACCGGCCCTCCACTTAGCAGGCTCTTCCCAAGCTGCCTGCATGACCTCCTGTTGCTGAATCTGACCTTGAAGAGTTAGTATTAGTTGATTTATACTACACACTTGAGAAGTAATATCTTACTGAAGCTTGCAATAATCCAGAACGTATACCTTCTCCCTGGACTTGTGTAAAATACAAATTTATCATGCTTTCCTATTTAAAAATCTTTCAGCTGCTTCCCCTGATGGTTTAGATAGAAAGACATCCTTCTCAGAGGTACTTGTGTTGAACACTGGGTCCTAAGTGATGGTGCTATTTGGGAAGGCTCTGGAAACTTTACAATGTAGATCCAGCTAGAGGAAGCAGGCCATTAGTGAAGGGGTTTTCTGGGTTGAACGGAAGGTTTACTTCCTGCCTTGCTTGCTTTCCTGTCCACCGTGAGGTACAGAAGTTCCTACGCCATGCACACTTGTTTTACCCAAGCACAAGGAGTCAAACAACCATGAAACTGAATCCTCTAAAACCATGAGACAAAATAAATCCTTCTCTTCTTCAGGTAGCTTTCCTCAGGTATTGATTACAGTGATAAGAAAGCTAACTGCCTCACTAGCTGATAGGCACAAGATTAGGTTCAAATGTCCTAACTAGAGAAGTCCTGACTCTCAAATTTCCTAGCAGGCTACTTCCACCAACATCATGTATTTAAGTCTACAAACCTACAAGACAGGAAAATGTTTGACAATAAACTTTGATATTTTCAAATTAAACTAATATATAGGAAGAAAGACAATTGATTTTGTTTTTAGCTAACTCACATCATAATATTTTTAAATTAACAAGTGATCATAAAAAATTAGTAATTAGAGGAACTTTTGGAGTAGGGTCATAGGTAGCATGCCTGACTATGTTATTAATTAATAATTCTTAAAACCACTGTACTTTTCAGTCAAAATAAAATTTGGAGCTAGGACTGGTTGTACTAGCCAGTCATCTTATCTACTTGGAGGCTGCAGCAAGAGGCTCTAAAGTTCAAACCTGCCTGATAGACAGGCAACAAATTCAAGGCTAGCCTGGGCAACTTGATGAAACTGGATCTCAGAATAGAATGTTAAAACAGGGACAGAGCTTATTGGTAGAACAATTGCCTCACATATGCAAGGACCTGGGTTCAATCTCCAGCAACGAAAAAGTAGAAAAACCATCCAAACCTTGCTCAGTTCCCAACTCAACTCTTCAGACTTTTTAGGTAAGGATGGACCTAAAATGTCCTTCCGAAATTGTACGTGCCCTCTGCCCTCTGCCCTCTGGAAGAATATAAAGCATTGAACATACAATGTTCAATGTTTAAAAGGAAAGACAAATCCTCTTCATCTTATGAAGAAAGATTATTTTCTTCACCGTAGTTTGGAACAGTTCATAAAATTGAATTATGGCTTTATTTGATTAATCCCCAACCAGTAAAATTTACGGACATTCATGGGCTGCAGACAGGTATGTACGAAGTGGGTTGGATCAGAGGTCAGAGATCCAGTTCACTCAAATCACAAGTAAAGCCACTTCTATTGGCAGGATACAAAATCCTATTAACTAATTTCTTTGACTCCAAGAAAATTGATTTTGATATTGTAGAATCCAGAATGCAAGCAAATAGAGAAGAACAGTATTTCCTACAAATGAGCTAGGTCCAAAATATAAAGGCAACCTTCCTCTAACAGGAGTAAAAGAAAAACACGTTTAATTGAGACTCCAAGTAGTTCATGATTATTTCCTGTAATTAAAAACGTGAATTATTGGCCTTACATGTGAATGGGGCTGGTTTTGACTCACAAAAGCTCTGCCTGACCTTAACATCCTAATTCAAAAGAAATAAGAAAAGCTTCTGAGAGGCCATGGGCAGGGCTCTTTTAACGCAGATCCATAAGCACACATGGGGGAGTTTCACATTATTTAGTTGAATCCAATTTAATTACAATCCTCCATCTTGTGATTTATCATGAAATAAACAGGCTGACCAGGTGGCCTTCCCAATTATTGCCAGCGAGCAAAGGTGAGGGAGCATGGGTATTTTTGTTTGTCAAGCATCTCTCTTCTTGGAAAGAACAGAAAGCTTTGAGGAGAAAGTATAAAAACGTAGTCTAAGCACAGAGGGTCTGGAGTAAAATGAAATTATTTAAAGTTAAGCTTCTATACCTCTCTGGTAGAAAATGGAAAATACAAAGTCTCTGGGAGACCCTGGTACTTTTGAAAGCCAGCATCAGCAAAGAATGAAGTTGTTAAGGAGATAGTGTTCCTGGAACTTTCTGCCTAGTTCCGTGAAATTCGATCTGTGAGTGCACCCACCACCGGAGCTGCCGGGAAGACTGACTTCAATAAGGAGGCTGCTGGCTTAAAAGGAAACAAAAATCTGTAAAATTAAGAAAATTATTATGTTTAAAGTCTTCTAAACCATGTAAAATATGTTGGCTGTGAAAAGGGAGTGAGGTTAGAGAGAAGGCATCAGATGACACAAGATAAACCCAGCCTTACAAATGGGCATGGGATCAGATGTGACAATAAGGGATGCAAGAGGACAGAGAGTGAGCACAGAGGGGGCCCAGCACACTTACTTGTTCACAGGCTCATTCGTAATTGAAAAAAAAAGGAGGAGCCAGTGGGCATTTACTAGATTTGCTAAAATCTGAGCAATCAAATGTGAACAAGGGACTGATCTACAGGAACTTCCATTCATTGCTGCTGTGACAGTCAAATGAGACAGCCATTATGGAGGACAATTTATCTGGTTCTTAGGAAGCAACAAAAGTTATCAAGCTCAGGGCAATGGTAATGTACGCCTTTAATCCCAGCCCTCAGGAGGCAGGGGTAGGAAGATCTCGGTGAGTTCGAGGCCAGCCTCCTTTACAGAGTGAGTTCTAGGACAGCTAGGGCTAGAGAATCCCTGTACTTAAAAAAATGAAGCAATGAAAAGATAAAGGTAAGTAACTTCCCTAGAAAGTTCCCCTCAGCATGTCCCTTCAACACAGACAAACTACACTGAGTTTTTACCGTTGATAGGATGGAAATAGATCTTTATTTCTGGAGTCTTCCTCCCCCAAACATATCAACCTTAGTTTAATCATAATAATACTACTAATAATAAAATTGGACCAAGTGGATGAGGTAACTCAGCAGATAAAAGTGCTTGCTACACAAGCCTGACAACCTACAGTGGATACCCCGAAGACAGGGAGAAAACTTCCAAAACATCTTCCTCTCACTTCCGTGTGTGTGTGTGTGTGTGTGTGTGTGTGTG
>NC_034592.1:8047300-8062381 GCF_900095145.1 Mus pahari | reverse complement strand
GAGAGAGAGAGAGAGAGAGAGAGAGAGAGAGAGAGAGAGAGAGAGAGAGAGAGATGGCATGCTTGGGCCCTCACTCATTACATACACACTAAGAAGAATAAGAAGTAAAATAAAGATGAAAAACATGGACCAATCTCAGGGTATTCCTTACCAGCGTGTCTCCAAACTGTCAAGGCCATGAGAAATGAAAGTCTGAGAGGCCATCACAACCAAGGGAAATGTAAGGGCACAATGGACAAGGGAAATGTAAGGGCACAATGGAGACCAAACACAACACAGAGGATATTGAAGAGCTCCTATGCTACAGATAAGTAAACACTATGGACTAAAAGACTAGAACATGTCAACATTGGGTTACTAACTACAAATTATACACAAGGCTTTTATTCGTAAGATGTGACTAACACATGTAACAGAAAACATGTTACAGACCCCTAGACCTTAATAGGCCCAAGACCTTGGTACAACTGACGCCATTACTAAAGTACCACTTAGGCCTTGCAACATAGCACACAGGGGCAACATGGGCTAAAATGAGAATAAAGACCTAAATTCACCAAAGTCCACAGTTTTGGGAAAGTCCCTAAATGTACTAATCTTGTTCTTTGGCTTCTATAGTTCTGCTTCTAACTAATTGTTCTTGCTAACTGAGTTGTATCACACCAGGATGTGATTTTTGTGCTTAAAACCTCACCATGAAAAAGGCTGAGGACTACACTGGGGTCCCAAATACTCAGCATATTGTCCAGCCAGCTAATAAAGATTTTCTATTGGCTTGAACCCATGTCCAAGTAGTCTTTTCTGAGAAAACACACAACAAACAAACTGTATGAGAATACAAGGGAATTCTTCACAATTTACCTATAACTCTAAAATTGTAATTTTTTAATATCTTGAGGCAGAGTAGACAGACCTGGCTCACAGCCCAGACTAACTTCAAACTGTTCACGTTCTGTCGTGGGCCCATGAATGCTGAGATTATGGATATTTACTACCATAACTGGCTATAAAAGTTTCATTTACATACATAAGAGAAATCTTGAAAACCACACTTTCCCACCAATACTGCCTTTTGGTACTCTATTCCTCACTCAAGTAGACACCTTAATCAAAGAAATACTGGTTTTTACACATCTTGGGTTTACATTATTTGAATATAAACCTAAAAAATTCTAAGTATCTAATAATTGTGTTTTCTTAAATAGAAAACAGTATCCATTTTAAGCAGAAGATTTGAAAGTGGATGTATTCATTGACATATTTTATTTGTTTGGAGAGAAGGGCATTCTCCACCTGGTATGGAGATTTTAAATTAGCTGTGAATGTTTATCTGTGTTAGGACATTCTTCACTCTTCTTCACAGATATCATTCACCTTCCTGGGGTGCCAGAAACCCCAGGAGGCAGCAATCGTTTTGCTTTTGTTTTTCTGTTGCAATTTGGTACAACCCTGGATGCTCAAAAGAAGGCTAAAGAGATCACAGGTTCATCTTAATTCAAGAAGACACTGGCTCAACAAACAAGCCTTCACTGAGTCCTGAATACTATGAATTTACTAATAATCTTAAAAGAAAAAGAACTGAACGTGGACACTGAAGGGCAGAAGATCTTAGAACATCTTTGCTGCAACCAGAGACAGGCTAGAACACACCAGGGCTTCACTGTTTTCATTCTGTTAACTAGCAATATTATTCTCACTTTTAGAGTAAAAGCACAGAATGTACTTTTCTCTGTGCCACTGCAAAAAGAAGTGTAAAAGTGTTACCTAGAGTTAATTGGTAATTTTTTTCCACTTTGTATTTATTACATTTAGCTATAAAGGTTTCCACATAAATCACAAATTCTTAATGGTGTGCTTTAATTTCATTACTCTTTTTAATTGTGATAAAATGTTTTAATTGCTAGTTATATTTAATATGCAGAATCTATCAACCTTTGACTTATAATATCTTTTTCAGATGCTCACTTCAAAAAAAATCTACAGACTTTTTAATGATCGCAATTTACTTTGCAGGAGAAAGTTTTCATGTGGTTGTTAATCAGTAACATGGGAATCTCTTCATGAGTGATACTTTAAGTTTTATAGTAATGTATTAAAGTCAATTATGAGGGAGATGCCACTAATGTTAGCCTTTGAAGTGAAGGATGCTACTGGGCTCATAGCTCTACCAAAGTCCAAAATGGGACCTACATTTTTTTTTTCTTCTAGGGATTGAGTACCATGTATTAAATAAAAGATACACAATGCCCAAAGGAGAAAACATGTGATTAATGAATCCCTGTTCTGTTTTTCCATCATCCCTACTAACTGAGGGAGCTCATAGCAGACTCATCCGAATGGACTCTGCCTTAGTGGTACCTGGACAGCAATATTCTATCATTTCCTATTTCAAAACAAGGACACAGGTGACTAATGATGGAGGGGATATTTATGCACACAACTCTGTAATGCATGACTTGGGGTAAGAGCCAGATCACCTTCAAGGGCCATTAAGATGTTTAAATAAGTTGGTTCAAAAAGCTTCATGCTTGTCTCAATCTTGATTTTCTATCACAAGACTCCTAGCTTGGGTTAGCATCATACTTCATGTTAGCCAGCCACCAGCCACATGTGATAAGCTAAGAGCCATCTTGGCTCCTGTTATGGCACAATCATAGATTTGAGGGAGTGAAACCAGGGGAACCAGTCAGCTGCAGTAATAAACACTTAATAGGTAGAGATTCTTTAACATAGGATTTCTATTGGCTGGAGGGTGCTCTAGAAATGAAGAGCTTAATTAATACTTCCTGAAATAAGTGGACATAATTATGGCATACAATCTCGCTACTTTGGACATTGTATAACTGGATGAAATAAATAATAGTGACTAGCTGACTATAACATACTGTGGCTGACTAGCCAGGTGTGAGAGGGTAGCATCAGAATGATTCCCAAAGGTGTTTTGACAAGGTAATTTGGCATTTACTGCTGAAGATAGCTTCTAAGGTTCAGGCTTACTAAGCATGAAGAGTTGAAACTCCATATCCAACCTCTATACCCAGCCAGATCCACACATCTTTCTCTAGGGTGTAACCAGGGAAATGAATGGAACTAGAAAAGATCATGTTGAGTGACATGACCCAGACCAGAAAGACAAATTTTGTGTATACTCTCTTATTTGAGGCTTTGAGCTCCAAATATTTAGATATGAATATATATTCTGGAGTAACTGCGGAAGGCAGGAAAGTAAAATAAATAAATAAATGACCATCAGGAGGATAAAATAACAAGAAAATATCTGAAAAAGTTACAAGGCATCATGCTATTAAGGATCTACCTAAAAATACCTTTAATACGTGCAAGCCAGTATGTAGAAATACATATATAATTAAAATAAAATAAAAATGTCTCATCTTGTCCGACAATGTACTTTCCAAGAGCTAAAGACCAACTAAGAAAAACACCAACACCAATATGAGAAGCCCTCTTTTGAGTTGTTGGTCAGGATTATCCAAGAGACTCTCACAATATTACAGACTTGTTACTGTCCTCAGTTGCCTCCAGAGGTGTTAGGTAAAGTCCTTATTGCTTGAGACACATGGCCCAGAGGCTTGGGAGCTAGAACTGACCTGAAAGCTTCCTCCGTGATGACTGGCTTTCACACCACTAGAGAGTGACATGCAAGCTTCTACAGGAAGGAAGCAACCAATAGTCTCACCCAGCTATGACTCTTATGACCCAAACAGTGACCAGCATGGCGTAAGGGTGCAGAAGTGGCATGCATACCTTTGTGGTAACCAATATTTCTGTAATTGAACTTAAGACATTTTCTTTCCTCCCCTCTCCTCCCGTCCCCTCCCCTCCCTTCCCCTTCTCCCCTCCTCTCCTCTCCTTTTCTTTTCTTGACCTTTTCAACAAGAGAGTTTGGAGGGAAGAAAGGGAAGGACGAAATGAAATGATGTAATTATATTGTAATCTCAAAAATAATTTTAAAAAGAAAATAAATGCTTGGACCCTTAAAAGAGAGAGGGTGAAATAGATGAGGATTTCGGTTTCAGAAGATATGAGGTAGATAGTTTGTATTACTCGAAGATTTGAGAACATGTCCATGAAATGTTGGCAAATTCAAAATATTACACTGTTCCCAGACATGCTATTTTCAACTAAAAATATACCTACTCAGATAAAATACTGAAATTTATGAAAAAAAAAAAAACCTCACATGGATTACTTCTTGAGGATGACATGTTTTTCCAACTCTTTGATATTGAGAAAATAAAAACCTTAAACTGAGTATTGACAGCCCTTCATAAAGTCTGACAGTATCAGCTATGGTGAAAGTGAGCTTCAGGATCAGACACGCTCATCTGAAACTCAGGTGTTGTCCTCAAACAACTTAACATAAGAGTTTCTCTTGCTAACCACATCATACATACATACATACATACATACATACATACATACATGAGAAGAAGAGCATACATTTTTCTAGAAAATGCTAAGAAGCACACAGCTCCATTTAAGGGATACTGAGCCACCTAAAATTGAGAAAGCTTGCAGCTGGGGCTGCCAGGTAGAAGCACATTACTGCTCTTCCAGGGGCAGAGTTCTGTTCCCAGCACCCAGGTCTAGCAGATTACAGCAGGCTGTAACTCTAGCTTCAGGTTCTCCTAACACCTTTGGCCTCCTCAAGCATCTGCACTCCTGTGCACGAACTCTCACTCAAAGCATGCATGCGTGTGCACACATGCACACACACACACACACACACACACACACACACACACACACACACACATACTTAAGTAAAAAAACGAAAGTAACATTTTAATTTTTTTTAAATCGTGCAGTCGTTCCTGTTTTGGAACTAATGGATGCAGCACTAGCCCACGTCCAGCCTTTTTATTAATCTCCAGTTCCACCATCAAAGCAATCAGTACAAACTGGCAAGATTTTAAGGCTCTTTATGCTGAGATGCCATGGACTTGGCAGCTGAGTCAGAGCTGGGAGTTTGGGCCTCAGGTAATGAAGGTCCTCCTAGCCTGACTTTAGCTTGCTAAGAAGTTACAGTGTGTGTTGGACCTGATATTCAATTTCTATTCTTTGCTTTCGATAAGATATAGATCATTAAGTCTGAACCAATTTCCTCTGCAGAAACTGCTTTAAATACAGTGTCTCAAATAGCAATGCAATTTAAAAATAATGAGTATATTTTTCTAAGACAGAGTGTGGTTCCCGCATGCATTTTAGATTATTTTTGGGTTGCCTTTCTTGATGTAGGAATTATAGCATATGTTCCAAAAAGTGTGCTTAAATAGGATACCAGCAGAAGGTTCCTTGTTCTCCCTGCTATTGTGTAGGAAACCCTAGCAAGGCTGAGAGCTGGACACACTGGCAAGCGTCCTAAATGCTAATTGCGATTGCTGCATGTTTTCTGCTAGCCCGTAGCAGTTTTAATTAAAGCATTTTCTATGTCTCTGAAGGAAAGTGTTATTCAAAACAGACGTCTTCATCAGCACAACAGAACTCTTCCTCTTCTATAAGAAAGTAAGCGATGCATGAAGTATGTCTGGGTCTGCAACTCTGTGTCTTGACAGAAGAATTTCAAAATTCTCCAGGGTAATGTTCCATTGTGTGTCCCTCAGCTCTTTGACATCAATTTTGGTGTTCTTTGGCCTTGAGTTATAGAAAACATTTCTTCTCAGGATGTCTTAATTTCTCAGACTACTTTGTCCCTACTAAGCCCCTTTCCTCATTTCTGAAAGGCATGTAAAAGACCTACATTACATTTTGTGTGTTATTATCCAATAAGAATATGGGAAGCTCTCTATTTCTGGCTCTCCTAACTTGCTGTGATGGTTTATAATAATTGTCAACTTGACAGGATCTAGAATCACCTTGGATTCTACTACAAACACCTTGGCATGTCCAGGAGGAATCTTCTAAATCACATCAGTGGAAATTCTAAGTGTGGGCAGGTCCATTCCATGAGCTGGGGTCCCAGAATGGGAATGGCGAATGAGCTGCCTGTGGATTTTACACCTCCTGCTCCCTGACTGCGAGTGCGGCGTGACCGTCAGCCTCATGCCCACCCTGCTCCTTGCTTGCTTCACCACAATGGACTTCCCACCAGACTGAATGAAAACCAATCCCTTCGTGTCAAACTTGCTTTTGTAGCAGCAACAAGCAAAGTAACGAATGTACTTGCTGATTACTGTAACTCATCAAAAGTGGTGAGGTGCCTGAGGACCAGGGTTCCGCCTCCAGATCTCATAAGGTGACAGGAAAGAATGACTCCAAGAGTTATCGTCTGACTTCGACATGTACACTATGTCACATGTATACAGACAGGCAGACACACACACAAACACAGAGACAAATACACACACACACACACACACACACACACACACACACTGGTCTTGGCCACTGTGCAGGGGCTGTTCTGTGCCCCAGGCTTGCTCCACCTTCTGCCCCTGGATCATCTCTCTCATCTCCTCCTTCAGCTTTAACTAATCTATTCGGACAAGAAAACCAATCTTTTTGCTCTCATCTCTTCTGAGCCTTAATGTATATTGTTTAACGCCCTAATGATGGTGAATGTCATATAGCATCTCAAACAGAGTAGCCAAAAGTTCGCCTTCTCAAATCTCCTTCTTATCTGGTCACCTCGAGGACCACATGTGAAAGTACAGAGCCATCTAGAACCTCTTTCCCCTTTCAACCTCACCGAATTCCATTGACGCCAGAAACTGGAATTCTTAGCACACGGACGGCCTATCTACTTCGCTTTACTCTGTACTTCTCATGACTTCTTCCTGAATTGAGCCTTCATGATTCATCTTAATGATGACTGCAACATGCTGCCCCATTCTCCACTTCCAGCCCATCTCTACCTGACGCCAGTGGCTTTTCTAAAAATGAATCTGATCATGTTCATTTTCTAAAATTCTTGTCTCAGTATAAAGTCTAAGGTGTTCTACGTCCCTGTACTTCTGCTCATTGTGTCTCCATGCCTTGTAAATACTCATGAAGATCAATTCATCCTACTAAAGCTATGCATGAGTTCTGTGTGGTTCATGTTCACTGTCTGCATGGCTGGACTCAGAATCACCTGGGAAATTGATGAGACACACTTCCGGCTATGCTAGTGAGCACAACTCCCTAGAGCACTCACTAAATACCCATCCTGAGTATGGTTGGAAAAAGGCTGGTGATAAAAAAATAAAAAAAGCAAGCCCAATACAAACAATCGTCTCTGCCTGTCTACCATGCAGAGAGTAACCTCCTCTGCTGCAGATTCCTGCCACCACATTCTGCCCACGTGCCAGGACCAAGCAAGTACAGACTTACCTGTTCAACCAATAAACCAAAATAAATCTATCCTCCTTTGTTGGCTCACAGATTTGGCCACAACAATGATGTAACTAAATAATACAGGTCCCTTGGGCTTTTGTTACTTCCAGTAGAGATCCATGGCTTCTCTTTCAAGTGTTCGTGTATGCTCTGCTATGTACTTGGATGTCTATATGCCTCACCTATTGAACTTGTCTGTAAAGACAGTCTTCCATGTAAAAATTTCTTTTCTGTAGAAAAGTTCCCTGACTCCACAGTGTGGCTTAGGGGACACTTCTGACTGCTCATGTGTCACTAGCTTCTCGCTTATTACGGAATGTCTTCTCTCTCTGAACAACCTGTTTATCTGCAGTCTCCACTAAATCATAAACTTCTCTTGCTCCTTTCACCCTCCCTTACACATTACCTCACGGCATCTAGAGCAGAGACCTCACATGTCAACTGAAGGGAGGAATGACAGAAAACCTACGGAAGCTTCACTTATCCTGTGCCTACCGTGAGTCTGCAACCTGGCAGATCCTTTGATCAGATCCTCTCTCATCCACACAACACTGCAAGCTGTGTGCTATTTTTGGACCTTTCACAGACAAAGGTCAGTGGGACTAAATAGCTTTCTCTTAAGTCACCAAGCTCATAGTGAATTCAAGACCAGATCTGTGCAACTTCAAAATTCCTGCTTATCGAACTACAGTCCCTCCCTCTCCCTGTAAGCAAGCACAAACCACAAGAGTGCCATGTGTTCAACTTGTGAGGGTAATCCTACCCACCTGCATTCATTTAATAACATGAAGATTTTTCTGGAAGCCAGTAGTTAGCCTCTCCTTTGACACAGTGCTGCCCTGAGAATGTTATTCTTCATTCCAGCCCATCTCAAAGGCCTTATGGAAACCCTGCTTCTCCTCACCAGCCTTACTCAGAGGTGAAGAGGCAGCATCCATACAGCCTAGAACATTTTACCCAAGACAGCTTCTCAGAGCAATGACCACTCAACACCAGGCTCACAGAACAAAAGGTATTCATAGGGGTGAGAAGCAGCCAGTGGGTCCCTAGACAACTGCCAGTCCTACTGGTGTCCTGTGGATGTGACGTTTGCTCAGGCAGGTCAGAGAGAAGGCATGGAAAGATCTGGCTGACAGCTGCCTGTATCCTTGTCATAAGTTCCTCAGGGTAGCACATCACCTCTTACAGGGTGACTGCCACCAAGCTGCTGATTCCTAGAGCCATGGTAGAGTCCACCTCAGAGACATCAGAGGGAGCTGATGACCAGTCCAGAAAATGCCATTATCTGGACTACACATCTAGCCTAAGAACTGACATGGGCCCGTTGTTGAAAAGCTGCCATCTTCCCATCATGTTACAATTAAGTCCTGGCTCCCATGGAAGCGTACACTTGTCATCACAAGTGGAGGATCAGAGGTCACATGTTAGGGCACATTTGGGTTCAAGGTCAGCCTAAGCAACGCAGTGAGACTGTTTAAAACCTAGAGATGAGATCTGAAAAGTATAAAACATTTTCATGTTGGTTTAAAAGTTTGAGGAATGTGGCTAGGCTAGAGAGACGGCTTTGTGCTTAAGAGTTCTGGCAGCTCTTCCAGAGCCAGATTCAACTCCTAGCACCCACACGGTCCTAGCTCACAACTATCTGTAATTCAGGCAATTACAATCTCTTATAATTCAGAGCTATGACATCCTCTTGGACCTCCATAGGTACCAGGCATGCACTTGGTGCACAGACATGCATGTAGGCAAAACATCCATAAACATAAAGTAAAAATTAAAAATAAAAATTAAATTAAATTAAATTTGTGGGGGTTAGGGAGCTGTCTCAACAAGTAAAAGCACTCCATAAGCTTGACAACCAGAATCTGATTCCCTGGTAAAAGAAAAAGGCCTGATGCTGTGACAGGCAGCTCTAATCCCTTCTTTCCTATTCAGAGATGGAGGAGGACAGGAGAAACTACAGGATGCTCACACAGGCCTATACAGGGCCCAGCAGCAGAAACAGTAAGAGACTCTGCCTCAAAACAATGTGGTAAGAGCCAATTCCCACAAAGATGTCTTCTGATCTCCATAATTATCTGTCTGTCTGTCTGTCTGCCTGCCTGTCTGTCTCTCCCTGTCTGTCTCTCCCTGTCTGTCTCTCTGTCTGTCTCTCTGTCTCTCCCTGTCTCTCTCTGTCTCTCTGTCTCTCCCTGTCTGTCTCTCCCTGTCTGTCTCTGTCTCTCTGTCTCTGTCTCTCTCTGTCTCTCTGTCTCTGTCTCTCTCTGTCTCTCTCTCTCTCTCTCTCTCTCTCTCTCTCTCTCACACACACACACACACACACACACACACACACACAAAGTCCCTTTAGGGGCTTTTGTGGGGGGGGGGACAAGAAATACCAAATGTTCTCCAATGGGCAGAACAAGATGGAATGTCTTTTGCCTTTCTGAAAAGTCCTTTCTTTTATAAAGGACAGTAAAGCGTCACCATCACCCAACCTTGCTTCTATGTTTCATCCAGAATCCATACACTGGGTGAGACAAACACATCCAACTCCACTTCCCACTCTGACTGGACTAAGAGCATGCAGAATGACATAAAACCAATATTGTTTTTAATGCTCTTATATCCTGGTTCCATCCACTTCTCTAAATAACAGCAAAACCACAGCTCCAAGCATTAGAATTTACAAAGCAAATTAAACTCCTCTTCCACGATCTTCCTAACACTGGGCAGAAAGGGAGGTGGCCGAATCTGGGGCAGCAACTGGCCCCTCAGCCATAACTCATCCCAGCTTTTTTACATTCATGTGGGACCATAATAAGGAGCTTCAGTTTTAAAAGGAATATTAAAACCAAAACAAGCCAAAACAACTAATAACGTAGCTGGGTGTAGTAGCATACACCTGTAATTTTAGTACTGAAGAGGCAGAGGCAGAGGCAGACAGAGAACTGACTTTGACGCCAGCCAGGTCTATATAGTGAGTTCTGGGGCAGCTAGGACTACATGGTGAGACCCTATCTCAAAACAAGCAATAACAAAAACCAAAATAAAAGTGGAGAAACAACTGTATGGGCCCTAACATAGCCTGCCCATAAAGAAGATTAATTAATACTTTGAAATTTTTTGTCTTTAATAAAATTGCACAGAGGTTGAAAGTTAATAGTGTTTGGATCTATTGATCTCCAAAGACTTCTTAAGGAAGAAAAAAAGAAGATACAGAAAACAATCAGTTTTTATATGTGCAAATTCTCTAAGTGTTCCTACTTGCTAAACTTTATATGCAGCCCCACATCAGTACCACAGAACTCAACAGAACAACAAACTATCTGGGTTCTTCTGCTGCAGTCCTGCTCAGTGGCTCGCTGCCTCCCTGTTAGGTCTGAAGAAGCATTCTTTCTGTGGTCTATTTATGCCTCGTGTTTCTTTCGTCTTTTCTTTTGATGCTTAAATTTGCCCTTGAGCAGACTGAAGAAGGGCTGTCTAGTGTGCTTAAGCACTCAGGAGGCTGTGGTGTGCCTTACAGAGAAAACATGAGTGCTGGATAAGCATCATTCAAGCATGAATTACAGTACAGTTGGTTGCTGATCTCCATACACCTGAATGGATGGTATTTATTACAGAAGGTGTCTTTAAATAGAAACGCATGTACATACAATAGCAGTGCTCTGTGTTAATTAGCTGGCAAGAATACTATGAGTAGAAACCAAATATTAAAAAAAGTTAGGGGCTGGTGAGATGGCTCAGTGGGTAAGAGCACCCGACTGCTCTTCTGAGGTCCGGAGTTCAAATCCCAGCAACCACATGGTGGCTCATAACCATCCCTAACAAGATCTGACGCCCTCTTCTGGAGTATCTGAAGACAGCTACAGTATACTTACATATAATAAATAAATAAATCTTTTAAAAAAAAAGTTAGTACTCTCTAAAGGTCAATTAACTCAGTCTGATGAATAATATTATCAACTTGACAGAATCTAGAATCCCCTAGAATTCAATCTCTCCACACATCTGCGATGGTGTTTCTAGATGAGGTTGGATGAAGTTGGAAGACTCAACCAACATGTGGACAGCCCCATGTCATGAGCAGGAGCACTAAAATAAACAAAAAGGGGGAGGCAAAGAGAGCACCCATATTCTTCCTTCACTACTTCCTGACTACGAACCACTCACAAGCCTACACTGTGCCTTCCCTACCACGACAGAGACTATACCCTCGAACTTTGAGCCAAACAACCACGACAGAGACTATACCCTCGAACTGTGAGCCAAAATGAATCTTTCCTTTTCTTTTTCTTTTTTAACTTGCTTTTGCCAGGTATTTGGTCGCAGCGATGAGAAAAGGAATTTGTATACTCTTACACAGAATAACCACTGATAATAACGACAACTGAATATACTTTCATATTAGAATAAGTATGTGTGAATATGTAAAATAAGATTAATAGTTGAACAGCAGATGATAATTAATGCAGTCACCTCATTTCCTTTTATTAATTTTTTTAAGATCTTAAAGAACTCATTAATTTGAGATCAAGGGGCTTGCGCTGGAAGCAGCCAGCTAGAACTGCTGAGGTCCTCCATAAACTGTGATTTTTTTCTCCCTTGAGACACTATAGACTGTATTAATTAAGGTTCTCTAGAGATATAGAACTGATAGAATGAATCCATTATAGGGGGATTTATTAGAGTGGCTTACGGGCTGGAGAGATGGCTCAGCAGTTAAGAGCATTGACTGCTCTTCCAGAGGTCATGAGTTCAAATCCCAGCAACCACATGGTGATTCACAATCATCCTTAATGAGATCTGATGCCCTCTTCTGGTGTGTCTGAAGACAGCTACAGTGTACTTACATATAATAAATAAATCAATCTTAAAAAGAAAAAAAAAAAAAACTTAGAGTGGCTTACAGCATGTGGTCCAACAATGGCTGTCTACTTACCAATGGAAGGTCTAAGAATCCAGCAGTTCTTCAGTCCTTAAGGGTGGGTGTCTTAGCTGGTCTTCAGTACACATGGGAAACCAGATGAGGTAGGCTCTAGTGCTAGTGAAGGAATGGACTTTCTAGAGAGAGTGGGAGCAAGCAGGCAAAGAGAATATGCTTCTGTCTTCTTATCCTTTATATAGGCTGTCATAAGGTGTGACCAGATTTAGGGTAGGTCTGTAACCTGTCTTTTACTACTTTGTGGATTCTTTTTTCTTCCACATTTTTTCCTTCCTTTCAACTCCCTAACACTAGATAGAAGAGGAAAAAAAGAATAGAGAGTAGAGGAGATGATGTTATTGTTAGACTACTTCCTGCTGATTAGGAACTTTGAGTTCCTTGGAGCAAGTTTGATCTTCTCTGTCAGGACATCTAATTTCTTATTGTTATTTCTTCTTTGTGCATGACAACTTAACAAACAATGACCAAGAGCAACCAAAAGCAACCAACCAGTAACCAACAACCCACCTCACCTCTTAGGGACCTAGCATTTATATACCCTCTGAAAAGCCCCCCAGAATTCCAAACACCACCCAGTCACAGAAACTATCTGACACTGGAAAAAACACGCCCTTGCTAGATCATTAGGCAAATCACAGTCAGCTTCTGCAGACATTCTGAAGCAGCCCCGTGTCCCCACACCTGAAATTAAAACAAAAGTATGTACTTAAAATATTTCTTTTTTTTTTTTTAAAGAAACCCAAATTTTCACTACATGGGTCTTCTCACCTCAAACGATCGAGATTTAAGGTGAGTATCCCTATCTCAGTGAATTGAATTATCCCTCACGGGTGTGCCCAGAGAGTTGGGTTTTTAATTCCAGATGTTTCCAAGTTAACAAGTAAAATAGCCACCACATAGACAAAAACATTATGCAGAACTTAGAAATAATATACATTTCACCTTTTAAAAAATAAATCACATATTTTTGTCACTTGAAAAACAGATTTCCACAAGATGATGGCTTCACTGGAGACCATATCTACTGGAGAATTATGTCCTCAAATACAGAGTCATCTACATACACACTGAGATTACTAGATACTCACACTACAGATTTGAACTTAATCTAAGCAATATGAAATGTTAATCTTCAACTTAGAAGTAAGACAGTTTTCCTGCCTTAGGCACATTGTCAAATGTTCTCCAAATCCTATTCTTTAGAAAGGTAGGAGAGAAAGATACACTGGAAAGCTAATAAGAGTTCAAAAATCTAGATTCAAATCATTAAGATAAAAAAATGGATAGCACTTAACTGTTAAAAAGTAAAAAGCATTCAGTGTTCTAAAAAATTATCCAACAATACGGGACCAATCTGAAAGTAAGCATCAGGTAGTTTTCAGTTCATCCACTGTGTATACACAGTTAGTAACTAGTCTAGTAATATATGGAATGTGAATCATTAGCACATGGTTTACAGGGCTTGAGATATATTTGGAGTTGATGGATGCATTTCTAAGTCATTGGCACGGTGGTAGTTCATTCTGATGTCAACCTGATTGGATTAATAGATGCTTAGTAATAGTGGAACACATGTCTAATGTGTATGGGAACGCACTTCCAAAGACTACAAAGGCTCTGACTCAATGAATCAATCCCTTGATGGAACACAGTATGGTGGCTGTAACAGGAGGTAATACAGTCGAGAGTGGAGATACAGGATGTGAGGCCCAGTTGGAAGAGCATGTTCTTGAGACTGTATCTTACCCTGTTTTCAGAATTGGCATTTCTCTGGATTTTCACTAAGAAGTGAAAGACTGTTTCTTCATACTCTCCTACTACCATGATGTTCTGCACAAATGCATGAGACCAAGCAATCCTGGCGTAATCCCTCTGATACTGTGAGCAAGAACAAATCTTTAGCTTATTCTGCCAGATAGTTTGGTCACATCTATGCAAAAAGAAAGTAACCAATGCAGATCCTAAGCTGGAAATTTCACCACACTGGGTATCCAACCTGGAAAGACCCCAGATTTTAAATTTCTATTTTTGGGAATCATTCATGATATGAAATTGAGGACAATTCCTTCAAAAGTAAATATACTAGTATAGGTCCTTCTACACTGAGAGTAGAAAAAAAACCTCATCTATGGAACCATCACTGGGATGAGAGAGAGAGTAATACAGGACAGGTTCTGCTATGTCATCTGGCTGAAGGTCCCATGAAGGAAGACTGAAAACTCACAACAATGAAGGCAAAACAGTAAAGACCTATTTTATCACCTAAAAGACGCTGGTACTCATTATTTAAAGACCTTCTCTACTCACATTTTGCAAATATTAATAAAGCATCTGGCCTCTTCAGTCACCACAGGACGTCTGGTCAGTTGCTAAACAAAACTCTCCCCCTTTCTGAGCTGGGCAAACTGAAGAAGCATTTCATGTATAAAACCCAGCTTCTTATGTGTAGATGTAGTGTTGTTAAAACTACTCCTAGAGTATTAATTAGTTCCTTAATATATTCTTATTCTCAAAGCCTGCTCTCCATAAATAGCAGTGAGCTGAGTGCCTGTGGAGCAGAAGGGAGTTGACTTTCATGCAGTGCGAGTCCTTTGACGTGCTGACTGTCTGGAGTCTTCACTCCCAGACTGCAGAGACCAGAGAACCCTGGTGGGTGCTGTCCTCGTGTTTGTTCTTTTCATTATGACTTTTCACAGAAGACTTTACTCTAATATGCATTTAGAAAAAGAAAGAAAGAAAGAAAGAAAGAAAGAAAGAAAGAAAGAAAGAAAGAAAGAAAGAAAGAAAGAAAGAAAGAAAGAAAGAAAGAAAGGAAGGAA
>NC_034592.1:8045917-8047200 GCF_900095145.1 Mus pahari | reverse complement strand
AGAAAGAAAGAAAGAAAGAAAGAAAGAAAGAAAGAAAGAAAGAAAGAAAGAAAGAAAGAAAGAAAGAAAGAAAGAAAGAAAGGAAGGAAGGAAGGAAGAAAGGAAGAAAGAAAGAAAGAAAGAAAGAAAGAAAGAAAGAAAGAAAGAAAGAAAGAAAGAAAGAAAGAAAGAAAGAAAGAAAGAAAGAACTTTGCATCCAGGCAAATAACTCATAAGGGTAAAAAAGACCTCTGCAATGTGTTTTTATTTGACAGGGAGCACGTGTGTGTGTGACAGTGGACCTCTACAGACATTCTATAAGTGCCACCACAACCTTGAAGGAACTCTATAAAGGCTAAGAGATAATCATTTAAACAAATCTGCTGCTCTTGTCCTCTGTTTCTCTGTGTAGCTCCGACTGTCCTGCGACTTGTTCTGTCTCTGCCTACCTACCTCGTGCTGGATTTAAAGGCGTGCACCACCATTGTCAGACTTCAAGTCTCCTCCTCCTCCTCCTCCTCCACAAAGATTTATTTATTTATGTATTTATATAGATATGAGTACTTCTCTGCATGTACATCTGCATACCAGAAGATGGGAAAAGACAGTTGTGAGCTGCCATGTGGGTACTGGGAATTGAATTCAGTCCCTTGGAAGAACACTGAATGCTCTTAACCACTGAGCCATCTCTTTAGCCCAAACCTGCTACTTCTTAAGAGCTAACTTAGTTTGGCTGGATTGCATCTAGAATTGCCATATCCATTTTGGGTAGAATGTTAGAATGTTATTTCAGTATTTTATTCTCATCAGTGACAAGATAGCTTGCTTGATGCCAATATAGCTCCTTAGAATATGGCAGTAAGAACACAATCTTGTGATCTTGTGATCTTGTGTGTGTGTGTGTGTGTGTGTGTGTGTGCTTACATGCTCATATGGGTGTTCTGCCTGCATGTCTGGTGCCAGAAGAAACTAAAAGCAAGATCAGATCCCCTGGAACTGAAGTTAAAGATGGCTATGAGGCATGTAAGTGGTGGGAATCAAACCTGGGTCCTCTGGAAGATTTGCCCTTGCTCTTAGTTGTTGAGCCACCTCTCTAGCCTAGAACACATTATTTTTACAATTGATTTCTTAGCAGAGACATTTTATTTTATTTTATTTTATTTTATTTTATTTTATTTACATTTCAAACGCTATCCCGAAAGTTCCCTATACCCCACCCCCGCCCCTGCTCCCCTACCCACCCACTCCCACTACTTGGCCCTGGCCTTCCCCTGTGCTGGGTCATATAAAGTTTGCAAGACCAA
>NC_034592.1:8028321-8044812 GCF_900095145.1 Mus pahari | reverse complement strand
TAGTCCTCTATCAGATTTAGGATTGGTAAAAATCCTTTCCCAATCTGTTGGTGGCCTTTTTGTCTTGTTGACAGTGTCTTTTGCCTTACAGAAGCTTTAGCAGAGACATTTTAGAGTTGAAAGAAAATTCAGACATTATTGAGTTTTACATTCAATATGAATGTTTCTGTCGTAGGTTTGACAACCAAATCCAAAACCCATCTAAGTGGCTAAGGCCACACAGTGAGTCAGAACAAGACCAGCCTAGTTTAGTTGATCCGTCCTGGCTCCTAGTCTGGGTACTGGCATTACTAAGTGATTTTCCTAGTAACTGTTCTCATCTGATTACATTCTCTAAGCAGACTGCCACCTGCAGCGAAAGACTGTTGGTCATGTGGAGAGAATCAAGGAGGCAGGACATACCCTTTACCCTGGTAGCATTTGTGTTTGTGGGACAGTTAATTTGTCTTAAGCCCCTCCTGCCAGAGGTCTAGTGAGCATCGTCATGGGGCTTAGTCTTTCTGTGTTCCCTATGACCAGCTTAAAATGGGGATAAATACACGAACCTCTCAATAGGGCCTATTTTATTTTATAGAAGGCTGGATCAGACTAGAATGAAATATCCTTCACTTGAACATATTAAAGCGCAAAGCAAAACACTGAGCTAGAACAAACTGCACAGGGGAAGACATAAAAAGGACCATGAGTACAATATAATCATTCCTATTCGTATTCTCTTAGTGAGAAGTAATAAATAGTTATACTGAGAACAGAAATCAGCACTCATGATCCAGAACCCCAAATTTCAATGCGTTGGTGTACAGCGTTGTCTCCCTGGTGCTTACAGCTGCTAACCTTCATTTCTAGGTAAGTGATTTCAAACGCAGCAGCATTAAGTCCCTTAGTCAAATATGTGTTGATATTTTCCTTTCGAGAAGGATACACTTTATGTCAATTAAAGGAAAAAAATAATCCTAATATTAAAGGCATTTAAAGAAATAATTTTGATGCCAAATTGGGAAAGGAAGCTTTGAATGTGCTTTGAAAATGAAAGCCAAACTATCCATTAAAGGAAAAATTACAGGCAAATTAAGAATATGCTTTTTCCCTCGGTGACATTGAATCTCAGTAATTTTCTCCACGATAATCTGAAAACCCTGTAATTCTCACAGAAACTGGAAATTGCACCCATCTCCCTTCAACATAACAGAAAGGCATAGGGTGTGGTGAGGAACACATGAGATATTGCCTTACACTGGAGTCTGGAGGCCCAAACTAGGATTGCTCTTGAGGACCATGGAAAGAGAGAAACACAAGCTCCCCTTCCCAGCGAAGTGGTATAATCCATTACATTACCATTCATGCTTGCTAATTAGGCAAAAGATGAAAATACGATGTCGTTATTTGCAGTTTAGTGATTTATTTCAGTAGTATGTATACATGTAGATTGCCTTATGTCAATGGAAGGACAGTATGCAAGTGTTTAATCTCATAGCTTACAAGATCAATGTTCTTGGGACCAGACAACTGGGTGAGCACCAGGAACCTATGTCAGAATTCATGTGACTGCCCTGTGTTCAATGAGCATAACTGTTTCTTTACATCAACAATCTTGAAGACCTTTGACTATCTTTTCGAGACAGAGATATGGAAACTTAAAAATGTTTTATAGCTGGGCAGTGGAGGTGTATATTCAGCACTCAAGAGGTGGAGGTAGGCAGATCTCTGTGAGTTTGAGACCAGCCTGGTCTCAATATACATTGATTATTTATTTGTTTGTTTGTTTGTTTGTTTGTTTTCATAGTACAAAGTCCCTCACCTTTAGGCATGGACAAGGCGTGATACATAACAAGTTTCTGCATTGTATGGACAGATCACAGCTCTCCTTTTCATTCTTCCTTTTCTTCCCCTCTTTCCCTTCCTTTCTTTGTTAGAGATGGAGTTCCAGTATGCAGCCCAGGGTGATCTGGACCTCTGTGTTGCCTAAGCTAACCGTGAACTTGTAACATGCTTGCCTCTACCTCCTGATGCTGGGACTTAGAGGCGTGAGCCATCAAGCTTCCAAGCTTTCTTGTGAAAAATCAAAACTATTCTATTACGAGGGCTGCGCATAAGAGAGACTAAGGCCCCTGGTCTCAGAGACAAGTCAGCAGTACTCCTGCTTTCCAAGCAATAAGCCCTGAGCGAATGGGTGTTTGCCTCTGCCTAAACATTCACTTGCTATATGCTTTCTTAATGAATGTTTAAGGCAATCCTTTTTTAAATGGACAAACCTTGGCAGGAGGTCAGCAAGTTAATTGGCTGGGAGAAGATAAAGCCTATAAAGCAAAGCTCTATGCCCACTTCAAAAACTCATTTCAAATGCACCATAAAGTGGATGGGTAATTATTATTGTGCCCGAGTTTTGGAAAATCCAACATAAGACATATAACCTTTCTAGCCAAGTGAACCCAGAAGAGATGATTTAACCACATTCCTCTCCCGTTCACCCACAATTTCCTCGGACGGTGTGTGTGTGTGTGTGTGTGTGTGTGTGTTCAGAGGAGTGCCAAGCACTTGCATAGCATGTAAAAATCCAAGTTTGATCCCCATCACTGCAATAAATAAGTAGCAACTCCTGAAGCAACCGCTAGCCCGAGTGTACAGATGATTAAGTAACTGTTATAGATGGGAGCGGCAGGGCAGGAACTCAGAGTTAAAGGGTCAGCTTCCACTGTCAATTACAGAGTAACTGGAGAGCACATCTCTCTTTAATTAAACCTAAGGTAATAGGAAATGTCATTTATGAAAAATCCAGACCCATATACCGCAAAGTGACAGGGAGTACAAAGAGAAAGGCAAGTTTCTTTTTTAACCAAAAGCCTGAATGAGAGGGTGGCATGCACACATCAGCTGGCACCTTTCCTCATTGAAGTGTCATGACTCTTACTGGGCATCAACTACAACAACAAAGAGACTCTTGGAAAAAGCCAACTTAGTGTTAGTATCAGCATTCTTTTAAGATTGTTTCAAATACCCCCTTCTCTCTAAAAGTATTTGCATCTTGGATGAACCCTGCTCCTCTGGATTCATATATGGCTTTCCACATACAGCCAGCAGACCGTTCATTCATCTTACTGGTTCTGTGGTGCCAGTGTCCGGGGATAAACTGGAGCTCGTCAAGAACATAAATGGCCTTTATCCTCCTAGCAGCTGTGTGAATGTTGACTCTTGGTGAATTTCTAATAAAAATTCATTTAATTTTTCCAGATGCCCTATGTTATGAATAATTCAGCCCCATATTATCAAACCTGATAACTTTCCACTCCAGCTCTTTTTACTTCTGATTACAGCCAGTAAGATGACCCTGATGGCATCCTGGCAGGTGTCTTTTGATTCCTGTCACCAAGTTACTGAGAGATTCACTGGCAGGTGCAGTAATAATCAAAAGTAGCAAAAACAATAGCAATATGGACAAAAGTCAAAGTATTTGGAAAAACAATAAATAAAAGATCAGTTTGGGGGGACGGTGAGTATGATCAAAATATATTGTGAGAAAATTTAATAAGTCAAAATACAATTAGGCTCATTACTGGGTGAGGTAGTACATGCCTACATCTCAGCACTTGGTAGATGGAGGCAGAAGGGTGGATGGTTTGCAGGTATGTAGAGAGACGCTTTTCTCAGAAACAGTCAAACGATGCAAGAGATTGGGCTGGTTGCCCAGTTTCCTACTCTATTAACTCAGAGTTGCTTTTGGAAATAAGAGTCCTCTTTCAGACTTTATTTTGAATAGAGGCAAGAGTTGAAAAAGAAAGCCAAGCAAAAGGCCTGATATCTCATGGGGAACAGAGCATGCCCATCACCATGGGATTCACAGTGTTAACCATTATAAGGATGATGGTCACAGGGTAGTTACAGAAGATTTGACACTCTTTAAAGGACCAGATGTACATAGTGGCATCATTCACGTGGTTTTCGTTTCCCTGAAAGAAGCATTAGTAAAAAAACAAGTGTAAAAATCAATACAACCATCACATATGGTTCAATGTAGAAACCCCTCAAGCACAGGAAACTGACGAAGGTCATAACCAAGGCCCTTGAAAACTGTTAAAGCCAACATGGTCGTAAGTTCTGGCTGAATTGATGTAAGAAAAGAGTTGACTGGGCCAGTGAAATGGATTAGTGGGTAAAGGTGCTTGCTTACAAACCTGATGACATGAGTTTAAGCCCTAGTGGAGGGAAAGAAGCAATTCTCAGAAGTTGTCCTCCAACTTACACACATAGACACACACATACACGTATATGTATATGAACAAATATACTAGTCAGACAGACAGACAGGAGGATGGATAGGTGTAAAAAGAAAAAGGAATGTTGGTGGTGGCTCACATCTTTAATCTCAGGATTCAGGAGGCAGAGGCAGGCAGATATCTGTGAGTTCAAGGCCAGCTAAGTCTACAGAATGAGTTCCAGGACATCCAGGACCGTTATACAAAGAAACCTTATCTTAAAAAATAAAACAAAACAACAACAAAACAAAACAATAAAAAAATAATGTTGGTTATCATAAAAGCTGTTTCAAGAGGCTGAGGAAATGCCTCAATGGTTAAGGACGTTTATTGCTCTTGTAGAGGACCCAGACTTGGTTCCCAGCACCCACAAATGGTTCAATCTTAAACTCCAGCTTCAGGGGATTCTACTTGCTCTTCCGGCCTTCTAGGCTCCTATATGCAGAGAGTGCACATAAATTCACACATGCAAACACACAAACACATAAATAAAGAAAAAAATTGTTTTAGGATGGGTGTGGGGGGGTTGCATACTTTTAATTCCAACACTCAGAAGTAAAATCCAGAGGCGATGCTGCACACTGAGATCTTGTCTCAAAAAAAAAAAAAAAAAAAAAAAGCGTTTCAGATATTTCCTACCCTGTTCTCCACAAATCCCTATGTTGTTTTTTACCATACAGTTTCTACTGTAGCTATGCTCTGCAATGAACCTGAGAAGAACACACGCCATCCCTGTCAACTCAGTGGCTTCGGGGAATGTCTGTGCATATTACCCTTGGCTGCATTTCTTTGCACTCTGTCAGCGCTGAAGCTGGTCTTACTGGTTCAATGGACTATCTCAGACTTTACCTTGCATCCGTTTACACTACGCTGTCAACTGGGCCCAATCTAGAGCTGTCTCCTGTTTCCTCCATTGCTCACGCTCCTCTCCCCTCACTGCTAGGTATGCATTCACTAGATCCCTTTAAAATACATCTTTTTCCTGTCCCTCTACACATTTCAGATATAGAAGAAACATATGAAAAGGCTAGATTTGGGACAGTTTGACCACTATTACATACTCTGCTCTCAGCTGCCACAGAGCAGAGGAAGAAGCATGGCAATCACTTGTATGGATCGGGGCTTCTTAAGTGACAAAGTACAGTGGGTTCTCTGCAGCCACAGGTTCTGAATCTATGGGTTCCAGGCTCATGAGTTTAAGCAATGACATGACAGAAATATTTAGAAAAAAATATATTGTGCCTGCATTGAACATGTAAAAAATATTTTGGTCTCTTTCAATAAAACAGCAAATTAATCCTATCTACACAGAATGTACCTGCATAAGGTACTATGAGTAATCTAGAGTTGATTCAAAGCATATGAGAAGGTGGATGTCGGTTCTTGGGAAATGCTACACCTTTTATAATCAGCCTCTACAAGTTTTGGCATGTATGGGAGCCCTATAACCAGTCTCATAGATTCCAGTATATAGTTTTATAATATCCAGTACCAAATCTATTTGCCTTAAAAAGCTTAAATTTTCTTCCTAAACCATTGTAAAGAGCTACATGTTTACTTACATGTATTGTTTTTCATAATAAAATTTATGGAAGCTATCCATCGCATT
Source organism: Mus pahari (assembly GCF_900095145.1). NCBI lineage: Eukaryota > Metazoa > Chordata > Mammalia > Rodentia > Muridae > Mus > Mus pahari. The sequence continues at coordinate 8,038,953 of NC_034592.1, read as the reverse complement.
GAAAGAAAATTAGCTCTATCACATGAGTAACAGAAAAACAGGTAACAGAAAAAAAAAAAATCCTTCAAATCCAACAACCGAAATGCATCATTGGTAGTGTCCTAACTCATTCCAGAGGCAAGCAGCTCACTAAGCATTGGAAAGTTAAGGAAAGGCAGAGGGACAGTTGCTTTAGACATCCAAGAACCCATTGCCTCTCCCAGAAGACACTGAAGACACCAGGCTTTCCTGTAGCAGGGTTAAGACCAAGGCAGACCAAGGTTAAATACAATGGGCGGGTGTGGCAAGCATTGCTCACATCACTCTCAAGCATGACCCCTCAATGGTCTAGCATTTTGTACACTTTCAAATCTGAGCCACCTCTGCAGACTCCTCCTTGAAAAGTTCCAAACCAGAGTAACCACCACACAACTGCAGAAGCACAACTGAGAAGCTAATGAGTAGAGGCTAACCTCCTCTGTGCATTGATATCCACAGGTTCTAGGAAGCAACCCAAATGTGGAGAGAGGAGCAACAAGATTGCAATGGGTGACTCAGAGGCAGCACCAAATCACATCCAAGACAGATGCCAGAATTTTCATATTAGGGGCACTTCCTTAGGCGAGTGGACCTGTCCCTCTTCTGTGATATTGAAGTGACTCACTGTACCTTTCTCAGGCATTTAATCTCCCACTTTACCTAGCCCATAAGTTGGGACTCCTGCAAATATTACTAAACAGACTAAGGCCTACCCACCTGATTGGCAACATATGCCTGTACCCATGCTTGATCACCCAGACTCTGAACTATTTTCTCCCTGTGTGGGTCCCATTGGACAGGTGGAATGATATCTGAATTCTCAGCACAACTGTATACTTCTGCATGACTTGGACCCCAATTCCTCTATTCCGTCTAGTCTGTTCTCTCTTGCACTGTTTTCACTGGAACATGGATGTATTGCTGATACATGCATTCATATATACATACACACAAACACGGATATATTGGTGATATATACATGCACTCATACACACACACACAAATGCTTTATAATTGGTTAGTATAGCATAGTAGCTATATATGAAGGTTTCTTTTCCTCCACCCACATGCCAGAGGAGGGTCTTTCTTCTTGTGTATGTCAATAACTGAGTCCTGAAAGGCCAAAGCATTCTGTCACCATGCCTTGGCTCAGTTGATGCGAAGAGCTCACATATCTAAATGTAGAATGTTTCCCATGGTTAGATCAGGAGAAAATCTTTTCCATACAGCATCAGCTTTCCAGAGTTTTCTGTAGAAGATCCTGCTGCCAGAGCTTTAAAGCCTGGGAGAAAAGTACTAATTAAATCCAGAATTAGTTAGAACTCAGGGCCCACTTCCCATATGAACAATGCAAAAATCAGTACAGAAGGTCAGTTCAATAACACACACAAACACATTTGCCAGACAGCCTAAAGCCTGGTGCCAAATTCCACATGCCCATCTCAGAAGGCAAACCAACAGAGCATTAAGCCACCATTGTTCTGTGTTAGGACATATGCATACAAGGACAGAGGGGCCTGTGAAAACAGCATCTGAGGCCTTGGTATTAACACCTCCTGCATCTCTGCAACTAGCCAACTTCTACAAAGAGGCCGTTGACCCTTTGACTACAATACTATGTGGCATTATTCCCTTTCCCTCCCTACCTGAGTGTCCCATCAATGAGATAAAGAACAAACACCTTCAATGCATAAGGTCAGTAACTCAACACTCCAAGATTAGTCATTTTTGTCAAGTATACACGAGATATTTACAGTCCAGATAAAATTGTTAGGACACTATTTAATAGTTCAAAACTGTCTTTTAGAATATGCGTTTTGGGGTGTAACAATGAATGTTGACTATAACACTTTCGGTTTTAACCAGTTAACAGAAACCATTCAGTTTTCAGAGTCTCTGTTCCAGGTTAAGGACTTCCTGATCACTCTGTGAGTTGTTGTAGGCAACAAGTGTGAAATGTGTGCCTGAAGCACAGTTGCTCATTTGTGTCTTCTTTGTAATCTTTCAAAGAGATACAACTCTGGACTTGATGTTTCTAGCTGTCCGCATGCACACACACACACACACACACACACACACACACACACACAAGCACAAGTGTGAGCAAATAAACATCCAAGCTAAGGATGATACAGTGAGAATTCTTCCATTCTAACAATCTTTCTTTCCTCCGCACACCCTCACAACTGAAGTCTAATGCCTTATGTTTTCTTTACAAGGTGAGAAAAACAAACACAAGGGAGGCTTGCATCACAGAAAGTAGAGTGCTGGAGGTTTCAGCCCTGGGAAAATCCCTAGTAGATACATCTGAGCTCTTTAGAGCAACTGAGCCAAAGCATAGCGGATGGCATGGGTTGAGTGAGTGAGTGAATGAGTGAGTGTGTGTGTGTGAGTGTGTGTGTGTGTGTGCTGGGCCTAATGGGCCCAGAAAGGAAGTGGAGACTTCTTTAGTTTTCTTTCATACCCATCCTTTCTCCATCTGGGAGGAGCAGGCCAGGGCGGCCTCTGCTGAATTTGCCAGCTTCAAGCTTGCTCAGGCCCCCAAAGAGTAGATGTGGATAAAATAGAAGGTTCAGTTCCAAGTTCCAAGCTCTAGAGCAGTGGTTCTCAACCTTCCTAATGCTGTGACCCTTTAACTCAGTTCCTTGTGTTGTGGTAACCTCCAACCATAAAATTATTTTGTTGCTATTTTATAACTGCAATTTTGCCACTGATATAAATAGGAATGTAAATATCAGATATGCAGGCTATCTGATATATGACCCCTGTGAAATGTTGTTTAACTCCCAAGGTGGTCGCAACATCCAGGTTGAGAACGACTGTTCTAGAACGTTCTAGAAAGGGCCCCTAAGTACAGCCCATAATTAGTTTCAGGTATTCTGAAGACGTTGCTGTCTGAGTAATTTCAGATGATCTGACAAACCTCTAAGAAGCCCTGTGAATGTGACTTTCAGACACTCTCCTTCCAGCTTGGGGACACACCCCCTCCCACACAGACACTACTCTCTATTATTTCTTTAATTTCCTGGTCACTTTAAGCAAGTTAATCCTTTGTCCCAGATTGTCTCTGCTCCAACCAGCTCGTTCTTTATCTTCAGAGCTGCCCTGGAGGCCTGGGCTGGGAAGCAGAATAGCCTCCTGGGAAAAGGCATTGGATGACACTGTGCTGATAGGCATCTTTAGGTCCACTGACACAGTAACCCTAAGCCAAAGAATGCCAGGAATTGCTCCTCACTGGAGCACAGGCACTGTACACTGGATGCCTGGGGCTGGAGGTTCAGCTGAACCTCTTACAAATTCACCTTTTCATGCTGTTCTTTTACTTTGTACCGCATTAATCCCAGAGTCTGAAAGCCAGTCAGGGTTTCAAAGATCCTGTGCCATTTCCAGAACATGAGCATGTGTGTATGCCTCTTTGTGTGAGCCTCTTAGAGGCCACACTAACTAATCATGTATGGTACTGTCTTGTTTACTGTATATAGTGGAGCATCCCCATCAATGCAGCACTTGGGAGGCAGGAGGACTGCATATTCAAGACTAGCCTGTGCTATATAGTAGAACCTTGTCGCAGAAGACCAAGGATGGGATGTAGCTTGGAGGAAAAAATGCTTGCCCAGCATATCCAAAGCCACTCCCTAGCTCGCACTCACTATAAAATTGGCAAAAATAAAGTTTTACTTGTAACTTCACTTTCCCAATTTAGAATCTGTCTATATATAACGCTTGCAGTGGAAGGCACTCATCATCAGAGTCCTTAAAATACCAGTGAACATGGAGAAACGGCTCCGTGGCTAAGGGTTTGTACTGCTCTTGCCGAAGGAAGGAAGTCTTGCGTCTGGTCCCTAGCACTCCTGGTGGTCAGCTCTTAATGGCCTGAAACTCCAGCTCCAGGGCATCCCCTGGCCTCCTCAGCTCAGCTGTACAAGGTCTGCTTAACACAAGACCCCACTCAGCCTCAGAGGCTACCAGAAGGGACAGAAAAGAGTAGGAGGTGGGACCCCAATTAGGAACTAAAATTCTGATTTATTGAATACTGGCATAAAAGACACAGGGTGTGCGCGTCCAAGCCCCCTGTCCACAACCATTTGCCTTCCCTCAAGAAAGTCACAAATCAGTAGCATAACATGACCCCTGGAAGACAGACCCTCAAATTCTACATCCCTAGCTTCCTCTGCGTCATAGGAGAAGACATATGAACTATCTGGACTTAGGAACCCCCTCTACCATCCAGGGCTGATGTAGTTAACCTTTAGTCTCCTGAGACTTGAGATTGTCTGAGTTATGTGTGACCTGAATTGATAATCAGATCAAGACTGAGAAGAATTAACTAGGTGGGGCATGGAGCAGGAAGAACGTTTGTTTGGGTTTATGCTCTAGAAGATGGCAAAGAGTCAGGGGGCGAGAGGGGGTCTTGTGCTGCTTCAACTCATAGTGGAAAGTATTAGAGCAAGTGTACACATGTAGGAGACTGGCGACCTCTAGCTTTAATGACCTGTTCCCCCAGTAACTAATCCAGTCCTCAAAAACTGACCCCAGGCAGGACAGTTATGGTGCACACCTTTAATCCCAGCACTTGGGAGGCAGAGGCAGGTGGATTTCTGAGTTTGAGGACAGCCTGGTCTACAGAGTGAGTTCCAGGACAGCTAGGGTTACACAGAGAAACCCTGCCTCAAAAACAAAAACAAACAAACAAACAAACAAAAAAGAAATAACTGACTCCAGACCCAGAGAAACCCATCAACCCCCTTAACAGCACGGCCACATGGCAGTCAGATGTCAGTGTGAGTCTGAGTCAGTCGTATCTTAGTCCTAACCCACATGTTCCCCCCATTCAAAGATAATTTTACAGCCCTTCTAAGTCTGTCCCTGGGCAGTGAGTAATTTCTTCCTTACCTCTGACCTGATCACCTGGTCTTGCTATTTCCTGACTCTTCATAGATCCAGCATTCCCTATTTTCACCTGCTTCCTTGTGCTCAGGACCATCTTGGCCAAAGAAATGTCCGAAGAAAGTACAATAGCCAAGGACCTTCAGCGTTGACAGCAGCAGTGTAATCTAAACTGAACATTTGAATGTTCTAATGCACATACATACATATTTGTGCATATACATCCACATATGTGTTCTCTCTCTCTCTCTCTCTCTCTCTCTCTCTCTCTCACACACACACACACACACACACACACACCAAAAAGCAAAACCACATATTTCCCAGGCCATGGTTTCTACTCAGGCTTGTGGGAACTACAGTTCATTCTGTTCCTTCAGAAAACATTATTATTATTATTATTATTATTATCAATATTTTACTGTGTTCCTGTCACTATCCCTATTTCATGAGGTTTCGTCCCGAAACATAATTCTGTCATTCAAAAGGCAGTTCCAAGAAATAACAGATCAGAAATACATCGAACGATTCCTGTTTTAGGTCTTTCTTGGTTTAAAGTTTTACTTTTTCTCTACATGAGCTTCTACGAAGTCCCTCCCCTGCCTTCACGGGGCCAAAAACCTCCTTCCTCACGGGACACAGCTGATCAGTTTCCCCAGCACTGTGGAGCCTTTCGGCTCCTCCTGCCCAGTCTCTCGGGAATACAGGGCCCCTGCCCAGATCAGTATGGGGTTCGAAGTCATGCAGAACAAGATGGAACACGCTGAGGCTTTGCCTTCCCGCTGTGGTGGCGAGGCAGCCTGCAGCTTCGTGTGTTTTAAGAAACTCAATGGTGGCTCTTTGCCTAGCTCACCCATGGCTGGACCACCACATGCTAAGTAGTCGCACTTCTAAACCAGGTGCCCACAGTTTGATTTAAGAACCCAGCAAGTCGAGGTGAGACACACTTTAGTCAGAAACGCTCCATTATCATCAAGAGAAAGGCTTTTTTTTTTTTTTTTTTTGCAGAAAATTAAAGAGATTATGTTTTTCACAATAAAGGACAACAATTTAGTTATCATTAAACAAGGCTTAACAGCTGAGAACAATCAGCTTGGGTCCGAGAACTATAATTTAATTTAAAAGAATCCATATGACCTCCAACATTCCCTGACTCGCATTCAGGACAAAGCAGCCAGGAATCGGAGACACCTGGGAAGGGAGACAACCCTTAGAATCGTGTGACTTCTGTACCTGTCTCCTGCTTGCTGTGCCGTGGGGCCCTCCACAGCAGAAATACCCAAGGCCTGCTTTCCTCTTTGGCCTTTCCTGTGGAGAGTGGACTGAAGGCTCCATGTCCAGGTCCAGCTGTGGCCATCAGGCAGACCTTGGCGTCCTCTGAGCAGAAAAGGGCCCAGCCCATGAGTGGCAGGTCCTGCCCCCTCCAAGTGCAGCTGGATTGCAGCCTAGTCCATTTGTCTAACTAGCTGTCCAGCCACAACCCACAGACAGACAGACAGACAGACAGGCTCAGGAATGGGAGCGTGACTCACTCACAGGTAGGAAATACCAGTTTTTTCACTGCTATGCAAATGTACCATGGGTGGAGTTTTATCATACACGGATGTGGACAGCAAGAATCCTAGCAAGAATGTCTCTCTTTAACAGACATTTCACTTGGCCAAATAAGCCCCACCCACATACCAATTTTAAAGAAAATTGGAGCAAGCTACTTGGGAAGGGGCGGTTTCTAGCTCCCGTTTCTGGTGTACATGCTGGGACAGTTCATGAACACTGGGATTGGAGGCAGAACTTTGTAAATCACCATCAACTGACAAAACCTGAACCGCCAACTGTTACAGCACTGCCTCATCAACTGGGAGCTTCAGCAATAACTGTATAAAGGGCTCCTATAAGGAGTTAAACAAACTGACATCCAAATGTTTGAAAACTACCGGGGGCCATCCTTACCACAACACTGGGCTTCCGGTGGGATGGCTTACACCACCCATCTCACCTGGTTACTTATTGCCCTGCTCTCTGAAGCTGTAGAAACCCACTTTCAGATCCACTCTGGATCCTCAGGGCAAGAGGAATCCAGGCCACAGCAGTTCGAAGCCCACTTCCTTGCCTGTAAAGTGTGGGGGTTGAGAGCTACTTCATGAGCTTGCCAGGAATTTTCACAAACAAGTCCAAAATGACCAAAGCCCAGGACTGAAGGTGTCAGTGGGACTTGATGATGCTGAGAGCCCAGCATTGGGAGTAGAGCACATGCTCATGGCGGGCGTGGCGGCGCCCACGCCTTTAATCCCAGCACTTGGGAGTCAGAGGCAGGTGGATTTCTGAGTTCGAGGCCAGCCTGGTCTACAGAGTGAGTTTGAGGCCAGCCTAGTCTACACAGAGAAACCCTGTCTCAAAACAAAACAAAACAAAACAAAACAAAACAAAAAAACCAAAGCACATGCTCAGCCTGTGAGGTCCTGGATTTGACGCCAGAACAAAGCAAAACAAAACAAAACAAAACAAAACACAAAAATCAAAAAAAACGTGAAAAAACAGTCTACACTTCTGATTTTTTGCCAACCTTCCCAGCGTACGTTAAGTGCATTGCCCTGAGCTGGGTCGCAGGAGAAGCTTCAGCAAATTCTCTGAAGTATGTATTACTGGTTTTTCTTTTTCAGTTGAGAGCAGATGATGAGTCAAAGGTTACAAGTATTATGGTGTCACTGGAACAACCCTGAACCAGGAACCTAACATAGATGTGGATAGATTTGGATAGACATCATGGCACCCTGGCTACTTTGCATGCTGTGTGCCTTGCATCCCTAGGTACCTTGTTTTGTGGTAAAAAGGAAACACTTTAGGAGCCACAGCAGACTTTCTGAACGTGTTTAGAAGTAGGAAAACCAGAACAGAAATAACATTTGCCCTTGCGGGTTAGCGACAGAAGTAGAACTGTGTTTGTGAATACCATGCATGGGACTGGGACCCACAGATCACAGTCAGGTCCCCAGAACTCTGTGAAGTGCTGGCTTAGGGACTCTCCAGTATGGTTCAGACATCTCGTGTTCCTCTGAGGACTGCTGCACTGATAGAGAAGGAAACAGGCTCAATTAGGAGTGTCCCCTGCCTAGCTAGGTGACTCTCTATATAGCAATATTTGAACAAAAGCTAAAAAGAGTATCACTCCCTAGTGTGAAATCCTCTGAAGAAAATATTCCAAAGTCTTAAGTGCTGCTCAGGAACTACAGCCTTCTCTCCTGGGTCACCTGAGTTTTTCACGGACAAGTGCTCTGTTCCTCGGGATCTCTGCCCTTAATATTCCTTCTCCTGAAAAATCCGAGCGCCATTATTTTCTAGGTTGGCTTCTTCCCATTTAAGTCTCTTTTTTTTCCTTTGTAGGATTTGGATCAACCTAAAATTCTCTACACAATAGACCCTCTTCCTCAAGTGATTTCTTTCCAGACCACAGTAAAAAACAAAATGACAGTGGTGGATAGCACTCATAAATGGCAAACGTGTGATTTGTTAAGGGTGAGAAGAAGGCCGTTGTTGTGCTTAGTACAAAGATGGCATGGTGACACACCACACTTTTAATCCCAGCACTCAGTTTAGCTCTTCCCAGCACCCAGCACCAGTTCCAGGCTAGCCTGGTCTACAGAATAAGTTCCAAGATAGCCAGAGTTACAGAGAGAAACACTGTTTCAAAAGTCAAACAAACAAACAACACTCTTAAACAAAATAAAATAAAATAACAACAACAACAAAAAGATCAGTGCTCAGAAGGCAGAAGCAGGATATCTGTGGGTTCAAGATCAGCCTGGTCTACATAGAGAGTTCAAGGCCAGCCAAGGTTAGTTAGAGAAACCCTATTTCTAAAATAACAATGAAAAGAAAATAACTCACATGCCTAAACACAGAAATTATAATCTAAGACCCTCTTTTTATGTTGCTAAGGTGATTTTTTTTTAAGCTATTTTCTTTATTTACATTTCAAATGGTATCCCCTTTCCTGGTCTCCCCCCCCCCCCAAAAAAAGCCCCTATCTCTTCCCCTCTCCCCTGCTCATCAACCCGCCCACTCCTGCTTCCTGGCTCTGGCATTCCCCTATACTGGGGCATAGAACCTTCACAGGACCCCATTGATGACCTTTCCTCCCACTGATGACTGAATAGGCCATCCTTTGCTACATATGCAGCTAGAGACATGAGTCCCACCATGTGTTTTCTTTGGTTGGTGGTTTAGTCTGAGGGAGCTCTGGGGGTACTTGCTCAGGGGCCCCTTCCAACCTGAAAAACCTCAGATTAACTGAGACATTGGACAAAAGGCCATCATTCCTCATAAAATGTCATGAGATGTTTCCAGTATAGCTGTTGTTGGGTACTGAGCACGTACCCCATGCCAGGTACTGGGCTGAGTACTCCTCACCTTGAATTTGGGTGATCTTGCAGAGCAGTGAACATAGAAGCTTATGTAGAGTGTGCCCTGCTCAAGACCACACAATACCAAATAGTAGAAGTAGAACTCAGACTAAATCTGCCCATAACAAAGGCGAGGTTCCCTCTATGCCAGCACAATGCCACCAAGAGAGATGTGGCACAGTTGTCAGGTCAGGATCAGTGTCTAGAACAGAGGTCAGGTGGGTGAGGAGGACAGGGGTGGGATAGAGACTGGCGCTCTGTATCTACCCCCAAACCTGGGCTCTGCTTTCACTTGACATTGGCACACTTTCTAGGAAGAGGTTAACCCCAGCTTCTTGATGATATGTTCATATATTTGTGGTTTATCTGGGTTTGGTTTTGTTGTTGTTCATGGGGTATGAGAAGTCTTTAAAACTTTTTATTGATTCTTTGTGAATTTCACACCATGCACCCCAATCCCACTCCTCTCCCCGTTCTTCCAAATCCACCCTCTGCCCTTGCAACCCCCCAAAGGAAACAAAAAAATATAAGAATAAATAAATAAATAGAATCTCGCCGAGGAAGCTGAGATATGTCGCTGTGTGTCAGACAGTTGGGTATGAGAAATTTTATTTTATGTGAAAATCACCTGTTTCTATCCATTTGGTGATTTTAATTTTGCCCCTTGTTTATTTTCTGTTTTGCAATGGTGGAGGTGGAGCATCCAGATTTGTGCTCTGTCACTGTGTTATGGCCCCCAACCCTGAGTTGAATATGTTATGGAAACTCCCAGAGATCATTACAAAGAGCCCTGGCCCCAGGTTAGCTGTCTCCCACCTGGTCTTATTTCTGGCTATGAAAGTTGCCCAGTCTGTCTTCTCCATTCCAGTGAGCACTTTAGAAATCCTACAGGAAAACAAGAAATATGTGCATGTGTGTGGGCTCAGGGGCACTGTACTCTGAACCCTGCTCCATGAGCCACCCTCTGGGTTCTCTTTCTGAGGAACTCTGGGTCTGTCCACAGAGAACTGGTTCCTGACCTTTAATGCTGGGAAAATTGCTTCACAGTCGCTTCTGACAAGCCTCATGAGTAATCCCCAGGCCCGCCTCAGCATCTCTTCCTGCCCCTGTCAGTTCTCCATGCCCTGCAGCCTGCCTGGGAAGCAAGAGGTAAACCTTCCCTGATTACAGGATCTGAAATTTGACCCCCTCAACAGATCACTTCTTAAAGCACTTTCCACAGGCTGGGGTTAGAATTGCTGAATTCAAATCCCCACTCCCTTTCCATTAGAATCAAGACTCCTCTATTCTCACTTTTTTTTTTTTTTTTTTTTTGGTGTTTTTTTTT
>NC_034592.1:8025403-8028152 GCF_900095145.1 Mus pahari | reverse complement strand
CTGGAACTCACTTTGTAGACCAGCCTGGCCTTGAACTCAGAAATTCGCCTGCCTCTGACTCCCGAGTGCTGGGATTAAAGGCGTGCGCCACCATGCCTGGCTGCTATTCTCAGTCTTGGTACCAATTTTTATACATACCTCTTTAAATGTTTGCTGATTTGTTTAATTATGTGCACTGTGTGTACACTTGGAGGTCAGAGGCGGAATTGTTGGAGGATCTTTCCTTCCACCATATAGGTCCCAGGGAGTGAACTCAGGTCAAAAGATTTGGGGGCAACAGTCTTTATCTGTTGAGTCATCTTAACAGCCATACATACATCTACTCACACATACAGATGTTTCTCCATTTAAAAGATGATAATAGGCATAACTGTGTATATTCTCTTTAATGAAACTGCTTCAATGATGGCTTTCCCTTGATTTGCCCATCACAGTTGTGACCTTCCTCTTTTTCCTCTAAACTGAGTTGTTTCTCATGATTCTTTCTGGGTTAACTGACTACTGGCAAGCATATGCAATACAGTCAGGCAATACTGTTTTGAGGTGTGTTTTCATTAGCTGCAGAGCCATCGTGTCTCTGGATAAGAGGGAGTATCATAAGCAGTTATTGCAGAGAAAGGAGAAAATGCAGACACTATAAGAATAGCACTGGTTTGTGCAAACAGACATACAGTACAAATCCAGCCCGTGGTGGTGATATACACCTTCAGTCCCAGCACTTGGGAGGCTAAGGCTGACGGATCCTTCCAGGCCAGCCTGGTCTACAGAGTGAGTGCCAGGACAGCCAGGCTATACAGAGAAACAACAACAACAACAACAACAGAGCTGGAGCTTCAGACCTCTCCCAAGGCTCTCTTCGGTATGTTGAGACTACACAATGTACTGCATTGTTTGGTTAGCCTAACTTGGCCACATGTTCATCATGACCACTATAACTGGGTCATGGGAGAGTGATGGAACGTTCCTTGTGACATCCCCTACATCCCCATCCACAATACTAACCAGAATTTTCTAATATTTTGGGGCGGTATCTTTCAACACTGGTCATCTGACTTAACTTTCAGAAATTTGTCCTTCAGATGTGCTGGCATGTTTATAGGTACAAGGAAAGTCACTGCAGTAGTACTTGCAACTTGGAAACAAATGAAACAAAGAAGCAGGAATCCAAACAACAATTCTAAAAGACCAAGTTAAGATATTATGGGACCACTTTGATAATTGCGGTTAAAACAGATTTGTTCTAAGTCAGCTGTGTTCTTACATACACACATACATACATCCCAACACACATACTCATACACATATATGCCACACACTCTCAGACACACATATACACATAAAACATACCACTCACACACAAATGGACACACACACTCATGCATACGCATACACCATAACACACACATTCATGCAAATACACACACAATGCAACATGCACACTTGTACACAAATGGCCATGCACAAACTCATGCATACACAGGCACAACACAACACACTCTTATATGTGCACTCACAATGCAGTTCACACACATATATATACACACATGGGCACACACACTCATGTACAAATGGACACCTACACACTCATATACACACACACACATATCACAACACACACTCATAGAAACACACAACACAACACACACATTCATACACATATGGACACACAAATACTGTACAAGGAGGAGACTGAAAAATACCCTTTATGAGACAATCACTTGAAGTATTGTCTTCAAAGTCATACAACTTAATATAAGAAAGAAATTCAATACTAACAACACTGGAGGAGGGAATCTTGCAACTTCCTCTGTGCAGAATTCAGAGACAATTACAAAACAAATTTGCTCCTGTGCCACAGAAAGTTAAATGGAAGCTTTGGCATGTTTACTATGGAAATGCAGTGTGATGTCTTCCTGATGCCCTGAGTGGTTTTCACAAACATTCTCAACATCAAAGAAAAAATTAAACATGTAGGTGTCCATTTGTACATGAGTATGTGTGCCCGTGTGTGTGTATGCGTGTATACATAAGTGTGTCTATTGCATTGTGTGTGCATACATGAGAGTGTGTTGTGCCTGTGCGTGCATGAGTTTGTGCAAGTCTATTTGTGTATAAGTGTGCATGTTGTGTTATGAGACCATGCGACTACTTCCTAGCTACTCCAGATGCAGCTGAAGCACCAGTTTGGGTCGCTGCTCAGAATGGCCAAAGCAAGTCTGAAGGATCCACAGTGTTAATGGCTGGTCCGTGCAGACATCCCCATGATGGGATCTTTGCTTTCTACACCCAGTGTGATCTAAGCAGGATGCAGGACACAGGGCAGGATCAACAGTCTGGGAGGTAGGGTGTGGGGCTCACAGTCATAAGGAACCCTGCCATCAGTCTTATGGGGCCAATGTGACTATCTGCATTTGCTAACCCTAATGGAACTGAATGTGGGAAGCATGGTGTCACATCTGTTACTTAAATTAGAACCAACCAGGAATGGGAGGTACAGTAACTACGCACTGTCAAAGTCCCACCAGGATGCACATAGAACAAGACCCTAGATGCTAATACCCACTGGACTCTGGGCTAACAGAACTGTCAGGTCCCATAAAGTGAAGATCTATGAGGAATTTTGTGGGGAGCCGCCCTCACATTCGCCATTACAAGATAGCGCTGATTGTCCTGTGCTCTAACAAACAAACAAGGCAGCTGCGCATGTGCTGGGTAGATTTCCATTCCCTTGTGCCCTGCCTTTCCCGTG
>NC_034592.1:8009805-8025392 GCF_900095145.1 Mus pahari | reverse complement strand
CTCTTCTCTTCTCCCCTCTCTTCTCTTCGCCCTTTGCCTGTTGGAAGCTTATGCTCTCCCTCTCAAGAGCATTAAAGCGTTGCTGTAGAAGGATCCTGTTTGNGTNCCGNGTCATTTCTTGCTGGCGGGAAGGTAGCGCGGGACAGAATTTCACATTAAAATATGAAATGGTCCCCAAACCACAGGCCTTATGTATTACTATATATGATAAAAAATATGTACCAACTTTGGACTCCTCTGAAGGGCTTCCATTCTGTAAAACAGTGGAAACTAAGAACACCGTTTGATGGTGCAAGGGTAAGGGCACCCCTCTTACTTTCTCTACTCCTCCTCTTCTGCCAGTGGCCACCTACCAGGAGGACAAGCCATGGCCATGTCACCTGGCATGACAGGGCTCTTTTTTGAAGGATGATGACTGTCTCTGAAATAAACAGGTATTGGAGAAGTCAGGCATGGTGGTTTGGGCCTCTAATCCCAACACATGAGAGAGGAAGATCATGAGTTTGAATCTGTCTGAGCTAAAAAGCTGGACCCTAAGCCTGGCACTGGGGAGGCAGAGCCAGGGGAATCTCTGAGTTAGAGGCCAGACTGTTCTACAGAGTAAGTTCCAGGACAGCCAGAGCTACACCAAGAAACCCTGTCTCAAAACAACAAATTAGCCATTACTCTCCAATGGTCTCAGAGCATGGGTCCTTAGGACTGGTGTACTATGCAGTGGTAGACAGCTTGTCTGGTACAGATGAGGCCCTGGGCCAGTAGTCAACAAAAGCATGCATGGGAGTGTAGCGTGCACACACACACAAACACTGTAAACGTGGGTGCTTCTAATGAAGTTCAGTGGTAAGTAACATAGAAAGAGCCTGGACTGTAATCAGCATCTAGAATAGTTTTGTCCTCCCACACAGAACACTCTCTTCCGCCTCCTCCACAGCCAGCTAAGACAACTTCTTGTAACTTTTTTTTCACACTACGACATTCCAGTGCCTTCCTTTTTTAAAGAAATAAATTTTAAAAATTATAGGGCAATAATAGAATATGAAAGACTACCTCGTTTATTAAGCAGAGGCTCTTAAATCTCTAGGTTGGGGTCATGGGTGTGTAGAACAGTGCTTGCCTAGCGTGTGAGAGGGCCTGAGTCTAATCTATAAATAACATAGAGTCCAGACGCTCTATCTGACTGGCATATAACAACCTATGCATGTTCTCCAATGGAAAGTTTGTGCTACAGGTAAGAAACAGAGGTGGGATTTGAACCCAAGCACCTAGATTCTTTAAATCCTGCACATACCCTTTCTGATTTTGAATCTTCACCAAATACTGCCATGTTCCAAATGCCACAGTACTCAGTCACTAGTTACTTATCCAACATTGCTTCAATGGCAATGACTATGTCTAATGGAGATCAGGGCGACTCTGTGGTTTGCTAGTTAAAAAGAAAAGGAATATTCACTAGTGATTCTAAATGTATCTGAGGCTTTGAGTCTCTGTTGCTGGTAGATTTCATGCTAGGCAGACTCTCTCAACCCTGGGTTAAACCTCTGCCATGAGACTCCTCTGAAATAAAGATTTAGTTTTGGGTTTGAAGATTGTCTCTGGAGATAATACACACACACACACACACACACACACACACACACACACACACACACACGGCTGGAAGCTGGAGTCAGTCATAAAGCAGGATTCATATGACCACTGGCATTAATCTACAGTGAATTCATTGAGAGCTTCAGCAGCACAGATGTCAAAGGGAGCCCACCCAAGCTCATTCTAAGAGCCTGTGCAGACAGCATGGATTCTGGGCAGCTCTGGAAACCTGGAACTTTTAAAAGTACTTAGGAAAGTCCAGAACTACCAGATTGTTTCCCCTGACTAGATACACTGTTGTTACTCATGAGCCAGATGTTGTGCAAACCTGTAATTCCCGCACCCTAGAGACAATAGCTGGAGGATCCTGACATGGAAATCAGTCAAGAGCCGCTCAGACTTCCGGGATAGAGACAAGGGAGGGAGTTTGGTCAAAGGCCAAAATAAAAAGGAAGCAAAGAGTCGCAACCTGGAACTCCTCATCATGTGGAACCCACAGTTTCTGGGAGACTTGGTTTCCACTTCAACAATCACTGTGACATCCACATGGGATTCATGAAGAGAATCCGACTCAGGAAAGTGTGCGGTGGGTGCAATCTCACACTGTAAGTGTTTGCAGTGGCCTGAATTCTGATGAGCAGGTTATCAGTAAAAAGTACATTCTTACGATTTCAGCCAACTCCCCACAAAAAGTAGCACAAACACTATTAACCTTGCAATATATATTATTTATGTGTATACACATTATATATTACACTCGTGCACACACATTTACTTGTTCCTTTGTGCTGTTTGGGAGTTATTTTAATGATGAAATAATTTTCTCTATATTCATTAACATGAGAAGCAATACTGAACCTGCAAAAGTGTAATATACTCTACTTTTCTGAGTCATAGATCACTCATCTACAAAATGCAAGACACAGACTCTACAAGTCTTTACTTGGCTGTTGTAAAAACATGAAGAGGATAGAAAAGAAGAGGGAAAAAGCAGCGCTTTGTAATTCAGAATTGCCTCATGCATTCTAAGCAAAAACAACCCATAATACGAGAGGCATCAACATTTAGAGTTGAGCGATGACACCATGACTGTCACCTTCAGTGTATGGAAGTGAAAACTGAGGCTCAAGGGTATGAATTTACTTCCCCCGAGTCACACAGCCAGTAAGGAAAACAGGACTCCGTCTCCTTTGTCACCTTCTGATCTAACTGGTAACAATTTTAACTGAATGCTAATTCCAGCGCTAATCCACATCCTCTGTTCAGATTCCGTGCTTACATATTCAAAACAGTTTCAAAGCAGGTTTTGTTTTAAAAGTCCCTAGTTCCCCTTCCAGGTACCCTGAGCCCAGACTTTAATCCTTGTATTATTGGAAAGAAACAAATGAGTTTTGAAGAGGGGGAGCTTAACAGCAGGAGATGTCTCCTCTCGGCTGCCAACGGAGGGATGTGTACCCATCAAGGCTACAGGGCTATCCACCTGCCTGCACTCCCGGGGACCAGGCTTCTTTCTTTCATCCATCCTGCTATTTACAATTAGTTTCTTAAAAGTTCCTAAACTAGTAACTCCAGCACAGTTAATTTTTTTTCTAGTCTTAGAGAACATTTTTATGAAGAAAAAAACAAAAACAAAAACAAAACATGCAAGCACATTTGAAAACAGAAGGGCCCTGTTTATAAATCCGAGTCCCAGGTTATTTCCTAGATGTTCCAAAGATTTTAGTTTTCATATTTTACAAAATGAAAATCCAGAATTATCAGAGTCTTACCTTCAGACGCACGTGCGTGTGCACACGCGCACGAATACACACACACACACACACACACACACACACACACACACGTGCGCGCGTGGCATCTGGGAACAGTCAACAAATGTATACAGTATCTTGATGCTCAGTCATCCTGTGAGTCCCTCTCTGTGGCATTTGTCCCTGCAGCATTCCTCATGGGTACAATCAGCATAATAGGTAATACATCACTTGTTTTTCAGCTCTATTCAAAAATCTCAGTTCATTCAACAACAACAACAACAACAACAACAACAACAACAACAACAACCAAAAAAAGCCCTTAAAACAGCCCCAAAGCTGGAACACTCCGTGTGAAAAAGCTGTGCTTATAGACTCCATTCTTCCTGCCAAGTGAACAATGCTCACAACAGACCACAGGGTTTCCAAATAACCTCTTGGCAATGGCTGGAAATAAAAAACAAACAGGAAAAAAAAAGCCCATGCGTTTACCTGTACCAAGCACTCCACAGGTGAGGCAGAGGCGAGAGGAGAATTCCTAGTTCATCTTCTGAAACTTTACAGATCTAATGGTCTGCGGGCTCATCCTCCCTCCGAGCTGTCAGGTAAACCCCCCTCCATGCCTTGGCTGTTTTCTTTTGCAGCTTTTCCCAGTGAAACTCTCCTCATTTGCATAAACCCTATCTGAAGCCTATAGGACCTTCTGAGTAACTACTTGTTAAACTGGCTGTCTTGACATGCTCTTTCAAGCATGACATCATAAATCTCCATGGAAACCTTAACCCCACCTGCCTACATGCCAATGTTACCTGTCAAGTAAAGACTTAAACAATCATCTGAAATTGTTCATTAATGAACCCTTTCAGCCGGGCTTGGGATCTATGCGCAGTGTAATTTGTGCTGTTGGCAACAAGGGAACCAAAAAAAAAAAAAAAAANAAAAAAAAAAACGGTGGCTTCGTTTTCAAAGCCTGAGCTGTTTTGCAGAAAACAATGATCAAAATTATAGGCATTTGCTAATCTGCCCCTCCCTGTCTAACAATGCACTTAATCGGTGGAAGAGGAAGAAAACCCCTCACAGTGGCACAAGTGCGCCTCTCTCTACTGGGTAAAGTTACTTTGAAAAGCCTTCAGTCCTCATTTCTAAGGTTTTCCTGCTCTTCCCTGCCGCCAACCCCCTACCTACTTTTAACCAGGAAAACCTGCAAAACAGGTTCCTTACCTGAGTGTGTGTGTCTGTGTGTGCTGGTGCAGCTGTGTACATTTGCCTGAGGCCTGTGGCTGTAGAGGTGGGAGGAGGTACAGACATTTTTAACCCTTTCCTAGCATGCATGTGCATGTCTCCCAAGCTTATACAAGTAACTGGACAACAAATACTGAACATCTATTTGGGGATTTGGAGGAATACTCTCTAAAAGACATTCCAGCTTTTATGCAGGGATGCAATTTTCACTATTTCAGATTGTTTTTTCAAAGATTTTAAATTACTTTTAGTTTTGTGTGTGGGTGTTTTGCTTGTTTGCCTGTTTATATGTGTACCATGTGTGTCCCACTGCCTGCAGTCCAGAAGGCAGCATCACAGCCTCTGGAACAGGAGATAAAGACAGCTATGAGCCACCAGGTAGGTGCTGGGAAGGGATCTTGGGTCCTCGGTAACACCAGCAAACCTTCTGAACCATTAAGCCATCTCTCCAGCTCTACTATCACATCTTTTAAAAAATAACATCTTTACCGCTTACCGGAAGATTTGTACATCTCTCTGCCAACTTGTCCCGAAACCGTCCTGGTTATGATACCAAGCTGATTACTCCTTTCTACTTCCAAATGTGGCACAGACACTGGTTTAAAACTGCTGATGCCTGGCACCGAAACGTTTGCGTGGACCTGCTCCAAACCCACCAGAGTTTACAGACCATTATCAATTGGATGTCAGGCGCCACAGCATAAAGGACTTCAGTGAGACTGAATGGGATCAGACACAATACCACGGTGTTGGAGATGGCTGTGCTGCCTTCTTCCAGGATCCCCTAGCTCTCATTGACCAGCACCCTGCAGCAAACTGCACAAGGCTCAGCAGCACCTGCCCTCAAAGGCCAGAGAGCAAGTGTTAACCTTTACAACTCTACCAAGCTCGAATTGTCCTCTGCAGAAAGCGAAGCACTGGCTTCAAAAACTTGGAGTGGCTATTTCTGTTAAGGAAAGCAAAGGTCTTTGGATCAGTGACTAGCACTGACAGATCGGAGTTCTGCATTACCCCAGTTCAGTCAACAGATGGGACATTACCTTTGAAGGGAACCAAGAACTGGAGGGGTTTAATGCAACAGTTCAGAGTTGGAACCCTCTGGGGAGGCAAGGAGATTCAGAGATTCAATTACTGCCTCTGTGAGTTGAAAATACATCCAGATGAAGCCTGAGCTTATGCTTCACCCAATGGGGGCACAAACACAATGCGAGACAAACAAAAACAAGATAGAACCAAATCTGGGTTTGATTCGGTGGGATCTGCAGATGGAGTGGAAGCACTATTCAATT
This sequence comes from Mus pahari, assembly GCF_900095145.1. Classification (NCBI taxonomy): domain Eukaryota; kingdom Metazoa; phylum Chordata; class Mammalia; order Rodentia; family Muridae; genus Mus; species Mus pahari. The sequence goes on along the minus strand of NC_034592.1, from coordinate 8,019,523 downwards.
ATAGTTATTCCTCAATGTTCCATTAGAGAGGAGCCCGTGAACATAGATTCAGCAGGCAGAGTGGTTATAATGGGCCAAATCTTCCCTTTGGCTTACTTAGGAAATGACAGTATCTCAGCTTTTGCTTACTCGAGTCAAGCTTGGAAAAGAGATTTAAAAAAAAAAAAAAAAAAAAAAACAGCATCTAAAAGAAACAAAAAAATAAATAAAAAAACAAGTTGAAGGCAAAAGACAGGATTAACCCATTCATAGGCAGGCAAGCAGAGGTAAACGCTGGGGATGACATCATTGTGGGATGTGGGAACCTTGGCTGATTTAGTGTGGGCTNAGCTTTTGCTTACTCGAGTCAAGCTTGGAAAAGACATATAAAAAAAAAAAAAAAAAAAAAATCAGCATCTGAAAGGCACATGAGGATAATTACAAAAATAAGTTGGAGGCAGAAGCCAGGATTAACCCATTCATAGGCAGGCAAGCAGAGGTAAACGCTGGGGATGACATCATTGTGGGATGTGGGAACCTTGGCTGATTTAGTGTGGGCTAGTTTAATGCTCCAGCAATCTGAGCCATAAGGAAAACACATGAAGGTTGGCACCGATGCCAAGATTTGATTCAAGGTTGGCCAGCCAGGAAGGACCTCTCTTACAGTCCCCAAATGAGGGAAATACAGAGCTGCCAACACTTAAAGAATAGTATCATGATCTTACTAAACTAAACTAGTAACCAAGTTCAGGCATTTAAAACAACGTAATAGTTTGTATGTAAAATGTCTCCTACAGGCTTGTTTGTTTGGACAGTTACTCTCTGGTGGTTGGTGCTGTTTTGAGAGGCTTTGGCATCTTCAGGAGGCAGGGAGTTGGTAGGGGAAGTTAGTAATTGATGGGGTCTGGGGTGGAGTACTTCAACTTCCCTCAATGTTCCTTTCTCCTCTTCCTTCCTTGGTCTGCCACCATAGCTGCTCCAGCATGCATATTTTCCCCAACACTGTGGACAATGCTTCAAACCATGAACCAAAATAAATCTTTTCTCCCTTAAGTGGGTTCTTATACCAGGTATTCAGGGGTAATAAGAAAAATAACTAATGTAATAATTTGGTTTGTTTTTAAATTTATCGATGTCTCTTGCATCTCAAGAGATGCAAATAACACTCGAATCTGTTTCAACAAATCTATGTTGTAACAGAAGTAGTGAAGTACTCACTCAGAAATAAAGTCCCTGAAAGATGAAAGAACACATGTATCTGGTAAAAGAGGTGACTTAGAAATTGTCAGCTAGCAAACAGTACCTTCAGTGAACACTTTCCTTGTTAAAATAATCAATTCTTACTTCCTTTGAGCTTCATAGCCACAATGTAAAGCAAGAAAGACCACCATTTTCACATTCCCTATAGATATGCTTAAAGTACTTAGGTTGGGTGGGTCTTCGACAGAAATAAGGTGCTGGAGTCTCAATATAAATCTGGGTGGACCCAAGAGTTGACACCAGAACACCTGTGTTAACCAAAGGCAGCACTACATAGCTTAATAAATCCACTCTCAGGGGTATATGAAAGTCCTGAACAAATTAAGCCAGGCCAAATGGAGTTCTTCTAACTTAAAAGTCTTTATTGGATTGCCAAGGGCAGACTTTCTGTGGATCTTCCAGACATCCTGAGTGAAGACATGTTTGGGATTCTAGCACTGTCCAGCTACACAGAATCTAAGAAGCAAGTCAAGCCAGGAAGAATCTAAGAAGAAAGCAGCCATCAGAAACAGTGGCTGAGCAGAGGAAGGCATTGATCTAGCTCTGGGCTGTATACAGGCTATCATGGACAGCACAGAACAGGGTTAACACATCATTATGCAGATTCCAACCCTTATAATCCAAGGGCCAACAGATCCCAAGGGTGATGATAAAGGCTAAGGAAACACCAGTCTCTAGAAAATTCTACAACCTGCTCCAAATAAAAACCAAAGGCCACTGAAAGAAACAAGGACATACATTGTAAGTGGAAATCATACTTTGGGTGTCACCAAAAGAAAAACAGCATTTGGATGTTTGAGAGAAATGGTGGCATCCAACCCTGGAAATCCTTCATCCCCTGCAATCCCCCAAACACCCCCTCCCCTCCCCAGGCCTTGATCCTCTGGCTGTTATTGGATGCCATAGATTTCTTTTAGGACTCACCCATTCTTATTTTACTACTGCTTAATGGTGCTTTGTGGGGGGTAGTTTATTTTGTGTAGCCACTTAACTATGCTGTGGTACCCAGTTGTCCCATCAAACCCCAGTCAAGGTTTTGCTGTGAAGGAATTCCTCAGATGTGACTCACATCAGTCATTGGGGTGTGAATAAAGCCAGTCACCCTCCATAACTCAATCAGTGGCAGGTTTAAAGAGCAAAGGCTGAACTCTTCTGAAGAAAGAGCATTTTGCTATTTCTTTAATTGCTCTGTAGAACCCTGACTGATGTATCTCATAACTCCAGGCTGCATGTGTGCAGTCTAGTTTCCTGGCACAGAGTTCAGTTCTCATTGGCCTCTAAGTGGCTAAGTCATTTTACCTTGTAGCAGCCACCTCTTGCCATTTCAAGCACAGCTTGTCAGGACCTAAACTCAAGTGCCTGTCACTGAGCTTTACTCAGCAGAAGCCATATGTAATTAGAGATGAACAGGCATATTTGTGATCAAGTTAAAATGAAGAGTAATAATAGTCATGCTTAATGTTAACAAATGAACTCTCCTATCCAAGTCCAGCCTGACTCTGGTCATGGTGAGGCACGCCTATAATCGTAGCAGTCAGTGGGCAGACCCATAGTATTGCTGCAAGTTTGAAGCCAGCCTGGTCTTCAAATCAAGTTCCATGCTAGCCAGGGAATATTAAATTTAAGCTCATTTTGGGGGTGGTGAGATGACTCAATAGAAGCAGGTACCTAATGCCAAAACAGAGCACCTATCCAAAGTTTGATCTACAGAACTCCCATGGCAGAAGGGGATTGAAACTGACTTGTATACCATGGTGCATGTGCATAGACACGTAGAATTAAAATACAAACAAATACATAAATGAAAGTGCTATTAAAAATTAAACGTGGAGATCCGAGGGTGGAGAGCATTTGTTGTTCTTGCAGAAAAATCTGGGTTCCGTTCTGTACACCCACATATTGGCTTGCAGTCACCTTTACCAGTTCCAGAGGATCCAGCACCCTCTTATGATATCAATGGGAACCAAGCAAACACATGATCCAGATCCATACATGCAGGCAAAACACTCATACACATAAAATTAATTTTTAAAAAAAGATCAAACTCATTTAAAGAAATTATACAGCCTGGGCTATACAGAGAAACCCTGACTCAAACAAACAAACAAACAAACAAAAAAGGCAGGGTGTGGTGGCACACGCCTTTAATCCCAGCACTCGGGAGGCAGAGGCAGGCAGATTTCTGAGTTTGAGGCCAGTCTGGTCTACAAAGTGAGTTCCAGGACAGCCAGGGCTATACAGAGAAACCCTGTGTCAACAAAGCACACACACAATATATATGATAAATTTTAAAAACTAGGAAAGGAAATTGTTTAAAATAGAAGCTCAAACAATGAGACAGATTAGCTGAAAAGAAAAATGTAAACTGATTCTTGATTATAATAATAACACACCTGAGAAAAAGTATAAAATGTGTGCTCTATAGTATCTTATATGACTTGAAAGTACAGGTACTAGCTAGAAGGGACATTTGGGTGTTTCATGGAGTACGAGGAGAAAGGATCAGGGCAGTGGACAGAGTGCATGCTGGCCTTTGAACACGCTTTTCATACTTTATATATTAGGCTGCTTTTGCACAGGAGACTATTCTGGTTTGACTAAAGTATCTGAAAACAGAAAAAGGAGGGAACAAAGAAATAGAGTAGGAGGAAAAGAGAGTGAATACAAAATACAGGGAAGCCGGGCGTGGTGGCGCACACCTTTAATCCCAGCACTCGGGAGGCAGAGGCAGGCGGATTTCTGAGTTCGAGGCCAGCCTGGTCTACAAAGTGAGTTCCAGGACAGCCAGGGCTATACAGAGAAACCCTGTCTCAAAAAACCAAACCAAACCAAACCAAACCAAACAAACAAACAAAAAAACCAACAACAACAACAACAACAAAAATACAGAGAAATCTCACCACTCTCCCAGCACACTGGGGTCATGGGTTTCTCTAGCACCCTATTTTCTGTAGTTAGTACCCCTGTTCAGCCTTCAGCATCTTAGAGGTGCTGGCAAGGCAGCATCACCGACCACTGACCACTGACCACCGTTAGGAGCAATGCCAATAAACGCTCACAAAACCAAGTCATCCCACATTCCGTTTGTACAAAAAATGTTTTTGGTGCAAGAATTGGCAGGGCAAAGCCTGCAGGTATTTGCCCCACAGCTCAAAAATCAATTCCTCAGTTCAAAGTTCCGATCCAGAGACTCAGAACATGCACAGCTTTGATTCCCCTTCACGCAAGGACAGGCTGGTGGGTGCTCCTGGAGAACAACAGATAAGGGAGATGGATGCACAGAGAAAGAGCAGAACTGCTAAGCTAAAGATAACTGAGGCGAGAATGCAAAGTGAGGCAGGCTGTGGGAGGCTGTGGGAGAGGGTCTGAGAGGCTGCTGAAAGATGATTGTCAATACTGTTCTAACGCAGGCTCCAGACCTGCTGCTTCCCCCCACCCCCCACAACCTATTCCCATCAACAGACCCAAGAGCTGACACTGTGATATCAGTTCTGTCCTCTCATTATTACTGCTTTTCCTTAATCTTTCATTTTATGTGTGTAATGACTGCTGTGTATAATGTCTGTGAGTATGTCTGTGTGTGCATGTTGGGGTGTGCATGTGCGCATGTGTGCATGTATATACATGTGAAGGAACATGTGAAGGCCAGAGGTTGATGTTGCATATCTTCTGCTACCACTCCCCCTCTTGTGGGTGCAGGGGATCCAAACTCATGTCCTCATGCTTGTGTAGCAGGCACATCACCAACTCAGCCATTTCCCAGTTCTCTAGTTTCTAAATGTTTCCAAGCATCAGGGATGGATAACACTGACCACTTGGTGACCTTCTGAAGAGTGTGGTTCAGGCTAAATAATAGAATGAGACCTGAAGATGTTGAGACAGAGTCTCTATGTAGCCCTGGCTGTCCTGGAACAATGTAGACAAGGCTGGCCTCATGCCTGTCTTTGCCTCTCAAGTGCCTAGGATTGAAGGTATGGGCCACCATTCCCGGGTTTTGAAACCAGGTCTTGGATCTATTTCTGCTGAACATGTGACAGTCCTTTTTGAACCTTTGTCCTCCTCCAGCCACCACTGTTCTTCTTTTCCTCCCTAATATCTGGTATGTCAGTATGCACCTCTGGTTACATTCCAGACCATAGTTTCCACCCTGAACCTTATCACACTGTTAGTCTGTCTAAACACTGTGGTGTTACCAAGCCAATTTCATCATCCTTCTCACGTAGCACTGAAAGCTCAATTTTGAACTTTGCCTTTACTCTAATCCCATACCATGGTCCAGGTCCGTGAATCCATATATTTCTGCTGGTATCAAAGTTTAGTTAGCAACAACCCAGCTTCCCTCTCCTTATATCCACTGACATTCTTCTCTAAAGTCCACTTCTGCCTTTCTTAGGTTGGACACAAGGGAGCCACCTCCATTCTTATCCCAATATCATCTCTCTGGTCCTCTCATTCTGGAAAATGTCACCCAATCAGGATCCCCAACATGGGTGAGGCTTTGGGATACAGAGGTTAATCAGGAAAACAGAACTCCCTCATTCTTCTGAGACTGCATTCAAATTCTGATCCCCAGTGTGAAATTCTTCCCTCCTAACTGTTCCCTCTGCAAGCTTGTGAGGGGCATGGCATCATTTCCAAATATAATTCTCATAAAATACAAGACCCTAATTGTTTAACATGTAGGTCAAAGTGGTTTTGCAAAAGGTGAGTATATATTTTGTCTTCTCTTCCTTCTTCTTTCTCATTTTTTGCACATTGCTAGATATTAAACCTCAGACTAAGCAAGCACTCTGCTGCTGATAAATATTTCTGCCCAAATACTGAATGGGTGGTTTAAATAAGACTGGCCCTAACCCTAACAGGTTTATAGGTTTGAAGGCTTGGTCACCAGGGAGGGCACTATTTGAAAGGATTGGGAGGTGTGGTCTTGTTGGAGGAAGTGTGTCATTAGAGGCAGTCTTTGTGGGTTTCAAAAGCCCAAGCCAGGCCCACTCTCTCTTCCTGCTGCCTGTGTATTATGGTGTAGAACTCTTAGCTACTTCTTCCAGCACCATGTTTGCCTGCATGTTGTCATACTCTCTGCCATGACAATGGACCAAACCTCAGAAACTGTAAGCCAGCCCCAGTTAAATGCTTTCCTTTATAAGAGTTGCTATGGTCAAAGTGTCTCTTCACAGCAATAGAACACTGACTAAAGACATTACCCAAGACTCATTTACCCTGCTTAGCATATTCAAAGATCATACCAGTCATTTACTTTTGATAGCCAGGAATTTTTCTCCAATTAGAAACTTTCTTTCCTCTCCTAAAATAGCTGTCAGCAGACTGGTACTGGGCTGGATGGTTTGCAACCAGTTGCTACCTCTTCCTTACCAAGCAGGGTTCTGACATGTATTCAGCATCTGCTGCCACTATCTGTCTTCGTCTATGATTAAGAAAAAGCCTCAAGGAAATGTTTGACTCACTACAGTCATGAAGTCAAGCGTATCTCACATCAGACCCACTAAAGAAACTTGACTCTGCAGTCAGATTCTGGGATTTGTCCTTTGTGTCCAAGACCAAATCAGTGCCCAGGGTGTCTGTCCATAAGAACCCACCTGACTGAATGACTGTGAAACAGATGGACAGATGTGCAAATAAACCAAGAAGCAGCCCTGACCAGCAGCAAACAGGCAGGTAACCTGCTATTTGTGAATCCATGTGCACCTGAGTCCATACTGAGTCATGTTGGTCATTTTAAAGGCCCTAATCTGAAGATTCTCCATCTCCTTTGGTGGCAATTCTCTCTAGGCTCTGCTGAGGACTACTTCTTACCTTTGTAACTACACTTTGTTTCTGGCTTCCCTTTACTCCCCAACTACTCTACCAAACTCTTCAACTGTTGAATTTTACTGAGCTCTTAACATCAAGCTATTCTCAAGATGTTCTCTCTTGCTTTCCTACAACACCAATTAAAAGAAAAGCTAATGGTAAGGAAGATGGCAACCAACTAAGCATGGACCATAAAGCCACATGCCAAGTGATGCCTAGTCAGCATTCCTCTTCCCTTCCGGGTTCAGGCTCAGTCAACAGCAAGTGGATTTTTTAATTTTTTTTTTTTTAAGCAAAATTGCAACTTCTGAGTTTTTAGTCTTTTTATTTCTTCTTCTTCCTCTTCCTCTTTTTTTTCCTTCTCCTCCATTTTCATCTCCTCTTCCCCACTCCTGGCTCAGTTCACATGAGACCAGAGGTTGATATCAGGAACCAGCCTCAATCCCTCTTCGTTTATGTTTTGAGTCAGGGACTCTCAGGAACTTGGAGCCCTTTGCTCATTACAGTAGGCTGTCTAGGCACCAAGCCATAAACACCCTTCTGTCCCCTAGGATTACAGACATGTGCCACTCTGCCTAGCTTTTCACATGAGTCCTAGGGGATCTAAATTCAGATCCTCAAGCACTTTACCAACTAAAACACCACACCAGTTCCCAAGTCCTTTCAATCACCGAATTCTTACTCCCGTCTTTGTCGTGGGTGTGGGTATGTTCCTGGGGACTTGACACTGGGCCTCATACATGCTAGGCAACGGCTGTATGGACAATCTTTATGTCATATTTTAAAATGCCAGCTCTCTTTGTACTCCTTTGCAAACTGACTCCTTCATTTAGTTATTTGGTAGCATCATTTCTCATAAGTATTTGTTTTTCCACTTGTGTTTTTACTATTGTCTTTTATTCTGTTTGAACATCGATGAGTGTGGTCATTAAAACCATGCTCGTTGTCTTTAGACATATTCAAGATTATTTATAATTTCTCTAAGAAATGTTTCCACACTGATTCTTTTAACACCATTGTATTCTTTGCGAACACAGCTACTAGTCTTTCATGAAACTCAAATTCACCATTCATTAACACAAGACCTATGACAATAACGTATGACTTGGCTAAGAATCATAGTCCTTCCATTTAGTGGTGTGGCACTGACCTCAGGAGCACTTTCCTAACATTCGTGATTACTAGACTAAATACTATGATTCCCTTTCTTCTCTAAATTGTTAAAGGTGGATCCCAGCAGGATCATGACTGAAACTCATACTTACTAACACTGGCAGAACTTGTACTCAGACAGCATCTCCACAAGACAGAAGGAGACAGAATTACAAAGCCACTGTGTAAGAATGGCTTCTGTGGAAACATGCCCAGTCACCAACATACTTTATATGTGTGGAAAACAAAGACTTTTGTGTTGTGTGTAGTTTTAAAAAACATGCTAGTACTGCTGCAGCACCAGCCCTCCCCACTCCCTTCTGTTTCACACGGCTCAGCTCCGGGGTAACCACCTGCAGCACTGTCTCCGCTTCTCTTTCCTACCGGCCTTTGTTCTGGGAGGGGTTGAATTACCAGTCCACTCCTGAGACCCTAGAATCCTCAGATAAAAGACACTCAGACAGCTTTATTAGTTTAGCATTTGCTTGCTGGGCGCAAACACCTCATGCCTGGAAATGCATGCCCTTTCTATTCTGTTTCTCCCTCTGACCTAAACTTAGTGGCTTGATTAATCAGATAGCCCCCTGCCTGTCTTCTTGACCATTTGCCCATAGAGGAGGCCGCAGGCCCTAGCTACCCAGGGGCCTTACATGATTGCTGTGTCCTCTTTCCTCCAAAGCACGGCAGAAAAAAGGTCCCTTCTCTACTTCCCTGCATCTCCTTTTCCTCTTGGGACTTAGAAGTCCCACCTGTACTTTCCACCCAGCGATTGGCTCCCAACCTTCCTTATTGACAAGTCAAGAACCAATTGGGGAACAAGACCTTAGTACTTTTGTGCTGAACCACAACCCACCCCAGATGAACTACAAGGTCTATTTGTTATACAGCATGATCTAAACTAATACTTGAGTCTTTAGGTATGTTTCTTCTATCAGGATCTTTTATTTTAGAACCTGGCTACCAAAGAATAGACTTCAGAAGGGACATATCGGCAGGCAGCGTCTATACCTTCTAATCTCTTGTGTGGCTGGAAGTGCTCTCTGCACAAAGAAAAACAAACAAAAAGGGGGGGGGGTCTTCACTTTTGCTCCACCATGAGTCACTTCATTCAGCAGTTTACGATACTGAGACTCACAGTGAAGTTCCTTAAGTCATCAGAAGTGTGATCTAGAGACGCTTGTTCTCCTACTATTCCATAGGGAATGCGTCCTCTACTTCCAGGTGAGGTTATAGCCATGATTCTTTACAGCACCTGCCCCTCCTTTTGTTTGCCTTTCCCAGTCATACTGTATTTCCACAGAACCCTTTCACTCACTCTGGAAGTTTCCCTGTGAACATGGAGGTGTTTCCTCCTATTATTAACACTGGTCACTATTTTCTGTGCAGGCATGGTGGTGCACACCTTTAATCCCAGACACAGGCAGATTTCTGAGTTTGAGGCCAGCCTGGTCTACAAAGTGAGTTCCAGGACAGCCAGGGCTATACAGAGAAACTCTGTCTGGAAAAAAACAAAAAA
>NC_034592.1:7988154-8009765 GCF_900095145.1 Mus pahari | reverse complement strand
AGAGAGAGAGAGAGAGAGAGAGAGAGAGAGAGAGAGAGAGAGAGAGAGAGAACTAGTATCAAACTGCTGTTAATTTGCCAACTTTAAGTAGAGCTTGCTTCTGAAAACTACCCTTCTGGAGGGGGGGGGAGAGAGAGAGAGAGAGAGACAGACAGAGAGACAGAGAGACAGAGAGCTCAGTGGTTTAAAGCACACACTGCTGTTGCAGAGTACTGAAGTTCAGTCCCCAGCACTCACAATAGGACGTTCACAACTGCCTGTGAGTCAAGCTCCTACAGATCCAATGCCTCTTGACTCCAAGGGCCCCTACACTCACATGTATGCAGCATGCAGATACAAAACTTAAGATCATTTGAACAAACAAACATAAGACCCTTGCTCTTCTGATTCAAAGGCAGTTAAAACTTTTCTTGTTTTGTCTTTAGATTTGCAAGATGAAATCAGTATAGACTTTCTGGAAAGTGAAGTCAGTTAAAGGAATAGACAGTGCAGCCAGGCAATGGAACGCCCTGTCTGATGGCCCTGCACCATTTGAAAAGCCCAAGGGGCCTAGAGGTGGTTCAGAGGGTCAAAGTGCAAGTGATTCCTGAACCCACAAAAAAAGCCTTGATATGGTGGCATCCACAATCACAGTACGCCAGGCCAGTGTGGGGAGTTCTTCAGATGCTTGCCTCAACAAAGGAGAGGTGAGAACCAGCCCCTCCAAGTTTTCCCTGATATCTCCACAACGTGTGCTTGCACATTCACACACCCTCACATGTATACACGCATACAAATAAGTCAGAAAGTAAGGAGTTTGTGGAAAAGGCCTGAAGGCGGAGGGAGGCACAGCAGCCATGCTTAAGCATTATACAAGATCTCTGGGGACATTAAGGTAATCTCTCAGCTTTTTAGTAATTGAGGGTCAAAAAAAATGCATTCCTGGTTTAAAAAATTCAAATACATGGTCAGGGACACGACTCATGTAAAGTCACTTGCCACGCAACCTAAATTCTATAACAGGAACCCTTATAGAAGTAGAAGGAAATGACTGACTCCACAGACTCTCTCACCTCCACACTTGTATACACACACACACACACACACACACATTACCTTCTTAAAAATTAAACCTAAGTGTAAAATTCTTTAGTAGGAATATTCCAGTACTTAAACTAAGATTATGCATCAGCGGCATGTTCTTCTTTTCATGGTGTTTGGTAGCAAAGAATTAGAGAGTCCTAGATTTTCCTCCTACCAAGCTATCATGTATAATGCCTGATGCATCGTTTTTGACTTGCTATTCTCTTCCTGTCAGCTATGCTGGGGAGGAAGCCAGGAACACAGCCCACAGAGGAAGAGCTGGTGTTTAGAGTCTTGGGATCTGGAGATGTGTACTAGATGGTGTCATTTGGCTTTCTCCAAAGGAATACAAAAATCCAGTCACAATGTAGAAGAACAAAGGGAGGCAAAGTACGAATGGGGGGGGGGGACAAATAATGCAAACAGGTGAGGGGCTGTCTATAGGTATGTCCTGAGTCATGTCAAGGTTTCTGTGGTATTTACTATGCTGGCTGGGGCGGACTCAGAACCTCAGCAGTTGCTGAGTGCACACAGATGTGTCCTTTGAAACCACCTACACCCACACTCATCCCACCTTCCACCTCTGCTTTAGACCATCAACAGAAAAATACTAAGAAGCAGAGAGGGAATGTGGCAACTGCTCAGCCTCAGGCATCTCCTCAGCCAACAGCTGCTAAGGCACATCACAACTCCAGGTCAGGTGTTATTTGGGACCAGAGATCAGTTTCTGAGGCCATTAACTCCTGACAACTAAGCAATCTCCCTTCTCACTTAACACGGACTTTTATCTTTTCTATCCTTATCTCCATCCCAGTCAACTGTGGTGGTCCCTTGTGTGTGACAAGCATCAACTTAAACTTACAAGTCCTGGGCCTGATTTGATGGCTTGGGAGATGGGTAGATTCTTGTGAGTTCAAGACAGCCTGGTTACAAAGAGGGGTCTCGGGCTGTAAAGTGAGAGCCCGTCTAAGAAACAAACAATGCTAAAACCCAAACCAAACAGGCCATGATCTTTATCCCGTAGGATAGTGGAGTAAACCAAGAATCTGAGTTCACACTTCCTTTTGTTCAAATACCAACTTTTCCTAATTTGTAATTGAGTTTAAGTTACTTCCACACAAATAGCTTTTTATTGGATATAGTATTTCCCAAAACAGTGACACAAAGAGAAGAAAGCACATATCCTATTGCTCAAATGCACATCAATGCTGCCAAGCTTCAAAGAAAAGGGAGTCTTCCTCAGTCACACAGATGTGGGTCATTGGCCCATCCTTACACTAGAAAGGATTCCCATCTCCATTCTGAGGTTCACAGTCTTGTCTTTTTTTGCAGTGTGAAGGGAAAAGAAAACAAATGTGAAAGAAAAAAAAAAAAAAAAAAGACCAAACAAACCACATCTTACAACCTTAGGCATTCTGATAGAATTCTTAGAGAACATTCCACTTAAGGGAGAAATGGAACTAAAGATTAACTACAGACTGAAAGTGTACCTGTTGATGCCAACCGCATTTCTATGGATAATCAAAAGCTGAGTGATTTAAATAGAGCGTTGGCAATGACCTGGCAAGGCAGACTGAGACACTGAGCCTGCCTCAGTACCACAGTCTGCACACCAGTCGGCTCTACCCCCACCCGCCCACTTAGCACAATGGCTGAACGCTCTCCACTTCCTCCGAGACAATCTCCACCCTCAAAGGTCCATCTGATAGCAGGCCAACGAGAGCTATCAAGGAAGCCTCACATCTCCTGTGACCCTAAACCCACTCAGTCTGCTGAAGAGTAACTGCACACAGCGGAGGAACAATAACACCCTGTGCCATGGTTGGGTGCTATCTGTGTGGCTGTCAAGATAACTGGAGAAAAACAGGTAGCTGAAGACAGCAGAAAGCAAAGGATGCAAAAGAAAGTATCTGGGATTTGTAAGAAAAAAGTGAAAGAGAACAGAGGCAAAGCTCCTGGCATCAGCTTGAAGGCAAAAGGCTTGTCACACTCTATTTTCAGCCGCTTTAGTTCACCTTTACATGTACATGTGGATATTTTCGTTTGTTCGTTCGTTCGTTCGTTCATTCATTCATTCATTCATTCATTCACTGTGGCAAGCACTTGAGTGCTTCCGGGATGAATTACAGCTGCACAATGTCTTATTCAGAAAACAATATTGTTTGTCCTATGCACTTGATGCATTTGTGGCTATAATGAAAGCGCATTTTTGGAGAGCTCCCTTTTCTTGGGTCAAGCTCCCGTTCTCTTCCTCTGCTGATTAGGAGGACAGTACAGCCCGCTCTCACATTAAACATTTTCTGTAGCTAAGCTAGAGATCAGGAACAAATGAGTGAGAGAAACACTAACATCTTTTCACTGTGAACCCCAAGGTCATCCCCCTCATTCAAAACTGAGCCGTAATGGCTGGAAAGATGGCACACTCACAATACAGAAATGAAAATAGTAACAACAGGCTGGGCATGTTGACTTGTGCCTTTTATCCTCACTCTTGGAGTGTAGAGATAAGCAGAATTCTGTCGAGTTTGAGGCTAGCCTGGTCTATAGAGCATTGAAACCCTCTAGGACTACCCATCTCAAACAGACAAAAAGCAAACTAGTAATTACTACTACTACTACTACTATAATAATAAATAAATTGCTTTTGGAGGGTGTTCAAGATAGTTTCTCTGTGTAGTCCTGGATGTTCTGGAACTCTCTTATTCTGTAGACCAGGCTGGCTTCCAACTCAGAGATCCACTTGCCTCTGCTTCCTGCCTACTGGGACTAACGTCAGGGGAACAGTACCAGATGAGGATCTTCAAGACCAAGTTCTCAGCACAAAGGAGATTTGCTTGCCCCAGAGGGACACAGGACATGGAATAAGAGACAAAGCAAGAGATAGAGGCAAAGGCAACAAGGGAGAGGGGGAAAGGGTTTTTATCCCCAGTGACAAAGGACTGCCTCTGGATAGCAACACGGATGTGGCCCATAGACAAATGGTAGTTTATGAAGGTAAAAGGGGAAACCCTGTGTTAAGATGAGATGTTTAATTTTAATTGGACATGTTAATTAGATGAGCCGAAGGGGCTTTTGATAGCTAGACTTCAGTACTTTGAAAGACAGAAGAAAGGGGGGTGGGGGGGAGAAGGGTAAGGCCCGCCAGAGCTCTGTTTGCCACGCTCCACCTTTAATGAGTGAAAGCGCTTGTTTAGACTGCCTGAAACCGGGCAGTGGTGGTGCACTCAGGAGGCAGAGGCAGGCGGATTTCTGAGTTCGAGGCCAGCCTGGTCTACAGAGNGAGTTCCAGGACAGCCAGGGCTATACAGAGAAACCCTGTCTCGGGAAAAAAAAAAAAAAAAAAAAGACTTGCCTGGGTTCAGATTTCAACTGGGCCCGGATGCTTACCAACTAGTGTGAGCATAAGCCAAGGGCTTTGCAAACCCAGGCTTCCATTTCTTTCTCTGTAAGTTGGGGAGTAGCATGGTACCTTGCCGGTTGCGTGACAAACTAGTGCGTGTCAAGTCCCAAGAGTAAGTACTCAACAAGGCAGAAGGATCAAGGGAGAAGGGCAAGGGCTCCCAGAGTCAAGCTTGCCACATTCGAGCTGGCCAGAGTCCCTTCAAAAGGCGTGTGCCGCCACCACCTGACATAAACAAATCTTAAAAACAACACACACACACATACACACACACACACCACACACACATACACACACACACACACCACACACACCACACACACGCACACACACGCACACGCACACACACCCCCACACATACACACACACACACACCACACATACACATGCACACACACACACACACACGCACGCACACACGCACGCACACACACACACACACACATACACACACAATGAATGAGCTACTTAGGAATGCTTTCATAGCACAAATAAGGCCCTGGGTCTAACTTTTAACACTGCAACAACAAAGACTGAGTGAACATGGCCTGGAGAGATGGCTTAGAGCTTTGCGCATGCCTGGAACCTCAACTCTGAGCGGGGGCACAGACCAGCACATCACTGGGGCTTGCTGCCTGACAGTCTAGCCAAAAACATAACCGCAATCAGGGCGAGACTGGTCCCCAAAATAAGAGCAGAACGATAGACAAGGACAACTGACGGACCACCCCTCCCTTCTAGCATCTGTGCACACGCACAGGTTTGCATGCACACATACATATGTGCTACATACACTCCCACAAAAACTTGTATGTACACTCACATGAATAAATACACGAAACTTCTAAAATATTTTTTGAATGAGCACGGCCAGTAGAACAGATAGTGCGTTCCTACCTGGTCCCTCAGCCTCTCCTGGTGGCCCATGATTGCTGTGGCATGGTGGGGGTACTTCTGCTTTAGATGCTCCAGGAACGCCTCTCTCTTCCTGTCCATCTCAGACGTTTGCATTCCCAGGATCTCTTTGGAACTTCGGGGCCCACCTAGAGTGTGTCTCCTTGGGATATTTCTGGCAGGCTTGGAAACCTGAGCCCTGGCGTTTCCATTAGAAAGGCGTTCCCTGGGCCGGCGGCATGCTGCATCTTCCTGGGACGTTACTTGAAGATTGCTTTTCCCTTGTTCTGCAAGATGAAGGACAAAAGCGCAGTTCACAATTAATGATCTCACAGGCATCTCGTTTGTAGAGCACCAAGAGGGTCTGTGGCAGTGGCTGTGGCTAATGAATTAAGGTAACTTAGCAAAAGATTTTACTTTTCTTTTTTTAAGCAAGAATGAGAAAAATTCAACAATCAGAGGAAATTTGAAAAAATGTACATTAGATGCTATTGCAACTGTTTTTTTACTTCTCTGTCATTGAGTTTGTTAACAAGAAAGTTCAGAGGAACCGGTTGCTTGCAGGTTAGTAGACTGCCCCTGTGACTGTAATGACTTCAGAGTTAACCCCAGGAATTCTGACCATTTGGATAATTTTCATTATAGTTTCAAACTACTAATGAGATTTTTCATCTGAAGGCATGTGTCTTCTGACATGTGTCATTCAGCACCAAGAAGAAAGATAGTTCTATGACCCTCAGAAGATTGCTGGTACTGTGACCCTCTGGAAAGTTCCATTTCTCCATTATCATAGGCCAGGCAAGGGGAATATCATGAGATGTAATATTTGAGGATCTATAAAGTGAAGGCTCAGCCACATAGTCCCTGAAATTACTTCATCCAACACACACACACAACAAGGGAAGGACCATGGGTATGTTTTGATGGCTTTGACCTATGTAGACAGCTTCCAAGCTTGCTTCTCAAAGTTAATCGTTAGAGTCTCCTAGAAATAAATCAACTAGGGGGAACAAGGTTAATGCTTCCGGTTCATAGCATGTCTGAGGATGTCCTTCTCCTTTTCCTTTGTTTTTTGTCCTTGTTTTGTTTGTTTTAAGATAAGGAGGAGAGTAAGGAACACTGAAGAGAGCTTCCTTGAGAAGCTGCAAGGAATCAAGAACAACTCTCACAGCCTTGTGTTTGTCTCTTTGTCTTGTTTTGTTTTTGAGGCGGGGTCTCACTATGTTAGCTTGCTCTGTTGACCAGGTTAGCCTTGAACTCGCAGAGTTCCTCCTGCGAGATGAATGAACAAGTCTGACCCTCGGAAGAGGCTATTGCTTTACCTGGACATAAAACACACGCATTTACATTCAGCCTTATATATGGACAAAAAGTCACATGTAACCAGTCAGGCAAGAGGAAGACACACTCAGCTCCTTCCAAGCACTGGAACTAAGAGCTGGCGCACCATCATGCCCAGTTCTCACCTCTCTTTAGAATAAGCAGAATAGGCTTAGTGGGTAAAGGCACTTGCCCCCAGCCTGAGGACATGAGTTCAAGACCCAGTATCTACATAGTAGAAGAAAATCAACTCCTGTAAATTGTTGCCTGACCTCTACAGGTACATGTGCACCCCACCACCATCACATATACACATATAGCAACAGGTGTCCAGACTTTGGGTGTAAAACGTCTCCCTAAAAGCAAGGGAACCAATACCGTAACACTGTCAGCCTCCCTTTGCCTGGAAACCCCTGCACACAGAGCCCCCACTGCAGACTCCTTCTAGCAAAGAAGGGAGACTATTTTCATCTCTGGCTTATTTCCTTGTCCTAGTCTTCCAAAGCTCAATGTGTGTCCTGAGAACAATTCTTCTTGTGTATTCCACTTCTCATTACTTTGCTCATTACAACATCTCCATCAGACACTGATGAAGGAAAGGAAGGAAACAGCCCAATTAGTTACTCTTAGCTTTTACTAGTTTTAGCAGTAAGCTTAAAGGGGCAGAAAACAGATGTTTTGGTTAGAAAGATATTGAAAGATTAGTATAATTTTATTTATTTAGTAATAATAATTTTTATTAAGTAATAATCTCTAATACTCAAATTCTCGTCAGTTTCCTTTTTTAAAGCATCCGTTCTCTAATAATACAGGAGTCACAGAGTCTATTACATAGAGCAGAACACATGGCTGGCGATAGGGCTTAGAGGTCAACATCTTGCCTAGGATGTGCAAAGCTCTGGATCAGAGCCACAGCAGCACCACAAAAACCAAACCTGAGAACAGATCATATCTCAGGCTAATACACATATGTGCCAAGAAGACATAGAGCTTCATCTTGTGTGTGTGTGTGTGTGTGCATATATGTGCACGTGTATGTGTGCATATGTGTTATATACGTGTTTTGCACTGGACAAAACTGCTATGTGCATGATAGAAGAACACTGTGGCTTTGCAAGATTGCTTTCAACAATAAAATAATCCATGTAAAAATTATCCAGGACAGCGAGATGAATGAACAAGTCTGACCTTCGGAAGAGGCTATTGCTTTACGTGGACATAAAATACACACATTTACATTCAGCCTTATATATGGACAAAAAGTCACATGTATCCAGTCAGGCAAGAGGAAGACACACTCAGCTCCATCCAGGGGTTGTTACAGCAGGTCACGATAGCTGAAGCAGACCTGCGGACTGTGGAGTCTCCCATGTTCTTCCTTGAAGTAAACTGGGCAGTCAACTAGAAGTAGGGTCTTGGAGGTCCCTGTCAATCTCCAGTTTGCATTAGCCTTGCATTCATCCCACGCACTGGACTTTAAACTCCACTCTTTCTTCATGCTTTTCATGGGAAAGGTCGCATCAACTTTATGCTGTTTTTCTACTTTGTTCATGTTCTTGTGGATTTTAAAATAATGTTTCCAGTTGTCTAACAAAACTGAACGTGACATACAGTAAAGGGATGGAAACGTTACCAGCAGTTAACAAGGGAGACTGATACAGGTCACCCAGCACACAGAGCCCATCTTTGATTCCCCTCATTGCTTGCCCTCATCCGCTACTCCATCAGTCCCTCCACCCGAGCACCAGCACGTCAATAACCCATTCCTGTCCACCGAAAGCTACTTCAAACTCTTCACGGCCACTTAAGCCTTATCCTCGGCTCTGGGCAGTTGCTAGCCCCACACCTGAAGGAGAAATGACATTTGGGCCATTGGAGTCACCTGGGGAGAAGTCAGCCTTTTAGCTGAGCATAAAACCCAAGAAGAGTCATGCATAAACAGGAGAAGGAACAGACAAAGGTCCATTTTGCTACTATTCCACAGTTATGGTGTCAGACCCAAGTGGGCCAGTTTCACATTATCTGTATGAAGAAAAGTGCATGCACGGACTCTCAAGCTGCCAAACAGAAGGGCAGTTCTGTTTCTTGTTTGGAAAGAACTTTGGTGCTAAGATGTAAATATGGGTGTGTCTGGCTGTTTGCTATTCTGGGAATCCTTGTCAAACAAAGTAGAGAAGTTGTAGCCTAAAGACAAGGCCTGGGCAAGGCTGAAAGGCAGCCCTGTTTCCTCTTCCTGCCCCTCCCAAACTCTTCCAGGGAGCCCACTTCCAGCAGGGCAAAGAGCAAACAAGAGCTTCCAATGGAAAATCAGCCCTTAGACTTTCCCTGCAGCACAAGTGAGGGGGAGGAGGGGGAGGAAGAGGAGGAGGGCAGGCTCACCAAAGAGCTACTCTTCAGAGACCCCTGGGAATCCAGCTGTGATGTGTCTACAAGAAAAGTAGAGAGGGATCTGGGAGGGCAAATACAAAAAGGCAAAGGGTTATAGAAAGCCAAGCATCCCTAAGGAGCCGTCCATAGAGCAAGCTATGCAGACCAGCAACTGCTGGACTGTAGAGGCTGTGTCTTTGCCATGTTCTGATTACTCTGGCTGAGTCAGACCACACAGATAGGGATCTGGGGTTTGGCATCGTTTGGGCACTTCACAACCTACTGGGAACCAGCAGTAGTGCGGTTATTTCCTGGGATGTTTATTTTGTTTTATTTTTATTATTTATTTATTTATTTATTTATTTATTTATTTTTATCATTGTGAGTTGTTTATTGTAAGATAATTTACAAACATCCTGCTGTCTTTGTAACTCAGTGGACCAAGTTTCTTCTGACAAAGACAGCAATCAGTTAAAATCAGCCTGCATATTTTTTTTTCTTTACCTCTTGTCTGAGGATGCAACTTGATTTTCATTAATTCAGAGCAGCAGCCCCAGAGATGATTTCAATCAACTCCTTTGTAATGACAGCCTGGCGGGTGCGGTTGAAAGTCAAGGTCAATTTGTCAATCATATCAGAAGCGTTCTTGCTGGCGTTGTCCATGGCGGTCATCCTGGCACTCTGTTCACTGGTGGTGGACTCCTTCAGGGAGTAGTAGATGAGGTTGGCCAGATTGTATTCCTGGTAATTCTGCAGCACATCAGCATCAATGTCATCATAAACGCTCATGGTCTCAGCAGACGCAATGGTATTCAGAGAGAAGATGGGCTTCTCTTCTGTCTTGTAGGAGATAACAGACTTGAACTGATTAAAAATGATAGAGCCTTCATCAAATTCATATCCAGAATTTAACAACTCAAGAGCAATGGCTGATGCATCTCCAAAAGTAGGGGGCTTCCGTCCCACATCTTTGAATGACACCAAAAACTGATCAGAATGAGTCCTATAAAGTATACCCTTGATTTTCTCACCAACTCCAACAATCATAACTTCTTTCCTAGCTGCAGTGAGGGCGACCACTTCATTCTTCATCTGTTTAGCCACTGAGGAATGAATAGCGCCACAAAGCCCTCTATCTGAGGACACACCAATAATGAGGTGCTTCTTCTTGTCCTTGGGTGACTTAATATCAGCCTTCTCATACAGAGCCAAGGAACCTGTTCCATACACTCGAGCAGGCTTCAGCTCCCGCTCAGCCCAGGCATACTTCGCAGCTGCCACCATCTTCATAGACTTGGTAATTTTCTGGATGTTTTTGATGGACTGCAGTCTCCTGGTAATATCTTTCAGAGTTGCCATGTTTCGAACTTGGATCCATTGCGGCTGCATGGCACAGGCCGACAGCCCGACAATGCTTGCCCGAGAGAACATGGTGGAGCCTTGAAGGTCGGGCAGACCTTTGTTTTATTTTTAACTTATTTGCTTTTAATTTTATTTTTTGGGGGGGGGGGTGAAAAATAAACACAAAGTCTTTTTATTTTTATTTATTTATTTATTTATTTTTGGTGGGTTTTTTCGAGACAGGGTTTCTCTGTGTAGCCCTGGCTGTCCTGGAACTCACTCTGTAGACCAGGCTGGCCTTGAACTCAGAAATCTGCCTGCCTCTGCCTCCCGAGTGCTGGGATTAAAGGCGTGTGCCACCACGCCTGGCTAACACAAAGTCTTGCAGATACACATGCTAAACATGCTTTCTACCACTGAATTACACTTTTCTGAGAATTTATTCCATGGTCAAGATTAGGGAGTCAAGTGGCTTTCTACTATAGGAGTTGAAAGCTAGCCTGGCTTACATAGTGAATTCCATAATGGCTGGGACTACTGTGTAATAGAGCACAAAGTCTTGTCTCAAATAACCAATAACATGTAGGTTATTGGTTATATGTATTTATATATAAGTACACATATAATATATAATATATAAATATATATCCTACTATATATTAGGTAGCCCACATACTCCTGTGTGTGTGTGGTGTATGCACACACTTGTCTGTCCTGGAACTCTGTAGACCAGGCTGGTCTAAGCAATCCACTTGCCCCTGCCTCCTGAGGGCTGGTATTAAAGGTGCCTCTACCACCTGGCTCTCCTCACTTCTTCATAGTGGTTAGCTGAAGAGACAGCTCACTAGTTTAGAACACTGGCTGCTCCTCCAAAGCAGGAGTTCAATTCCCAGCACTCAAATGGCAGCTCACAATTCTCTATAACTCCAGTTCCAGGGGATCCTTGTTCAATTCTGGCCTTTGTGGGCACTAAGCAGGGATATGTATACAGACATACATGCAGGCAAACACTCATATCCATAAATACGTTTCTTAAAAAATGAAGTCAAGGATAAAAACAATTCCTTGTACAGACTTTATACAATAGGTAGAGCATTCCACGTCATCTAGAGAAGCATCCTGTGTTGTGTTAATTCAAATTAATTGACAGAGTCAACTATTCATTTGCACAAATATTGAATAATGGCCTGCTCCAAACACTGAAAGGGATATGAGGGTGGTGGGGGTGCTGAACAAAATAGACTGCATAGGAGTGTCTACATGATGATCAGAGAGTCAGTCAACAAACCGCTTGTGTATAATTTGAGCGCCATGTCAGTGCTTTGAAGCGCAAAAGAAGATATGAAGGTAGAAACTGACTAGGCTCTTTCAGAGCACAGACCGAGCATCTGTCAGTCTGTAGGTTAGCACTAGATGGGAGGCTCCCATGGCCAGAGGAGGCAAGCAGGGAGATGGACCCCTGCCACAGAGCTTTCAAGAAGCCTCTAAAAGGCAGAAGAGGAGGTCATGTTGGGGACAACATCCCAAGGATGATACTAGGAGCCCATGGCCTCCAAAGAGAATAAGACACAGATTCAAATTCCACTAACAGCCAGACATAATGATTCACACCTGTATCCCAGCCCTCGTCAGAAGGCAGGAACATCAGGAGTTCGAGTCCAGCCTTAGCTACATGAGTTTCAAACCCAGCCTGGGTTATATGAGACCCTGTCTCAAATAAATTTCCCCAGTGATTACTGAAAGTCTACTCTGCCAAATGCTTACAAGCTCCTTATGCTGAGTACCTACTACGGGGGTTGCAAAACTAAGTGAGGACACTGGGAAAGCACTAGCAACAGTAAAGGCTTTCCAAACCTGCAGCAAAGAAAACTTAATTCAAAATCATATATATCATATATATGTGTGTGTGTGTGTGTGTGTGTGTGTGTGTGTCTGATCATATCATACACACACACACACACACACACACACACAATCAGAGGCTGAAGAGATAGCTAGGGGGTTAAGAGCATTTGCTTCTCTTACAAAGGCTCTGGGCTTGATTCCCAGCACCCACATGCTGCTCACAAATGCTTGTAACTCTGGTTCTAGTGGGAGTCCCCTCCCCACTTTTATCTCCACAGGTACCAGACACACACACACACACACACACACACACACACACACACGGTGGGGAAAGTGGTACTTAGACTCAGGCACACACACATACACATAAAATAAAAATAAACAGACAGCACACGTAAAAAACAGGCATGTGGTGCATGCTTATAATTCCAGTACTTAGGAGTAGGAGTTCAAGGCCATCTGCAGCTACATGAAAAACTGTGAGGCCATCCTGGGCTACATGAGACTCCGTCTTAAAAACAATGTGAGGCTATCCTGGGCTACACGAGACTCCATCTTAAAAACAAAGCAAAGGAAAGCAGCTTGTAACAAGGCTGAGCTGTTTCTGGCAGTGCTCCCCATGATGCTGTTTCATAGGAGCCTTGATTCTGAACACACGCCATGCATGCTTCAATGGCATCTGCCACCATGCAACAACTTGCCAGCAAATACTGCCTCAAACACACAGGCTTGGATTCTATCACTATATGTTTTGAATTTCAGTGCTTTCTCTATGCATGCAAAGCTTTATACTCTTAGTGAGAAGGAATGGTTTAATTACGGAAAACAAGGGCTTTAAATAGCTTCCTACTGTTATCCTTCATCGTGTAACTATCAAATTAGCGTATCTTCAAAATGTATTATCTTAGAATGTTTGATTTTAAAAGAGTGCTGTTCGAGATGCTGACTTGAAATACATTTAAAAAATCATTCAGTAAATATTGGCTTGAAACTGGGATGGAATTTCTGCAATTTCTGAAATGACTATAAACATATTTTTGACTTTTGTGTTGTGTGTTTATGTGAGTGATATTCTCAGCCCAATTATAAAATCAAGCTATCAACACTGAAAAGTATTAAAGAAGCCCTGTGTCTTGCAGTATCAAATATTCAGCCAAGATGTAAATCCTTATATAAAAATAAACAAGCATTCCATCTCAGTATGCAATTCTTCCATCTTTAATAAATGGTCAAACTACACACACACATAAATAAGCTTCTTTATGATTTAGCCCCATAATCATATGATTTATATACCTCTCTTATTATAATTGCATGTATCCACAGTCATATAAATCACCCCAGTTGAAAGGCACCAGGAACAGAAAGTTCAGGAAGCGTTCAAGCCACGGTATCATCACTGTTGCCGACCTTCTCGAGATGACCATATGCCACCTTTTCCAAACAGTTCTGACTTGCAACTGTTGCCCAGTGAAATTATTTATAGAGCTCTCTTTTGTTCTCAAAGGTGTCTGAGTTTGGACAATGAGTTACATGATCGCCCAAGGTTTCCTTGTACAGTTGACAGATAAACCAAAATCCCTAGGGTAGGAAGCTTCGTTAGCCTTCTGTCTAATTAAGGCTGGTTGGTTAAGTGTCCCTCCATGTGACTAGCACGTCATGGAATGTTACAGATGCACATGTGTGAGACACGGTCCTGGATCAGCAACCCCAAGTTGTAACAGTGAGAACAGACATAGGCAGATATAAAGCAGAGCTGCAGATTTGAACGTGTGGCACTGCAGGTGATGTCCTCAGAGATACTGCTCCCTCAGCTGATCCTCAGAGTGCCATGCATGTCTCATCAAAGCATGCATGTGTCAGGCAGAATCAGACCTTGAAACTCTGACTGGGACTCTCGCCCTCCTTTTGTTATTTTTCCATCTCCCCCTTCCAAAATCATTAACCTGTAAGTTCTCCGACGCCTGGGTGCAACTCTCAGACTTGTCCTTCTTCACAGAGGCTGACGAGGGAGATAGCTCAGTCCCCAGTCTTACTGGTAAGCCACTGACCAATATCTGAATCGACTCCTGATATGTTTCTCAATCCTCACACACCCTAAGGAAATTCTCCCTCCGCCATGTGTCAAAATGCTTTCCCACGTAGGTAAATGCAACTCATCCTCCCAGTCACCTGGATTAAATATTTTCAAGCTGTCTCTGACCTCCCTTTTCTGTTCAACACCACATCTGATCTAAGCAAATTCCTTTGGCTTTGCATTCGGTGTGGTGTCCGTCAGGAATCTACTTCCTTCTTATCACAATCTGCTTACCGCCATCTAGACTAGAGCAGCACGGGGTTTCCTTGCGGGCTTTACTTCAGAGGCCTCCATAAAAGGCCTCTCTGCCCTTCCCCCAGTCCACTGGTGTTAAGCCCCACCCAACACCCCAGCCCACCAACTGCCGACTAAGACAGTAGGGTTCTTGCCTAACAGGCTCAAGACTCTACGTTCACTCCCAGGGTTCTAAATTAATTAATTTAAATTAATTTAATTAAATAAAGGCAAGTCCAATTTGCTAGCAGCGGCCTTACCTCCTGTGAAGGAAGCTAAAGACCTTCCCACAGTTCCAAGAGGCCTCCATAATCTAGCCTGAGCTGGCCTTTGAACCGGTTCCTCTTCCATCCGCCTCCCAGGCCCCAGCTCTTCCCTCCCCGGCTGTGCTCTTGGTTTATTCTCACCTCTTGCTCCTCTCTGAGAAATCTGCATGGTTTCACCACCACTCCCTTGTTCCTGTCTTAGGTTCCACTCTAGCCTTACTAGCTAATAGAATCACCAAATAAAGGATAGAATCGCGCCGGGTGTGGTGGGGCACGCCTTTAATCCCAGTACTTGGGAGGCAGAGGCAGGTGGATTTCGGAGTTCGAGGCCAGCCTGGTCTACAGAGTGAGCTCCAGGACAGCCAGGGCTACACAGAAAAACCCTGTCTCGAAAAACCACAAACACAGGATCTCCAGTAAAATTTGAAGCTTGAGAACATAAAACATATTTTTTGTATAAGTCTAACCCACGCAATATGCAAGAAATACATATGCTTTAAAAATTACTCATTGTTTATCTGAAACTCAAAGTTAACTTAGGCATTGTATTGTTCTTTCCTAAGTCCAGCATTCCAGACATCTAACACGTTCAGTGATTGCTTATGCCTTCACTGTTCACCTCTATTCCGCCCCACCACAACTTGGCCCTTAGAACATTAGTCCAGTAAAGGGGAGTACGTTTCAGTCTGCGCTCTGCATCGCTGGATCCCGGGCGGCTGGAACACTGGCTGCTATATAGCACAAGTTCAATATTCGTGGAGTGGATGAGTAAGAAAAGGGAGGCATCTGACCATCTCAACCCGGGAAACAGCAATGACTTATCCGGTTGTTTTAGGGTTAGTTCTTATACTGGTCCTAAACTAATTGTTCCCTCTAAAATCTGCGTCGTTTCTTTCAGGACAGGCCCAGAGGTTGGATTCCTGCAGTAAGAGCCATCCTATCAAAAGAGAGCAAGTTGGGGGGGGGGGGGCTTTCCCAGACTGGAGGCCACCAACCCTCAAACTGCGCTCAGACAAGTGGACTGCCGCTCCAAGGCTCAGGGGTTCACTGAACATTCAGCAGGCAGGCTTCCTTTTCAGGTCTCTCGGGGATTTTTCTCTCCTAATTGTATTTTCTTCTGTCTGACTTGGCTTTGCATTTTCAGTGTGGATGAGTCATGCGCTACTTCCTTTTTTCATTTTAAAAAACACACACCTTTTCCCTTGTGCATAATCCCCACTCCCACGCGCTGTTGTGCACAGCCCTGCACATCTTTGTGTTACTAACTGGCCCTTCCATGAACCTGGACGGGTAGGGAGGGGCGGTTCGAGATTGTGTGGTAGGTGCCCGGACAGCCTGCAGTGAGAGGGGCTGAGGAGCGCTGGCATCAGCCTGCAGCCACCCACCCTCCCGGCAAGATTTATTTGGAACTATATAAGGTTCTGGAAATTCCCAACGGAAAAGCCAAGTCTATTATAAACAGAATGTAGAAAAGAAACTGCCTGGAGAAAATACAGGAAAACTAACTGTTTTAAGAACTCCCAACTTTTACATTTAAACAGAGAGCCCCAGAGTTCTATCTATCATCTAGATGCTCAGTTATTTCCCAGCCGTTCGGATCTGCAAAACAGAAACATCCTTAAACTCCAATTTAACTCTAAAGCAATGCAAAACTTTGTAGCCCATAAGAAGCTGCCCCCATGGAAACTCCTAACCAATGAATGGAACCACTGCGCCCGGGAGGTAGGTGCAAAATTGTCTTTTCGATTCTCCCGAAGCACCGAGAAATTATCAAGTAGCTGCCGGGCGATTCATTTGTCATTGCTTAGAGATCTCACTCAAACTGCTTGCTCACTGTTCGACCAGTTTGACACCATACACCACCTCTTCACCGACTTTAGGAAGATCTTACAAGAGACAAAGTAGAGCCAAGTAGAAGCTCTGGGCTCAGTTTGAAAGTACACCCCACCCCCTCGCCCAACACACACACGCGCGCGCACACACACACACCAAGAAGTAGACTTTTCCTGGCGCCAGGCGCCCGGTCTCCAGTTCTAAGCAGCGTGCGTGTAACTCCATCTTTAAGGACTGTTACTTACGGGGCATCTGTCTGCTGTCTCCGGAGGGAGGCAGGTTCGGCTCACATTTCTGGCCTTCGCTTTCTTCCATTGTCCCTGCCGGCCGGCCAGGCTTCTCCCTCTGGAAACTTCAGAGCGCAGTTCGGAAAGCTCGCAGAAAGCGCTTGGAAGGGGGCCCGGGGGTGGGGCGGAGGGGACTGGCGAAACCCCACCCCAACTAGTCTCCACTCTGGTGCAAAGTCTCCCTCGCCCGGGAAGACCGCATTCCAGCGCCCGGCCTCCTCGGCCCAGGTCCCGGAGCGTCCGCCACCCTCCTACTGTCGCCAGGACTGGGGGCTGTGTCTTGTAGGCGGCGGCTGTCCCCGCCTCTGCCGCCCAACAGGTGACGGCTCTGCTGACCTAGGACGCAGCCTGCCGGGTTTCCCGGGACTCGCAGCTTAGGGACAAGGCAAACACTTCACACGGACTAGGGACGGGAACTGCTGTTTCAAGCCAGGCCCAGCCCTCTTGAATCTCAGGAGCCCAATAGGCCCCCCAGATAGGCTGAGTAGTAAGGAGCGAACTGTCGACTCCCCTAAAGTTATGAGAAATCTCTTTAAAAGTTTTTTTTTTTTTTTTTAAGGTAAGTATATTCTAAATGTTGTGAAATAAACACTTTACACACGAACTCTGTGGGGGACTAATCAGCATCTATAAAGAAGTATTGCAATCCTGACTTCAATGGCTTTCTTACCTGGACTTTAACCCTTGCATGTAAAACCCTTTTCTTGTTTTGATTTTTTTTTTTCTTTCTTTCTTTCTTTCTTTCTTTTTTTTTTTGGTTTTCGAGACAGGGTTTCTCTGTGTAGCCCTGGCTGTCCTGGAACTCACTCTATAGACCAGCCTGGCCTCGAACTCAGAAATCCGCCTGCCTCTGCCTCCTGAGTGCTGGGATTAAAGGCGTGCGCCACCACGCCCGACGTGTTTTGATTTTTTATTCACCTTCCCTTTCTTGGACTCCTCCCTTCCCCTAACACATCACACACACATACACACACACACACACACACACACACACACACACACACATCCATACACACAAACACTCCTCTTGATCACAAATCTAAAAAAGCCCCAACCTTCTGAGTCTCTCAAGCTAATTACTTAAAAACGTCTGAAAGGCAATTAAAATGTTTTTTCTTTGGATGGGCAGAATTACATCCGACAGACTTGTTCTCCTTTTAAACTACCTACAAATATTTATTTTGTCTACTACCCAGTCCTTGGAAAGCTGGCAAAGTTCCCAGAAAGTGAAGCTAGGAGGCACAGTGTCCACACACAGAACGGATGGGAAAAGAACCTAAGCAACATTTGCCCCGGCTCCTTCAGAGACCTGAGAGAATCCAATAGCTAACGGAGAAGGTGTGGCATTTAATCTACAGCCTCAAATCATCCCAGGGCGGAGGACAATGGTCATCCCGCCGGCCATACCTTGACCCAATTCAAGCATGACTGGACATTGATTTAGAATAGGAATCTGCACAGAACAATGGCTGGCCTCTGGGCCAGATGATGACCTTGAGTCACCTGTGTGTCTTGGCAGCAGTAGGAACATATTTTGGCCATTTTGAACATAGAAATGCGGAAGTCTCTAAAAGACAAAAAAGTGTGCCACAAATTAAGGTATGAATGACACCCGTGTTGGGGGAGGAGTCCCTCCATTCCTAATAGATTTTTCTGGAAATCTAAGACAATGTGGAGGTCTTATAGGAAACTCAAGCAGTGTCCTGGCAAGGGGAATACAGACAGCGGATTTATTTTATATTTAAAGATTTATTTTTATTTTACGTAAATAGGTGCCTTGTGTACACAGGTTTGTGCACAACATTGGTGCAGTGCCCACAAAGTCAGAAAAGGGTGTTGGTTCCCTCTAACTGGTGTTAGATGGCCGTGAGCCACCACATGGGTGTTGGGACAGACCTGACTGAAAGAGCAACAACTGAGCCATCTCTCCAGCGCCAAGGAGGAGGTTCACACAGCGAATCACTACAGGTTTCCATGACCTCGCAACAGCAGCGCTCAATGACCTTACCCAGGGAAGTGATGAAGCCCAGTTACCCCCATATCCTGCCTAGTTATTTAGGAACAAGTATTCAGAAAGGGAGACCCACTTGGTGGCACAGGCTTGTAATCTCGGCTACTGAGGCGGAAAGATAGTAAATTCAAGGAGTAAATTGCTACAGAGTTAGTTCAAAGCCTTAGTGAGCAACTGATAACCTGTTTTTGAAAGCCCAGGAGGTAGAAGGGTGTAGCTCAATGGTAGAACACTTGCCTAGCATGTTCAAGGCCCTAGATTTGAATGGAAGCACAACAAACAAAACAAAACAGAAAACAACCAACTAAACAACAACCTCAAACCCACGAAGCCTTCACAGAGGAAGAGTCCCCTGCATTCAGGCTTCGGGTTGGATTGTTC
Organism: Mus pahari; assembly: GCF_900095145.1. Classification (NCBI taxonomy): domain Eukaryota; kingdom Metazoa; phylum Chordata; class Mammalia; order Rodentia; family Muridae; genus Mus; species Mus pahari. The sequence goes on along the minus strand of NC_034592.1, from coordinate 7,990,447 downwards.
TGGTTGTCTTTCTCGGTATAGTTATGTGCTTGGATATGTGACTGGGCATGTCTCGCATGCCTGGAGGTCAGAAGAGGGCATTCAATGTCCTCTTCTAGCACTTTCCACCTTAGTCCCATTGCGTCAGGTCTCTCCCTAACCACTTTTGGCTAGTCTATCAGCCAGCAGCCCTCCCTGTCTCTGCCTTCCTCAATCCTGAATTTACAGGCAAGTGCAGGAGGCCCAACTTGGTATGTGGGAGCTCATAAATGTACAGCAAGAAGTACTCTTAACTGCCAAACATCTCTCCAACCCCTCAAGGCATAGATGGCTGCTGTTAAGTTTTCAAATTATCAATACCAATGGGAGGAGCAGTGAGCTGAAATACGAGGCTAAGGGCTTTGATACTACCAAACCTGTTGCCCCGTGGGACAAGCCAGTCTCCTCTGAGCAGCTCCTGTCTGTCACTCGAACAGGAACAGTCTCCATGATGAAGACAAAAAACAGCAGGCTACTTCAGCCAGTTAACAGGAACCTTCCCTTCAATCGCATTCAGACAGGACAGATCCATTTGTAGATAGGAATGATGCCACCACCCTCCTGGTGCTGTGTGCAAAGCAACTGAGCCAGTTTTAAGCCTCTGAAGATCCTTAGATGGGCCAAACAGAGGTAGTTCTTCCACAGTATCTGGACCTGGGGACTCTAAGCAGCCCAAGGAATACCTCTACTGTCCAGATGCCTCTGCTACTCTCTCATGGGAAAAGCAGACTGCTGATACCTCAGTAGATATTCCAGATATCCTGCACAGGATGGATAGGAGGGTGAGAAAGACCACGAACCTACGTCATCAAAGACTGTGACCCACACACATAGTGATGGTGAAGTGTCCTCCCGCAGAACCACATGCCCACAATTTTATAGGCAGAGCTGTTGTGACTCACTGGAGTTCTTTTGCTTCTCCTTAAAAACAGGGACTGAAAACATTTTTTAAAAGACACAGTTCACGTCATTTTATCTGCTATTTACATATCTCTCCTCCAGGCACACTGACCTTATTATTCCACTGACTGTCAAGTTTCTAGGAAAAAAACATACATACATACATACATACATACATACATGCAGAGAACCAGTTGTTGTATTCTGCAATCTACATAAACTTGCACTCAAACTTTCAAGAAAAGTACAATGATTGTCATTCCAGGTGCTAGAGAGATGGTTCTTTAATCGAGAGGCAACTCTGAACAAGAAGTATTCTGTGCCTTTAAAAACATAATTTTTGGCTTTCAAATTTTCTATCACCATTCAATCTGCCCAAAATTTTCAGGAAAAGCAAGAACCTAAATGTAATTTTCTTTTAGTCATCTAGAGAACCACAAGAATGATCCTGGGGGTTAAACTTTCATCTCCATTTCCCTGACACAGAGAAAGGTGCAAGCCTTTCTCAGATGTAGGAATTCAGACTTAAAATTAGCTTATGTACACACAGAAGACTGTCATTAAACTAAAAGAGAAGTGCCAGGAGGGCAAAGCTGACTTTTCAGTCATAACCGACCCATAACAGAACTGGACTGTTGGATTTCAAGCAACAGCATTTTCATGAGATGGCTAAGATGAGAAGTAACCACAGACAATGGGGGGATGATGTGCCTGAGGCCTGCTTAATTACAGGGCAGTGGGAAAACACATTGGCTTCTTTTATGTAAATTGTTCAAGAGAGAAATCATGGCTAGAGCCAAGCCTAAGTGGAATTACCTCGATATATGTTTAATTATTTTTTTTTAAGTCTTGTTAAAAGCGAGATAGTTTAAAGTAATTTAACATCTGGACACAAAAGAAATAATTCATGCTTGCTTCAATGGACCTTTTAAAGGCATTGATAACTCAGTGAAAACAAAGTGAACAGATCTTGTATCCTGGGTCTCTCAGAGACCAGTCTACACAGGAGAGCCCACAGGCTGCAGAAGCAACAGACCTTCTTGGACAGGGTCCCTTCTGGCCTTCATCCTCAGCCAGGAGGCAGAGCTGAGCTCCAGACCTCTGTGCACCTTCCCTGCAAGAGGAGAGCTTGCCTGCAGAGAGTGCTCTGACCACTGAGACTCAGGAGAGAGTTGGACTCCCAGGACTGCTGACAGAGGCTAACAGAATCACAGGAGGAACAAACTCCAGCCAGAGACAGCTTGAACATTAACACCAGAGATTTCCAGATGGCAAAAGGCAAATGTAAGAATATTACTAACAGAAACCAAGACCATTCAGCATCATCAGAACCCAGTACTCCCACCACAGTGAGTCTTGGATACCCCAACACACC
>NC_034592.1:7977391-7983226 GCF_900095145.1 Mus pahari | reverse complement strand
ACAATGGAGTACTACTCAGCTATTAAAAACAATGAATTTATGAAATTCTTAGGCAAATGGATGGATCTGGAGGATATCATCCTGAGTGAGGTAATCCAATCACAAAAGAACACACATGATATTCACTCACTGATAAGTGGATAATAGCCCAGAAACTTAGAATACCCAAGATATAATTTGCAAAACACATGAAAGTCAAGAAGAAGGAAGATCAAAGTGTGGATGCTTTGTTCCTTCTTAGAATGGGGAACAAAATACCCATGGAAGGAGTTACAGAGACAATGTTCAGAACTGAGGCGGAATGAAGGACCATCCAGAGACTGTCCTCCTACCCGGGGATCCATCCCATAAACAACCATCAATCCCAGACACCATTGCATATGCCAGCAAGAACTTGCTGTATACTGTATATACTGTATACTATATCATATAGCTAACTCTTGTGAGGCTATGCCAGAGCCTGGCAAATACAGAAGTGGGTGCTCACAGCCATCTATTGGATGGAACACAGGTCCCCCAATGGAGGAGGTAGAGAAAATACCCACAGAGCTAAAGGGGTCCCCAACCTTATAGAAGGAATAACAATATGAACTAACCAGTAACCCCCAGAGCTTGTGTCTCTAGTTGCATATATAGCAGAGGATGGCCTAGTCCACCATCAACAGGAGGAGAGGCCCTTCTCTTGTGAAGATCATATGCCCCAGTACAGGGGAAAGCCCGGGGCCAGGAAGCAGGAGTGGGTGGGTTGGGTAGCAGAGCAGGGTTGGGGGTGGAGGATGGGTAGAAGGTATAGGAGACTTTCGGAGAGGAAACTAGGAAAGGGGATATCATTTGAAATGTAAATGAAGAAAATACCTAAAAAAGAAAACAAAAACAAAAGCAAAACAAAACAAAAAACCAAGTGAACAAACCAGTCAACAAAAGTGTGTGAAAGAAGGGTGGCATCCTGTCGGATAAGTGTGTAGCATCCTCATTCTGAGGGCATGCATCACATCTATGTCAGGAGGGATGGCCAGTTAACAACTGGGAAAACACTGCTGAGATGAACTCCAGGGGTGGGGAATGCTGACTTTTTCCCTACCTTGTTTTGACAGCAAGCCATCAGGCAGCTCCAGTGACCTTATACTTAAATAAAAAGCCAGAGCACTTGCGAGAAGGTGAGGACATTCTAATAACAGTTAGAGCTGGACAATTAGAAGCCGAGACTGTCACCAGTAAACCAGCACAGATGGTCACCTGTATGCAACCCAAGACAAGCCCCATGTGTTCTTCAGGTTTCCAAATGGGAAGCGTTCCTAAAAAGGCTATTTGAGCTTCTCAGCTAACATTCTGTGGATGAATTTTACCCACTAAGGAAAACAAGGGTGGGACCTTCCTCAGCTTGAGTTCAAGTAGGCGTACCTTCAGCATGGCCTCTACGTTTCCCTTACTGGACGGCCTGGAAATCTCAGAACCCTGCCATTTAAGAAGTAAGGAGTCCAAGAGTTCCCTAACCCATAGTTTTCCTTTTCAGATGGTTGGGGATATCTTGTGTTCTTCCACATGCATTCCTTGTACAGTTACATAACAAAGCTAAATCTGACCTCACCGTGCTCCGGAAGCACATGTCCTTTCTAAGTAAGACTCAGTTGACGTCCAGATTTTTTGTTTTTAATCAGGTTTCTTTCATGTACTCTGGATTGGCCCAGCTCTGCAGGGCGGCCATGGGTCTCAGATCTGCCACTTGGTCACCATAAATCATGTCTGGATCCAGGGATTCCGGGTGGCAACTTCTAAGTGAAAACTGCAGCCTGCACGATTTACCCCTTTTACCCCACAGTGAGCCAAGCTGTGCCTCCCACCTTCCCGAGTTCTAGACTTTCAGGGCAGAATTCACCAGAATATGTGAGCTTGCGTAAGCCCAAGCAACTGGTTCTGACATCAGCCTTATAACAAGTGTCTGATGGAAATGGGTTTTCATTTTCTGCCCCTGGGCTTCCCTAAACGCCCTCACTCCAGACTGTAGTGGAGTGGGGCAAGAACTAAGGGGGACCCAGCACACAGCTAGTTAGGCGAGTCACAGTGTGGTTGTCTTAGCCTCCCACCTGGCAGATGAAGGCTTTACTAAGTTCCTGAGTCTGGTTCCCACTCCACTCTGTCTTCAGGCTCTTGCTCCCTCCTCAGCAGATCTGGGCATCTTTGGTCCTCTTTTTTGCACCACAGTTGCTCCAAGTCACCCCTCAGTTATTCTAATTCTTTGTTCTACGATGACATGGAGAATAAAGTCAGACTTACTAAGGGTAAGGCTTGCTTATCTATTGGTAGAAAAAAAAAAAAGAACCAACCTTCAGAAGAGGTGGGAGGAGCCAAACTGAGGTCAGACAGAGGAAAGAGCCCTTGTGCAGACTGTGGGGATACAGATTCTGGGTAAGTGAAGATGCTTAAGTTGCAGATAAGAAGGGTTGCTGCATAAGGTTGTGGTGGTAGGGCAAAGGCTCTGGATGTCACCACAAGTAGCCAGAAAGAGGGAATTCTGACAGTCCTGGTGAAGCATAGGGAATACACCTCCCTAGAGGACCTTTGGACTCCTCTGCCCCCACCTCAGGAATTCCAGCTCTTTCTATTCAGTCCCCTTCAGGGCAGGGGACTCTAAGTGGCTTTGGGAGGATGACTTCTAGGCTGGGAGAAACTGAAACCAACAGCATGTTTCCTGGCCAGAGAAAGCTATGAAAGCTGAGAGTCCCTCTAAGAGGAGCAGAGCCAAGCTACAAAGACGAAACCAGCTGAGCTGCCTGGAAGAGGGCTAGACAAACAGGGTCACTTGGAAAGGACATTTCAACCTGTTGAGCTGCTTTCAGACTATGTAGTGTGCTCCAGGTCCCCAGCTTTGTGAGCTGTCACTCTTGCTGGGGTGGGCCTTGGTGATGCAGCTGTCTTTGAGTCATTTCTGCCCTTGTAAATAATCCCTTACCCATTGCAAATAATCCTAATCGAACTCAAGGTTCACCAAATTGGACTTTTTGGTCTGCCATGGGTTCCCATTCTGGGGTGAGTAGATGTGTGATGTGTTTCCCCAGGAACAGTTTTATTACACAACAGGCCTGCAGCTGGTTTGGAATCTAAGCTCCAGTGTACCAGGCTGCAATGCTGAAGGGGTTTGGGTGTTTGAGCACCCTGAGTCCTTGGGTGCGAGGACGCAGGGAATGGAAGCTCTGAATCCTCAAGCATCTTAGAGCTTTTGAAAGCAGTCACGTACTTCAGAAGTTAGTATGGACAGTAATTTTATTTGTATGTTTTCTGTATCCCAGTCCACAGCACTGACAAGGAAGTCATTACTGAATGCTTCCCAGGAGAGAAAGTCTTTATTAGGAAGAACCCACTTCCTGCACAGTGGGTGAACAGATAGATGAGTGTCCCCCATGGAAATCCTGCAGCCACTCAGCTTTGCATTCTATAAGGCAAGGTGAAACTCAGGTCCTCACGTGCTTTGAAAACTTAAAATTCTTCATTTTCCTGCTTTTAAACATTCTCTTTTGCAAACTTTAGCAAATTCTACCTGCACCAGAATTAGTGGAATAAAACACTTAGCTACAGGGTGAGCGCCAGGGTGCATAACATTGTCTTCAGAGCTGCCTTCACTCAGCAAAACTAAATTCGGACAAGTGGAAAGGATGAAACGTGGAAAGGCAAAATTCAGGTGGGCAAGATGGCTCAGTAATTGTGGCACTTGCTGCCAAGCTTGGACCTCAGTTTACTCTCTGAAACCCATGGTGGAAGGAAATAACAAAACAACATGGCATACATACAAATAATCAACAAACAAAGAAATATAATGGAAAAGAGGAAAAAGCAGAAGCCCTCCCTGCCCCCCAGTGCACACACTGATGCTTCATCATCCTCAGGTGCACGTGACCAGGGGCGCAGAGCATCCTGGGGCGGCCAGTTGATGGTGTTCAAGGCCTTTGTCTGTGATCATCCACTTCTTCATGTAGCAATGGCCTTGCCCGGTTCAATCAGCAGGGCATCTAAGCTGGCTGAGCCTGCCTGAGTCCTGGCAGCCTGTTCTCTCCTCTGACAGAATCTGAACAAGAAATGTCTGGGAACGGGATGCAGACCAAGTATCCAGTGGTCCCCAATTCTGGGAAGTTAGGTATTTCCAGAATGAGAAAATCTGGGTACTAAACTAAAAAAAGGTCCCTATAAAATAGATTGATGTCTCTCTCCACACTCTAGCGGCACAGAAGCAGGCAGTATGTAATGCAGAAGTGGGTCTGGGGGAGGGAGGAGAGGGGGAGAGGGGGAGAGGGAGAGAGGGAGAGAGGGGGAGAGGGGGAGAGGGAGAGGGGGAGAGAGAGAGCTTGGGAAGCAGCAGGTGGATGGGCTGGGATGGAGACACCAAACATGACAAAGAGTTGCCTCATAGAACTTGGAACTGTCAGCAGCCTTTGTAACTACTGCTATACCCTGAAAGCCACAAGCAATGTATCAGTTCAAGACTGAGGAAGCCGTGTCCCTGTCTTCCTTATGTTTGCACACAAATAATAACCTCAGTGTGGGCACATTTATCCCATATTCCCTAAACAGATCACATCTGTGTAACGTGGAAGCTCAAGGGCAGACTTCACTGATTGCTTATAAAATAAAACAATAAAGTCAGACTGTTTCCAAACACACTCACTCACACACACACACACACACACACACACACACACACACACACACACACACACACACAATGTTCTTTGTCTTCTCTCCAAAGATTTCTATGAAGTAGCTTCGAGGTACTCGAGTGTACCCTTTTAATAGTGAGATAGTTGGCTTCAAGAAGTTTCCAAATACTGCAGGTAAGTGAATATGTGCAGACTAAACTCAGGAAAGGAATGAAATTTAAGTAGGAAGCAGAGAAAATGATATTGCTTAGGTTTGATTCCTGAAACTGCAGCTCCCAGTCTCCTCTCATTAAACTGGGAGTATTTATATCACTCACTAAAAACATTAAGGTTTTGTTTTAGGTCTGTTAAGTTATGGGTCTTGGGTAACAGTTACATATTTTTACTTAGAAGTGGTAAATATGTAACAGAAAAATATCTGGGTGTGGCAACTTATGCCTGTAATCCCAGACTTAGGAAGCTAGTGCAAGAAGATTGTCATGGGTTCAAGGACAGCCTAAGCTATATATAGTGAGTCCCAACTCAGCCTGGGATACAGAATGAGATTGTCTCAAAAACAATGGAACAAAAATGTAAACTAATAAAGCAAAGTGTTGAGCTGGGATATAGCTCTTTGGTCTAGAATATGAGATCAGTGTGGATGAGGTCTGGCATTTACTCCTCATCGCTAAAGAGGAAGAAAAAAGTAAAACATTTTGTTCACAGTGATTCTTAAAATTGTTTCAGACATCACGATCTGGAATATACTGGTTTTGGCCAAAGGTGACCAATTTATCCCACTCATTCATAGACACCTTCTAACTCAAGTCCCTTTCTGTTTCTATAACAGAATATCCAAGGCTGGGTTTTATAAATAAAGAGGTTCATCCTTGCTCAGAGTGCTAGAAGTCTAGTAGAATATGCAAGCTGTCTGTTGGGCTCTCAGTTAAGGCCATATGCTACTCTACTCAGGGCACAAGAGCAGATGGGACAGCGGATATGTGGGCAAGAGAAGCCTGTTCATGAGAAGGCAATGAGGGGGAAGCTGAGGACACTGGAGAGAGTCAGTACACACTCCGAGGAGAAGAGAATCCATCAGTCACCCTGTGAGTTCCTCCTCTGTATATCAAAGACCTCTGAAGATTCCTGCCACCTCTCATCACTGGGGACCAAGTCTCAACATGAATTTCTTTTTTTTTTTTTTTTT
>NC_034592.1:7975606-7977291 GCF_900095145.1 Mus pahari | reverse complement strand
TGGCTGTCCTGGAACTCACTCTGTAGACCAGGCTGGCCTCGAACTCAGAAATTCACCTGCCTCCGCCTCCCAAGTGCTGGGATTAAAGGCGTGCGCCACTACGCCCGACTCAACATGAATTTCAATGGGGAAACAACATTCAAAACAAAGCAGTTTCATTGTTCAAAGCCATATTGAACACTGGCCAGTGGTGGGTAGAAAGATGCTGACACTGGTCAGGGAAGCTGTGGGTTTGGGACTATTTCTCACACTGGGTGATACTTCCTTGTATATGATCCTCTCTTATGGCACTGTGAGGTGTCCATGCAATAACAGCTTTAGCCACCTTTAATCCCAGCTTTGACCAGAAACATTGGCACACATCGAAACATTCACTCCTTAAGGGAGATTCCTACAACTCAAGAAGCTAATGAAACTTCAAAGGCTCAGAAACTCAGAAAGTTACAAGACACACAAGACTCCTCCCCAAGGTTGTAAAGTCAGCACCAACTGCTGTGGCCAGTGCCTCTCCAGGATAGCCTCAGGCAAATTGGCCAGGTAGCTCCTGGGAGACAACTTTGATGAATTGTCACCCAGGCTAGGGTGGGATTTCTGGTGATGCACTTGCCTTTGAGTCACCTATGCTCCTGTATATAACCCCAGGAAACACATGCCTACTAAGCTAGACTTGAGTGGAATTCTGTCTTTGGCTTGTTGTGGATGCCCTCTTTGGGGTGAACTGACAGTTGATCATGGCTCATCAAGCAAAGTCACAAATGCACATAGATCTCAACTGTTTTGTTTCTGCATCCTGGGTCTGCAAGGAGTGATGAGAATGAGCAACTGACAGAAATGATGTCTGCATGCACTGAGTTATGAGAAGCGAGAGCACTTAGTGACATCGACGAAGAACAGGGAGGAATGAGCAGCCACCTTATGGAAGAGCAGAAAAACCTGGCCTCAAAGAATTACTAGAAATTGGGAGGGTGCTTCGCAGGGAAGAGCATGTAAAGTCTAGGGAGTTCTAAATGGGATGGCTAATTCCTTGAAAGAACATGGAGGGTGAGGGATGAGGGGTGGCAGCAACACCTGGAGATCAGAAAGTAATTTCTAAAAGTTAATGTTGAGATGGGGACAGAGATGACCAGAAGATGTATACATGAAATGAGGTCCAATCTTGAGGGTTTTAGCATTTAACTTGTATCTGATATACTGTGACAAGTGAATCAAGTGCTTCTGTACTTCACTGCTTCTTCAGTTTGCTTGCTTGGTTTGGGGGAGCTGGAGGGAGAACCAAGGACCTTGCACATGCTAGGCAATTGCTCTACCATTTACTAGCACAATGTAGGTTGTGTTGAAAGGGGAAAAGAACAGCCAAGAAATTGGGGTTCTCTGCTCCATGTTAAGTGTCTGCTGAAGGTCATGAGCAGCCCCTTGCCTGCCCTTCTATCCCTTCCATGCACTTATATGAAAGAGCAAATCCTCAGTCACCTGCACACCTTGGTGTAAATATTTGCCCAAGTTAAACTTCATTCATTAAACATGAGCTTAGGTCACTATGACAATGAAATTATACGGACTAGTAAGCTGGGATCTATGTTTATTCAACAAAAAGATAAATTTTATCTATAATAACATGGCCTGGTGAAAAAAGAAGAGAGAGAGAGAGAGAGAGAGAGAGAGAGAGAGAGAGAGAGAGAGAGAGA
>NC_034592.1:7955490-7975011 GCF_900095145.1 Mus pahari | reverse complement strand
GGAGCACAATGCAGGAGACCTTGGGGGAGAACTGTTGCTTGTGGGGATTTTCCACAAGGGGTTAGGGGAGCACAATGCAGGAGACCTTGGGGGAGCACTGCTGCTTGTGGGGATTTTCATAAGGGGTTAGGGGGAGACAACACAGGAGACCTTGGGGGAGCACTGCTGCTTGTGGGGTTTTTCATCCTCCCAAGATAGAGTCTTACTAAATAGCCCAGGCTATCCTGGAATTCACCATGTAGATCGGACTGTTCTTGAATTCACAGAGATCAGTCTGCCTCTGTTCCTGGGGCAGGGAGAATTAAAGGTATAAACCACCATGCTCAGTTCATCTATCTCCTTTAAATACTCCAGTTCTGACTGCATCATCTGCAGTAGGTTGTACAAGTGCACATCAATTATTAATTTAAAAATGTACCATAGATTGTAGCAGTAGGTGATTAATCTGCTCTTATCTCCTCGGAGGCATTGGCACAAGTTCCTTGCTGCCTGCCCCAAAGTTCTGGATTCTCCAATGAAAGACACACACACATTCAGCCTTATATTTAATATGTCTTTTTTTCTTTTTTCTTTTTCCGAGACAGGGTTTCTCTGTATAGCCCTGGCTATCCTGGAACTCACTTTGTAGACCAGACTGGCCTCGAGCTCAGAAATCTGCCTGCCTCTGCCTCCCAAGTGCTGGGATTAAAGGCGTGTGCCACCACTGCCCGGCATTTAATATGTCTTAAACAGCTCAATGATTGGGCCACTTCCAAACTTTCACGTTGTTAACACCTCCCCTCTGATATTCCTGAGTTATTATTTACTAAAATCTATATTCCGTCTTTGCTCCTAGACCCAATGGGGGTGAGGCCCTGGGGCCACTCTCCCCCAGTTTTTATATGATTGGTGCTCCCTCTTCTGCAGCTTTCAGGCCTGGACCTTACTCCTTTCCTGGCATGGAGATTCTAAATCTTCCTTCCTCTCCATCCCGCCTCTGTCTCCCTGCCCAGCCATTGACCACTGGCAACTTTATTTACCAATTGAAACCAACTGGGGGGCAGGGACCCTAAGCATCTTACATTTAGGGTTCTCATACAATTTGGGGAACCCAGATAAGATAATGCAAGTTTAGGCCAAATCCACAATAGATATGCCCACAGGCCAATATGATGGAGGCAGTTCTTCAATTAAGGTTCTCTCTTCCCACGTGGGTCAAGTTGACAACTGTCTTAGTTGGCTTTTGTCAACCTGACTCAAACCTAGTCATATTCGAGAAGAAGGAATGTCATCTGAGAAAATGCCTCTTTAAGGTTGGCTTGTAGGTAAGACTGTAGAGAATTTTCTTAATTAATGACTGATATGGGAAGGCCCAGCCCATTGCTGGTGGTGCTTCCCATTGGACAGGAGATCCTGGGTTGTACAAGGAGGCCAGTCAAGCTATGAGGAGCAAGCCAGGAGGCAGTGTTTCCTTCATGGCCTCTGTATTAGCTCTTACTTCCAAGTTCCTGCTCTGACTTCCCCAGATAATGGGCTTCCAGCTATAAGATCAAATGAACCCTTTTCTCCTCCAGTTGCTTCTTTTGGTCATGGTGTTTTATTATATCAACAGAACCTGAACTAAGACAACAGCTAAAGCTAACTATTACACAAACCAAAATAACAGCGATAAAACAAAACTAAACAAATAAAGATAAAAGCCGGGGCAGAAATCACAATGACCAGTTTCCGATATGTGCAGGACCAGCAACATGATTGCTCTTGAACCTGGTTAGCTTGAACCAGTTGGTTAGCTTGAATCAGGTTAGCTTGAACCAGTAGTTCTTAGTCTTCAGTCTCTCTGAATGTGGGCTCATGTGTAGATAAACAGACCTCACCTCTTCCCTCTCTAACTTTTTTGTTTGCTTGTTTGTTTTTGTTTATTTGAGGCAGGGTTTCTTTATGTAACTGCCCTGGCTGTCCTGGAACTTACTTTGTATACCAGACTGGCCCGGAATTCACAGAGATCTGCCTGCATCTGCCTCCCGTGTGCCGGGATTAAAGGCGTGCGCCCCACGCCTGGCCTTCTTCCTTCTCTTGCTTAGCTATCTGGGTTACCTTTGATTTCTATGCTGACTAAATATACAAGGCTTTGGCTGGGTCTCTTTTATTTAATTTTGTATTTTAATTACACAAAAATTTGATTTTCATCTTGATATTTTCAGAAAAGATTGGGTATGCCCAGAGCGGTATGGCCATAGGACATCCTGTTTTGTTATATGCAAACAATATTATAATCATCTTAAACACCTTTCATTAGCCTCTTTTGTTCTCAACGACAAAGGTGGATCTGGTCCCTCTTCACTTCCCCAAATATTCCCCTTCTGCTTTCATGCAGTTTTTAAAAGTCCAGATTCTTCATATAAACTTACTATATCTGTCCTTGTGTGTATGCATCTCTGTGTGCAGATGCATGTGACTGCAAGGAATAGGGGGACAGAGGTCCACACTGTGATTCTCCTCCATCCTGCCTGACCTTCTTATAAGAAAGGCTCTCTCCTGGAACCTGAAGCTTGCTGATGTGCCTGCACTGGCTGGTGAGCAAGTCCCATCAGTCCTCTAGTCTCTGCCTCCTCAGGGTGGGACTCTTGGACATACATCACTATGGGTGTTGCATGGGTATCAGGGTTTAAACACAGGCCCTTGTCTGTGTGGCAAGCACATTATTCACTGAGCTATCTTCCCGAATATCTGTCTTTCTGAATCTGACTTTATTTAACCTTTCATCCATTTTCCTGTAAATGATATGCTGTGTTCTTTATGGTTGAACAGTACTTCACTGTGAACCTATAACTATATATTCTTTATCAGCTCCTCTGTTTATTGGCATGGAGGCTGATTCTGTATCTTGTGGAGACACCTCTGTGGTATTCTGATTTCGATTCTTTGAAGTATGTAGTTAGGTTAAACTGAATCTTGAGGCTCTAAATGTTGGGGTAATCTTTTTGTACACTGTGTGATGGTAGGTCTCTGTCCTTCCTCACCTGTCTAAGGCATTCTCTGACTTTAAAAAGAATGGTTGGCCAATAACAGGACAGGAAAGGGAGGCGGGACTTCTGGACAGAGACAGGAACTCTGGGAAAGAACCAGGTACAGGGGAATTACCAGCCAAACATGGAAGAAGATGGACATACTGGGACATAGTGAGAGGTAACAAACCACATGACAAATGTGGACTAGTATAGACGGGGTTATTAAGTTATAAGAGCTAGTTGGGAAATAGCCTAAGCCAGTGCCTGAGCTACAACAAATAATAATAATCTCTGTGTTATTATTGGGAGCTGGCAGTTTGAGACAGTCTGGAAATAGCTACAGATTATAAGTGCAGCCTACTTTGAATGCTAAGGAGCAACAGACTTCCAGCCATCATGAGCTACTAATGTTTCTCCAAAAGTCAACAACTGCAAAGAGTGGTCACTCCTGAGCCCTTGTGCCACCACTTCCATAAGTATAGACTTGGGTTAGATACCCTCATTTTCCTACCTCTGGAGTGACAATAGCAACAGTACCCAACTCAGAGGGTACTGTGAGAGGCAAAGGAGATCTGTGCCTGATGCCATGGAGAAGTCTGTGAAATGAAGTAGATCAATAACAACTCTTACATCACTCGTGGCCATAAGAAAAGAGCAAGACCATCCAAGTATGGGTCATGATCCTTAGAAAAGGTGTCAACATGTGATGAAAGCTATTGGATCAAAGTGATGGGAACAGGACCGGATGGTACAGCAAGATCACTTCTATACCGCAATGTGGGTAGCTCTTTTCTCCTGCACTGGGAGTTGACATTGGCTCTTCAATGTCTGAAGTGCTCTGGAAAACAAAATGCAGTGACCTTGGTAATCTAACCGTAAGAGGAACACCCAGAATAGACCTGGGTGAGGCATGCTTAGCTTCATTCTGTAAGTAAAGCCTGTAGGACGGCAGGGCTTCTTAGATACTTAGTCCTGAAGGATCTGAAGTCTTCTGCCAGCCAAGAAAGGCTGGAGAGTCTCACCCTTATCCCATTAGCAATCTTTTCAAAGCCCAAACAATGGGCCTTTGTAACCAAGGTATTTCTTTTTTCTCTTGAGGTCAAAAATCTAATTAAGTTGACCCTGAGTACCCACAGAGAATTAGCCAGAGAAAACTAAACAATTGAGAGATGGGGGAGGGGAGGGCAGGAAGACCAGCTATGGGATAAACACATTACTCACTGACAACAGGTTGTAAAAACCTTGAGGGCTTGGGACAAGTTTAGAATGGGATTTAGTCACCTCAGAGCTACCTGGTACACTAAGGGGGAAACTTACAAGGAATGAAGAAAAGGATTAATTTATGCTTTCCCATATTTACTTAATAATCAGCAATGCTATTCTGAGCAACTGCAAGAACCCAACAGAGGGGAGGAGAGATGGCTCAGTGATTAAGAGCAATGGCTGCTCTTCCAGAGGTCCTGAGTTCAATTCCCAGCAACCACATGATGGCTCACAACCATCTGTAATGGGACCTGATGCCCTCTTGTGTGTCTGAAGACAGCTACAGTGTACTCATACAAGTAAAATAAATAAATCTTAAAAAGAAAGAAAGAAAGAAAGAAAGAAAGAAAGAAAGAAAGAAAGAAAGAAAGAAAGAAAGAAAGAACCTAACAGGGATGGGATGGGAAGGGTGAGCTAAAAGGTTCATCGATCAACATATGAAAAGCCTGCCTGCTCTGTGAACACTGTAAACCCTTGACTCTGCCTGGAGCACTGAGAATATGGGCATGCATGGCACCAACCCAGGTTTGCACATGGGTGCTGAGCAGCCAAACTTAGGTCTTTATGCTTATAGCAGGGACTTATAGCAGGGACTTTTCAGTATGAGCCATCTATGCAGTCTGCCATGTGAATTTTGAGCCATTTAGTGTAGTAAGTCTCACCACAAATAGGCCTAGTTATTCCCCCCCCCCCAAAAAAAAAAAAAAAAACAAAACTTCATGGTCCTGATGGGTTTTTGTTGGTTCCCTCACAATCAGCAACTCAGCATCGCCAGTTCCAGAAAAGGGGGGAGAATTTAACATCTGCAGTGTCTCCCATGCATAAGTCAGGAATGCCTCCAGACATTCACACAACATACTTCATAATGTATGCAGTTGTGATTTATTATTGACAAGAAGCCCAATGGCCATTTATCAAAAAGATGCTAAAACCATAAATGGTTAACTTATAAAGTGAGTACATGACCTGGAAATCATAGCTCAACTAAAGAGCATTATCTCCAGAGGTCTTTTATAGCGCTAACATTTCTCAGGCCTTTGATACAAACCCAGCTTTGACTGCCCTGCTTCCTGCACACTGCCTGATATATAGGCACTCCAGAAGTGCTTGTTGTATAAAATGAACAAAACTGAAATGTGGGCAGATCTAACCTTCCAGGTCCCAAGCCAGATTCTCCCAGCTCAGTCCTAGAGTCTCATAAAGTAGCAGGCAGCAGAGGTTCAACACACCATTTACACCTCAGTGTTGGACTTCCACACTCTTACTGCCTTTCAGACTTAGGATTCATCTGGACCTCCATGCTTGGAATCTTTAATTACTTCACTTATTGCAGTTATAGCAAAGGAGAGGCAGAGGCCACAAAGCCCTGTGAAGAAGCAGACGTTCAAATAGGCACAGCAGCATTTCACCACTAGAGGGCAGGAGAGTCAGGAGACGTTCTCTGCAAGAAGCCACTGCCCTTCTGGGTATGAACTTCCTCTTGTAAGGAAGCAAAGCCCTCGGCTTTCTTCTTGTGAATAATCCACAATTCTTGGTCAGGGAATAGGAGTAAGATTTCTTCTTTGGGCAATCTGAAATACACACTTTGAGCAGTGACTTTAAAAAAAAAAGTTTTGACATAAAGGCAAATCAGAGGATATTCAGAATTCCCCAAACGCTGAACCCCTCTTTGAGCAGCCTCCTGTGAGTTTCCAACCTATGCTCTGGATTTTGACCACCAGACAATCCACCCTGTGGCCAGGCATTTTGACCAGATGCATGCACATCTGTCAAATAAGGTTGCCTGAGTTTAAAGTATAAGATGCCAAGTTAAAATAGTAAAAACTCAAGCCGGGCGTGGTGGCGCACACCTTTAATCCCAGCACTCGGGAGGCAGAGGCAGGCGGATTTCTGAGTTCNAAAAAAAAAAAAAAAAAGGTAAAAACTCTTTAATATATAGGCATCCCAATTTGGGAGCAGTTTGTCCTCTGTCTGTTGGTCTGGTTTGGTTTCTTGAGACATAGTCTGGCTTGAACTCCCTGTGTATTCTAGGATAGACTTGAAACTTGAGATCCTCCTGCCTCTGCCTTCGAGGTGCTGGGATTCCAGGCAAGTGCCACCATACCCAGCTTGAAACTTGTCATTTTTATTCCTGTTCTCAATTCCTGACTTGAATGTGGCAGTAGGCCACTTGCTCTTCAAGTGAGCCAGGTCTCTCCCCTGCTGCGACTTTCTCCAACTCCTGAGCCCGGGAGGGGTTTTCTTCACCCACTTTTCACTCAGTTACCATACTCAGTATTGAAGATCTGGCTTGGGAGTTTCTTCCTTGTCTACTGTTAATGCCGTGTGATGCAGCATGTGTCACAGCCATTGTGGGACCCCAGGGAAGTATGTATGGGATGTGAGATGGCTGATTCCCATCAGGAATAGAATGGCCCACATAGATCCAAATGTGAATGCTTTGGGAGTGGCATATGGATATGTGGCCTTGTTGGAGTAGGTCTGGCTTTGTTGGAGGAAGTGTGTCAAATGCTCAGGAGGTTTTAAATGCCCAAGCCAGGCCCAGTGCCAGTCTCTTCTTGCTGTCTGTGGATCTGGATGTAGAACTTTCTGTTCTTTCTCTAGCATTATGTTGGCCTGATCACTGCCATGATGACAATGGACTAACCTCTGAAGGTATAATCCAGCACCAATGAAATGTTTTCCTTTATAAGAGTTGCTCTGGTCATGGTGCCTCTTCACATCAATGGAACCCTAACTAAGACAGGGATGGATGAGAAGCATCTGTGAGAAGGGACCACTCTAGATGTTCAAACAACATCTAGAGTGATGGAGGGGAAAACAAGGCTGGAAACTCCCATTCTAGACAGTGATACCTGGGAACACAGAACCTAGATCAATTTTGTTACCCCTGATCTTGTCCTCTGCACCTACAGATGACAGCTTTCAGCAGCATGTCTGATCTAAGGACTGTTATTTAATAAGCATGTTCCTCGGTCATCTTCTGAGTTCTGGTGTGTATTCTGACCCGAACCTCATTTCTGATTTTGCCCATGTTCTGGAGGAAGGTGTCCTGACAGACATGCTTATCTCTTATTCCAACAGTTCCAACCCTAGCGAGTCTCCTTGACATGGCAGGTACTTTTCTGCCTCATTCCTCAGGCTCTGGATTCCTTGAACCTGGCAGTACACAGCCCCAAAGCCATCCTGGAAGAATTTGTGAAATTGGCTCAGTGTTCAAATAAAACAGGATAAGGCTCTTGGGTGCCTAATGGGCAGAGCCCAGGGTAGCAAAATATGCTTGGTGATGGGGATTCTTACCTTTCCCAAGCTTGAGGTAGCAAGAGAAAGGAGCACCCAGGCCAGCCTGGGGAGAGAGTTCTGGGGGAGGGTGACCAGTTTTCCCTAGAGATACTCAGTCCACGCACAGCCAAACTAGAGGTGGAACAGAGAGGAGAGCTGTGCTTGAGCCCGTCTTTCAGTTTGAGACCTCTGCTTGCTTTAGGTGTTGTCTTAGATACTACTTAACTGAACGGATGGGACATTTACTCATTTGGGGATGGAGAAATGTAAACTGTGTGTAGGTGAGAGCTGACAAAAGCTCAGCGGTTGGTTGCCACTTAAACTCTGGTTTTCCTAAGAGGCATTCAATGTCTTCCTCTGCCTTCTACAGTGGCCAAATATACCCTAAAATCCAGAATTGACATCTATGATTCACAGGGCTCTGAGACTCAGGAGGCATCAGCTGTGGAATCTGTTAGCCACAGGAGAGAAAGGACAGGGGTACAAAACAGTAAGCTGCAGCCAGGCAGTGGTGGTGCACCCCTTTAATCCCAACACTAGAGTGGCAGAGGCAGGAGGACCTCTGTGAGTTTGAGGCCAGGCTGGTCTACAAAGCAAGTTGTAGGACAGCCAGGGCTACCTACGCAAAAAGAAATACTGTCTCAAGGGAGTTGTGGGAATGGGGAGAAAGAATGAAACAGAAGGTTAAGATGGCTTAGCAGTTAAGAGTGTCCTCTGCTCTTCCAGGGACCCAAGTTCAGTTCCTTGTGACTGCTCAGTAACTCAGAACCTTTTATATCCTCTGCCTGAGGGGATCTGATGCCCTCTTCTGGCCTCTACAGGCATTGCACCCACATGGTACATTTGCACAGACACAGGCAAAATACTTACATGCAAAACAGAGTGCACAGCACAGCTTGCCTGTGCTGAGGACCCAGTGAAGAGAAAGAGGCCTGGCTGGGAACTGTGTAGAAGGTCAAAACTGGGGAGATGTTTGCAAGAGGTTTGACAAATTATTTGCCATCCCCTAAATTTTATTTTTAAAAAACCAATTGTATTTATTTATTATATATTTGTGTGTGCGTGTGCATGCATGTGTGTGTGTGTGTGTGTGTATAAGCAAGCATGTGGAGGACACAAGAAAACTTGCTATAGCCAGTTCTCTCCTTCTACTGTGAGGGTTCCAGGGACTGAACTCAGGTCATCAGGTTGGTGGCAAACACCTTTGTCTCCTGAGCCATCCTGCCAGTCCTAGTGATGATTTTAAAAAAATATTTATTTATTTATTTTATGAGAGTACACCGTAGCTGTCTTCAGACATTCCAGAAGAGGGCGTCAGATCTCATTACAGATGGTTGTGGTTGCTGGGATTTGAATTCAGGACCTTCAGAAGAGCAGCCAGTGCTCTTACCTGCTGAGCCATCTCTTCAGCCCCCATCAAAACTTAGCCCATTGTGGCGATACATGTTTTTAAACCTAGCACCGGAGAATCAGATAGATCACAGATAGATCTCTTTGAGTTTGGGAGCAGCCTGGGATATATAGAAAGACCTTTTCTTAAAAACCAACCAATCAACCAATCAACCAACCAACCACTGACTTCCAAAACAATAACAACAAAACATTAGAGCAGGTTTCCTTTGGAAGCCTTTGCTGAAGCCACAGTGTGACTTAGGTCAAGCACACAGGCATGAAAGCGCCATAGCTTACAAATCATTCACTGAGGGGCTGGAGAGTAGGCTCAGCAGTTAAGAGCATGGCCTGCTTTCCAGAGATCCTGAGTTCAATTCCCAGCACCACATGGTGGCTCACAACCGTCTTTAGTAGGATCTGATGCCCTCTTCTGGTATGTGTGAAGACAGCAACAGTGTACTTGTATAAATAAAATAAATAAATCTTAAAAAAACAAAACAAAACAAAACAAAAAAACAACAAATCATTCATTGATTCAACACTTTGGCAGGAAAGTATTTCCCTTTCCTTTGCTTTTCAGACAGACAGACTTCCTTGCACCAGAACATCTTTTCCCATTGCTTAGTCTTTTTTGTTGAGAACTGTAGGACAGTCCCTTCCCCTTCCCTTTCCTCCTCCTCTATCTTCTTCAGGCCCACATGTTGGCTGGGAGGATTGTAGCAGTCCAACTCTAGGTGGAACTGGTGGAGTTAGAGGCCTAATTCTGGAATATTCCTGCCAGACATGCATCTCAACTACGCTGCAGAGGTCCTTAAGTTGAAAGCTCGGTCGGCAGCCCGTGGTGCTGCAGGAAGGTGGTAGGATCTTCAGGAGGCAGACTGTAGGAGGAAGAGGAGGAGGCTGGTACACTGTGAAGGTGACATCAGTTCCTTGGTCCCTTCCATCCTTCTCCCTCTCCCTCTCTTTCTTTCTCTTTTTCTCTCTACTGTGCAGCAGCTATGAGGTGAGAAGCTTGGTCCAATGTACGTTCTTTGTCATGACGCTTGTCTTTCTTTGGCCCACACAAACCTGTGAAAATGTGAGACCTGTGTTTGATAGACAGGATCTCACCATGTGATCTAGGCTGGCCCCTGCCTCTATAGGCAGGCACCACTCCCAACCAAACTGCTTTCTTTTTAAGTTGATTTTTTTCTATATGTTCTTTCATAGAGATGGAAAACTGATTCCTACAAACTCATGGCTGCCCTAACCCTAAGCCAACAAAGTTATCTGTGTCTTTTCTGCTTTCCTCCCTGACTGCCTGTTAATTTGTTCAGAACTAGGGTAGAGAAAGCTGGGTTATAACTACATGCTCTCTTAGCTCACACACTCCTCTATGATGTGTACCGATCATTGTATAAAGTTTATCAGTTCTATGACGGTCCTATGAAGGAGATATTGGGCTATCAATATTCTATCCTGACAAAGATGGCAAAGAGAGGGGAAAGAGGAGAAGGCAAGTCACATAACTCACTGGGTAAAAGTGTTGTGCAAGCCCAATGCCCTGAGTTTCATTCCATGAATGTACAGTGAATTACCTTCTGAAAGTTGTCTTGTGACTGTCCCATATGTGCTGTGACACATGTATGCCTGCACACACATGCATACGCACACACACTCACACTCACATGCAATAATACATAAAATAAAGCATTAACAAAGTGGATATGAACTAGTATAGAATCAGAATCCATAATCTGGCTATGGGACCTAGAAACAACTTTTTGGGTTATTATAAATTGTTATTGTTATTATTATTATTATTATTTTATTATCATGTTAGGATAGAACCTAGATTTTTTTGTATGCTATATAATCTCTGTATGAGCTAACTTTAGCCCTAAATTATTAAAATCAATCAATAAAGATATATGACTATGCACATTTTTGTAGTGGACAAGGGGATAAAAATAAAGATGAATCTATTATTACTATAATAATATAATTATTATATTATGAAGATAAATATAAAAAAGATGTAAAGGAAGACATGTTCCTAGAGAGCTAAGATCTGAATCTGCCCTCGCCTGTCCAATGTTAGGAGATGAGCATCTTGTTCATCTTGCTGGCACAGACAGAGCTGCCGTCTTGATGATTACAAGGGGGGTTGTATAGCAACTCCCTTCTTTCCTCAGAGGAAAAGCAGTTGAAGCTATCTCTCCTGCTTGTGTGAGATAGCAACAATCTAGAGAGCTCTCCCCTGTAGATAAGGGAAGATGAGCATTATCTGGTCTGACCACTGGGAGGATGCAACAGCCGCGGAGGCTGTATTGATAACTAGGCAAGACAGATGGCCAGAGATACCACCGTGCAGGTCCCATTGTCTGCAGAAGGCTCTGACAGGTAGATGTTGAAACTGAACATTGGCATAGCAATCTTGCATCAGGTGCCTACTCCTTCATGGTCTATTTCTCCCCAGCTAAGTCTGTAGGACTCATAAACCCAGGGCAGTAGACTTTGTTGGAGGAGGGCTAAATCATCTGAGGGAATTTGGCACTGGAATTTCTGAGTCGTTCCCACTAAGCACTCCCTGTAGTCACTCTGGTCACAAAGATGGAATGAACCTACTGGCTGATTCTTGTCGCCAGTCTGTTAAGATCTTTTCTACTCCTCATCTGTATGTGACCTTTAGTTCAGGTTAGAAGGTTCTCCCTGTCCCCATGTCATCTATCCCAGATGTTCTTCTCTTACAGCCCTGGCCCATGAATGAAAAGGAAGCACTTAGCCTGTGAGGATGATGCTGGGAAGTCATGCTACAGAGCCTCTTGATAAGGTTCAAGACATACTCCAAATGTGGTGCCCCGGCACCGAGGATGAAGCAGAGGCAGGAAGGTAACCCATCCTCACAAGCTTCTCTCCTGAAATAGGGCAGAGCCCTCATGTAAACAGATGCCTTCACAGTCGCTGGAAACTAGGACTGTCATTTGATTTGAAGACACAGGGTCACAGGAAAAAGAATAAACGCCAGGTCTCCAGTCCATTTCCTCAGACCAGAATCCTTATGTCCCCGACTCAGACTTCTGCACATTTTATCCACCCGAGACATAAATTGTACCATCATTCCTGCCTTCATTCCTACAGGCATCTATATAGCATAAACTGTGTACCATGTATTACATGAGTGTGTATGCAACTCTTTTTTTCTTTTTAAATCTCTCTTATGTTATGGGGGCCTCAGTCATGAGCTTAGCACTAAATGAGGAAAATAAATCTTTTCTTCTGCATCTCTGATGCTCATCTGGATTTAATCCAATCAGTCTCTTTCCTCCCTCCCTCCCTCCTTCCCTCCCTCCCTCCCTCCCTCCCTCCCTCCCTCCCCCCAGCCCTGTCTAGGATGTTCTTACCTGTATATCCAGGACAGGGTTACATCAAACTGTATCCTAGTCCTGTAAGAATTTCAAACCCACGTCCAGCTGTGATGGCTCATCAGCCCAGGGTGCCTCGAAGAGCTGAGCTCAATCCAAAAGTTGCCTCTGACCTCCAGATGCATGCTTACACACACACATCATACAATAGTAAATAAAAATTTAAAAGAACTCTCTCCATAGTTACCTCACTTGAAATGAGCTCTTTTCCATCCCATCTCTGAAATGTTTCATACTCCTGCGCATATTGACAGGGTAAAAACACAGTTCTTTCAATACCAGAGAAACTGGGTATGATGGCATTAAGGAAATGTGGGTTCTGTGGTGGGAACTGGTGACATTTTAAGAGGATGCACAGCATATCATGTCTGTACCCTTGTAACCTCTTTCTCTGCATGACGTCATCTGCTCACTGAAGCACTTGGCTGCTAGGGATTCCTCACTGAGTCTTTACAGAGCCCCTCCATATGGGGGCCAACCAGATCATACTGGCTCGCATTTCCCGGGGAAGGTTCCAAAAGATGGAAAGGTGCTAAGAAAATAACTGACCAGTAGCCTGTCTAACCCAAATATCCCCAATGGTGTGTCAGGAATTGCTAGATAGCTCTGGGCTCTCCCAGAACAGAGAGGGGAATATGTGAGCATAAGAACCTTCTGAATGTCCTGTGTATGTTGCTCTGTGGTGGAAAAATCCTGAAGTTAGTATCTAACACCTAGAATATGCACAAAATGGCACCCCACGTGGCCAGGAGGACCTAGGGCCAGCTCTTGCCCAAGTTATACTATTCAGAGAAGTTCTTACAGTAGAAATGAGGAGGAGAAAGGGATGCAATACGGGATCTTCAGAAAACTTGTCTCTGTTTGCTGCTTTAATTTTTGGGGTACTGGCACCCAGAACATGATATACCCAAATACGGCACTCTGGAAGACATAGATTTTTTTTCCTAGCTTTTCTGTTTGCTATAAAGGATTCTCTGACATGTCTTTCCTGAAAACAGTTTAGAGGCCTCTATGTGACAAGAGTCTTGCACTATACATAGAGAAAGAACACTGTACAGAAAGCCAAGAGAATCTGAACGAACCACACTTACCAGTTCCCTTGAATGTTGCCATCGGTTCACACACATTCTGACCAGTCATACTCCTACCCAACTGCCCATTCTTCACCAAACCCATACTTTAGAACACTGCATTTTTTCTGTGCCTCTGGGGCTCCATTTCTTTCTTTCTTTCTTCTTCTTTTTTTTAACTGTCTATTTTTTATTAGATATTTTCTTCATTTACATTTCAAATGCTATCCCTAAAGCCCCCTATACCCTCCCCCTGCCCTGTTCCCCAACCCACTCCCACTTCCTGGCCCTGGCATTCCCTTGTACTGGGGCATATGATATACAACCACCAAACCCAGACACTATTGCATATACCAGAAAGATTTTGCTACAGGACCCTGACATAGCTCTCTCCTGTGAGTCTATGCCAACACCTGGCAAATACAGAAGTGGATGCTCACAGTCATCTATTGGAAGGAACACAGGGCCACTAATGAAGGAGCTAGAGAAAGTACCCAAGGAACTAAGGGGGTCTGTAACCCTATAGGAGGAACAGCAATATGAACTAACCAGTACCCCCCAGAGCTGTGTCTCTAGTTGCATGTGTAGCAGAGGATGGCCTAGTCGGCCATCAATGGGAGGAGAGGACCTTGGTATTGGGGCTCCATTTATTTCTAAAGGTCACATATTGTGTAATGGTTTGCTTTAAAGAATTTTTCATGCTTTCTCTGTTATTCTGTGTATAGAGCTATCAGCTGGGACCTTTGTAGTAGATGAAGCGAAGCAACAGCTTTCTCTTTATTATGAGGGTAGGAGTATATTTGTTTATAGAAGAGAGGGAGGAAAACCATATCTTCCTGTATTAATTATGGAAATTACAGAGCTTTATACCAAGTTAACCAATGACTATCTGAAGTTGTTCCCCAATATCTGGGCTACATTTCCAACATATTTTTACTTTTAAAAGATTGATTTCTTACTTATATGTATGTGGTATGTTTCTGTGCCTGGAACATATATGTATTTACCCATGGAGGTCAGAAAAGAACCCTAGATTTCTTGAAGCTGGAGTTTCAGGTGTTTGTGTGCCACCAATGTTGGTGCTGGGAATCAAACTCAGGTCTTCTGCAAGGGGACAAAAAGCTTTTAACATCTGAACCATCTCTTTGGTACCTCAAGCTATTTTTAAACCGAATCATTTGGGCTAATTCTGTACTTCCTGTATTTTGAAGAACAGTTTCCCTTCGGAGGTGTAGGTGTACCCTCCTTCACAACGTGGGGTGTTTCTAGCTTCCAGTGAGGTGGTTATTAGCACCCTCATGCTACAGAAGAGGAGAATGAAGTTGGTTGACTGTGGTTATTTTTATAGAATGACCAGAGAATGCTACTTAGGCATTGCGTCCTGCTAAGATATAAACACTTTTTACATATACAGCTGGTTCTTCAGAGTCATGAGCTCTACTTCTTCAGAATTTCCTAGTTGTTGACTGAAAATACTCAGAGGGAGAAAACATGCACACAGACTTTAAAAATCTGTCTTTATTCCCTAAACCACAAAGTATAATAGCTATTTGTAAAACACTAACATTTATTTGGAGTGGTTATAAGACCTCCACACTTGGAGTAGGTGAAGCAAAGTGACGACTTTCTCTCCACCGTGAGGGTAGGAGCACATGCGTGTACAGAGGATTATGGGCAGGTGCGAATATGCAAATATCAGGCCATTTTAGATAAGGGGCTTAGCATCTTTGGGTATTAATATCCACAGGAGTCTTGCAACCAAATAATTCCTGAGATATAGAGTAATGACTTGATTGTTTTTTATTTATGTTTGAGCATTTTTATTGTGTGAACGTGCATGTGATCACATGATGTGTGTGCGAGTGTGGACTTGCATGTGGCAGTCAGAGGACAGCTCTGTGAAGTAGGTTTTTTTGTTCCTCCTTCTGGGTGACTGTACTCACTCAGCGGGCTTGCACAGCAAATACCTTGACCTGCTAAGCCATCTTGCTGGCCCTCTGTCTGAGTCTTTGAGGTCCAACCTACATCTACAAGTACAATGAGCAATTCCGTTTTAGTTAGACTGGCACCAGATAAGCTAAAATTAAGTAGTGGCCTGTAAGTTTGACAAACAAAAGCTTGCAACTTCTGTTACACTTGATTCCACACACAATTAGCACATGCAACGGCTACATGCAGAGGTCAGAGATTCACAGATGCAAATGAGGGGCACGTGGTAACTCAAAATTTATTCATGGCTCTGAGTCTACTTTCCTGAGAATCTCCAATGGCACACTAGAGAGTACCCACTTATCTCACTGCTTATCCTTTTGGGGCCCAAGTTTTATGTGAAGGTTGGAAATGGAATTAAAGACTTAAATAACTGAACAGCTAAGTTATTTAAAGCAGATTAAAATATTCAAAGCAAACATGTGCATTATATCATTGAATTAAAATATTACCTCTTTTATATATATTTTTAAAAAGATAAAGTGCTGGAATTTAAACAGTGAGATCAGCATTGCATGCATGAGATCCACTCTCCTGGGATTGTGTCCCTGAATGTGCATTTTTTTCTGTTTTTTCCTACAGAGTTTTAGTAGGTTATAACTAGATGGAAGTGGTTTAAAAAACACATAGCTTATTAAATGCTGAAGGGAGAGATGGCTCAGTGGTTAAGAGCACTGACTGCTCTTCCAGGGGTCCTGAGTTCAATTCCCAGCAACCACATGGTGGCTCACAACCATCTGTAATGGGATCTGATGCCATCTTCTGGTGTGTCTGAAGACAGCTACAGTGTACTCACATAGATAAAATAAGTAAATCCTTAAAAAAACGCTGAAGAGAAGAAGAAGAGGAAGCCAGTGACACTCTAGGATCGGAACTCTACAGACTTAAGGACAAGGATGATCTGGAGCCACAAAGATGTGAGGAAATACCAGAGAGAAAACACTGAGTCAGGGCGTAAGGAACCTGTGACACTGAGGTGAAAAATGAGCCTGGAAACGAAGGTTAGGAAGATCAGATCAGTGACTGGGTTCAGGGTCAGGTTTCAGGAAATTCTCATAATCAGGTCCCAAGGACAATGGCTGGCTGGCCAGGGCTAAGAGGAGAATCTCAAAGGTCCGAAGAAAGCAGTCCTAGGGAAGGAGAGACACAGGAAGACCGTTGGAGCAGAAGTGACAATGCTGAGTACACAGACCAAGTTATGGAGCACAGAGCCAAAGAAGCTTCTTAGAGATGACTCAGTGAGTACGGAGCCTGGCATCTGAGTATGAAGACCTGAGTTTGGGTCTCTATTATCCACGGGAAGCCAGGTGCAGTGGCATGCATCTGTAGTTCCAGTATTCCCACAAAAGATAATCGGCAAAGACAGGAGAATCTCTGGAAGCTAACGGGCCACCTGGCCTGGTGCGTGTAACACTGAACTACAGAGAATCTGTCAGGTAAAAGTGCTTGCTGTATATTGTGCCTGTTGATCTGAATTTAATCCTGGGACTCCAGATTAAAGAAAAGAGCTGATGCGTCAAAGTTGTCTTCTGATTTCCATCTGTGTGTCATGGCTCACCCATCTGCATACACACACACACACACACACACACAGACACACACACACCCCTGATACATAAGATAAAAATTAAACAACCATTTCCCTCTTTTAAAATTCTCTGGTATTTTCTCCAATGGTGGGAAGCTGAGTAACACAGATGGTTTATTAAAATACATTAAAAATAGTAAAACAATAGCTATAACAAAGGAAGAGCTCAAGACTGAGAGGATGTGTGTGTATGTATCAGGAATGTTCTGGAGGAACCCTGGTTAAACCTTGATCAGCTGAATAGAAGGACTAAGTGGTGTGTCTACATGTGTACTTACAACACAGTTCAGCTGAAATGCCTTAGCCTTTGAGTTAGCTGGAAGCACTCCTTAGAGAGTCAGTATCATTCAAGTTTGGGGGTGAGTTGCATGTGTCTCTGTCCCCACTGTTAGGTAAATGTGGATCTCAAGAGTTTCCTCTGAGATCACAGACACAAGCAGAAGAGGAGCTAGTACTCAGAGCCTCATTCTGATATGTTCTGTTTGATTCCTAGTTGAGATTTTGCGAAGAATCCATAGGCATTTCTGTCTAGCATCTTTTTTTCTCCTTCAGTACAGAAACTATCCAGGTGTGGTGGTCTGTGTTTGTGATTCTGGCGCCAAGGAGACAATGGCAGGAGGTGCCATGAGTTCAATATCAGCTTAGACAAGGTCGTGAGTCCCAGCATGGTCCTAACTATGTAGGGAGTTGTCATCTCAACATACAAAACCAGAATAACAGCAAAACATCTTAGTGACAGGCACTGCTATCTTATCCAGGTAATGTACAATAGTTGGATTCATGAGCATGTTTGTAATGTCCTTGTGGTTTTAATGACCGTCAGAGTGTGTATGGGGGTGGGGTGGGGGAAATTCTGCAATGAAGATAAATCCTAACCCTCTGGATTTGGTTATAATTATTACAAAACAGGACCAACTTTCCCACATTTCTGAGCCCCATTCTGTGATGGGTGGCCTCCCTACCTCACAGGGAAGCTGGCTGCTGGACAGCAGTCAGCAGTGGAAGTTTCTTGAGGCAGGATTTGGCTTCATGGAAAACCTCCAACACGTGCTGAGGCCTGCAGCCTTGGAAGGTATTAAGGCAGTACAGATGAGAACCTGAAATGGATGTGTAAATGGTGGTCCTTCATTTGCATTTCAAAAATGTTCTGGGTCTTCAGAACACCTCTTTATATAAAGAATTTTGCTAGCTACACTAAAAGATTAAAAAAAAAAGAAGAAAAAAAACCCCTCACATTATCATCTAAAGTGAACATGTGTTACAGCAGCTGGCCCTAAAAGCTGATTAAGGTATACTACCATATAACGAACAAAAAAGAGAAAACTCGTTCCATTTTATTTTACTCATACCCTTCTGGAATTGAAAGGCCTTCCTACTTATTACCCTGCAACTTCACTGAGATTTAGCATAATTTCAAGTCCCACACATGATAAACCAATTGTATTATAAACCATTCATAAATACCCTGCCCCCCTCCAGGAATGACTCAGCCATTAAACATCCCAGATCCTCAAATCTACACTCATTGCTCTTCATTGACAAAAGACACACACACACACACACACACACACATACACACACACACATACCATTCACACACACACACACACCATTCACATCATAAGAAGAACTGGAACTGTAAGCAGCTGTGCTACCACACACAGCATGGTCACTACAAGTACCACTCAAAAGGGGGTGGGGGGTTGTTATTTGGGGAATCAGAGGAGCTGATGAAGAAATAAAAAACTGTTCTTGCTGTCATATATAAAATGAATCTTAGAGACTTGGGGATATTTAGTGTGCAGAAAAGAAATTTTGAAAAGGCACGGCAGTTCTCTTCACCAATTTGAAAGGCTGTCATGCAGGATGTAGAATAGACTACTTATTCTGTGGTGCTATAGGGTACAAACTGGTATCACAGAGCAGGTTCACTTTGCTTCATGACAAGAGAGATAGTCTGTCTAATTGGATTTAGCAGAAGAAAAGGAGCTGGCTGATTGCTAGAATGGAGAAGGAACACCCTGCTGCTGAGCATAGCCAAGCTGAGGGCAGTGGAAACTCGCTAAGGAATTGTGTAGAGAGCTGTCTCACACTGGTATGCATAAGAACAGCAAAGACCTTACTCCTGTACCCATTATCATGCTGACTATAAAGCCTCTCACTGACTCTCAAGGTGTAGAGAACAATGATGGGAGGAGGGGTGATCCTTAAGCCACAGAGGGTGCTAGCTGGGTGTGTTGCTCCAGGCCTTTGATCCCAGCACTTGGAGAGTGTACTAATTACCTTTGTGTTGTGTGATCAAGTGCCATGACTAAGGAAACTTTCAAGAGCAAGAGTCTATTTAAGGTGATGGTTTCAGAGGGACAAGAGTTCGCTGTGGAAAAAAAGCGTGGCAGGAAGCTGCAGGCCCGGTGGCAGGAGCAGGAAGCTGCAGGCCCGGTGGCAGGAGCAGGAAGCTGCAGGCCCCGTGGCAGGAAGCTGCAGGCCCCGTGGCAGGAAGCTGCAGGCCCCGTGGCAGGAAGCTGCAGGCCCCGTGGCAGGAA
>NC_034592.1:7928922-7955460 GCF_900095145.1 Mus pahari | reverse complement strand
GGCAGGAAGCTGCAGGCCCCGTGGCAGGAAGCTGCAGGCCCCGTGGCAGGAAGCTGCAGGCCCCGTGGCAGGAAGCTGCAGGCCCCGTGGCAGGAGCAGGAAGTCACTGGCGTTGAGAGGAAAAAGCCCTATCTACTTGCAGTCTGCTCTGTCTGCTTTATACTTGTGGTTAAAGATGTGAACTCTTAACTTTTTGCTACAGGAATGATCAAACATACACGTAGACAAAATATCCATATAAACAAACGAACAAACAAATAAATAAATAAAATGTCAAAAGAATATTTAGTCCAAATATGTCTCTCTTTTCTGATGAACAAGACGCTGATTGTAAGTAGAAAGACAAGAAAGATATTTAGAGGACAAAAAGTTGCATGGACTAGCCTTGGTTTTCTATGACTCCCCTCTTTCTCGGAAGGGCTCTGTAAAAAGTAAACTTCAATAGCGGCATAGCAGTTCAGCAGAGACTGGAACCCTGACATCAACTCAAAGCCCCTCAGCAGACGTGGAACACTAAAGATCCACATACATGCCCTTGCCTTCCCTTTTTCTTGCAAATCTTCCATAATATCTTTGAGTATATCCAGCTAATCCACACTTGATTAGTATACTACACTAAAAATACAAACTATTTACAGAATACAGAATGTATGCACCCAGGGTTTCCCCAAAGAACAGACATACACACATGCACACGAACCTCAGGGAGATCACCTGCTCAAACAAAAAGAAAGTAATGTAAACAGAGCCGTCAGAATCTGCTCGTGGAACCCAGACATCTCTGGAGATAGATTAAAAAAAAAATGAAAGAACTGGGGTGCGGGAAGATGGGCAGATGGCAGAGTGCTGGAGTTCGAGACCTGGAACCCACCTAAACGAAGCTCTATGCACAGCAGGAGACATGGTTCAGTAGTTCAGAGCGCTGTCTGCTCTTGCATAGGACCAAGGGTTGCTTCCTAGCACCCACATGGAAGACCAAAACCTTCTGAAACTCCAGGTCCAGGTGATAAAATACTCTCTTCTGGCCTCTGAGGATACCAGGTATGCATGCGTTGCGCACACTTACATGAAGGCAAAAACTCACACATATAACGTTATTATTATTATTATTATTATTATTACTATTATTTATTATTATTAATGCCAGGTGAAGTGTTGCACACTTGTGATCCCAGTGCTGGTGAAGGGTGACAGGTGGATCCTAGGGGATTTCTGTACAGTTAGCTTAGGGATTTTTTTGTATGAGCTCCAGGACACTGAGAGACCTAATTAAAAAAACAAAAACAAAAACAAAAAACAAACAAGAAAGTAACACTGAAGCTATCTCCAATTGACAAATGCTTGTAGAGGAAAAATTAATTTTCTTCAATGTAGTTTCACTGGGCATACATATCATACTTGATGGAGGCCTCACTCACAGCAGTAGGCAGCCAGTGCAAAATGAAGTCAATGGTATTTTTGGAGATGCTTTCTCTCGAAATGTTTTGTTTGGGAGTTTTTAAACCTTACTTTCTCTTGCTCATCTATTATGATTTTCTATGTATCTTTATCATATGTGTATGTGTGTCTGTTTTTGTGTGTATGTGTTTGTGTATGTATGCATTTGCTTATATGTTTGTGTTTGTATATTTGTATGTGTTGCTGTGTGTGTCTGTGTGTGCGTCTGTGTGTATTTGCATATGTGTCTCTGTGTATATTTGTGTGTGTATGTGTGTGCACATGTGTGTATGTCTATGTGTGTGTATGTGTCTGTGTGTGTATGTGTCTGTTTGTACATTTGTGTGTATGTGCGTTGCTGTGTGTATTTGTGTCTATCTTTGTTTCACATGCTCTCCTTGTTTTATTTTTTTTCCTCTATCTGTTTGCTTTGTCTTATTCTGGTTTGTTGGTTTGCTTTAATTGGGCTATTTGTTCTCTAAAGAGAGAGAGGAAAAGAAAGTGTGGAGTTGTATGTGTTGGAGGTGGGGAGGATCTGGTAGGACATGAGGGAGAGGTAACCATAATCATAATATACTATGTGAAAAAATTATTTTCAATAAAAATATAAAAACAAAAACAATAACAACGAAATCCTGCCTCTCAAGCTGGCCTCCAGCTGATAGAGCTCCACCTGTCTCTGCCTCCTGAGTGCTGGGATTAAAGGTGTTCACCACTGGGATCCACATAACTTATTATTGATTTGATAATATACTCTGATAGTATATATATATATTTACATCTTTTTTTTCTTACATCAGGAAACATCTTTTTTAGCTCACAATTCAAAGTACAGTCAATCTTGGTGGGGAAATCAAAACAGAAGCACATTGGTCACCTCATGTGCACAGTCAAGAAGCAGAGAGCAAGTACTGCATCCTGTTGCTCAGTTTCCTTTCCAAGACCCCACCCAGAGAAATGGCACCACCCACATGAGGCAGATCTTCCCACTTCAATTAACACAATCCAGTTAATACTTCACAAGTATGCCCAGCATCCCACCTCTGAGCAGATGCTAGATTCTGTCAAGTTATTAGCCATCACAGGTCCCAAATCTACATCTGCAGAGAGGTTTCCACTCATGTTAGTTCTTGCCACATGAGTATCTTCCTTTACTTTGCAACATACATCAGACTTTTAGAAATTCCAAGCTAATAGGGACTGAGTCTTCCTGACCACTATGGACTCCTGCACCATTAGTGCTGCTGTGTGAATGAATGGATGTAAGACTTATGCTATCTAAATCACTGTCCACGACTTTTACTGTACAGCGGGGTCACAGAGGAAGCCAAGTTAGCCGAACCATGGTCTTTGGCCTCTAGCTATCTTTTCAACCACAGCTCTGGGTGGGGGTTGACCACGACTGCTCTTACCTTGGACTTTATGAGGCAATAGTCCAGGATACAGAAGGAAATACATGGAAAGAAGCAGAAAACAAGTGAAAACGACCAAAGGGAGCGCACCAGGAGGCAGTAAATACTGCAACAGACCTGTTCACTGTTAAAACAGAAAACTCTGAAGGGCAAAATGATAGGTTGTCAAGGTAACTCCTCAATGAGAACCTGAAAAGATTGGAAGGATCTGTCTGAGGGAGCTGGAGGGGAAACTCTCAAACAGGAAAGAAAAGTTAGGCTGGGGTACTGTTGGAAAGAAGGTGGGGGTGGGGTGGGAAATAGCCTCACAGAAGGACTGGCAGGAAGATGAATTCACAGGAAGGGAAGTGGAGAAGGAGAGAGGAGGGCTGCAGGAAAGCTCAGAATGCACTAGTTTGAAGATAAGGATGGGAAGTCAGGAAAGGGTCTGACTACAGACTAGAGCTGCCACCTCCATCAGAACACTGGAGTACAGTGGTTATTTTGAGGGAAAGGCAGAGATGTAGTAGACCCAGGAGAAAGTCTCCCCTCATCCCCTGCCCAAAACAAGGTATGGATCTCCCTCTGTGAGCGTGTCCTTGTCCCCACTCTCACATCAGGCAGAGGAGGTGGTGTGATGTAATGCTGACTTAAGTCTGTAGAACAATTCTTACTAAATACCCCTGATCTCCCACTAGTGTCCTTCATGTATTAGCTGCCTCACACTCATAGCCCTATAAGGGCCAGATCCCTTTACTTTGTCTTGTCACTTTGCTAACATCATGCATAATCTTCAAGGCCTAGCTACTTTTTGAAGTTTTCAGTTCTTTGAGTGTCCTTCCACATGCATATGAAAAAAACCTTCTGTCTTTTATCATTTTAATTCACTCTTCCCCCGATATTAAAGTTATCGAGTAGAAGAAAGGATTTCCCAGCCACTGACATTAAACAAAGAGGATTAAAGAGAGGAGACACTCAAATATGACACCTGATGTACGTTAAATATAGGCCTAAGATTTGCAATACTTAAAAGAGAACACTCCATTTTTCATAATATGTTCCACATCTCTGAAACATTAAAAATTGTCTCTGCAACACAGCCTTCTTCTATGTTGTAAAATATAAAGCAACAATCAAAAGAAAAGAAGGAAGAGGAGGAGGGGGAGGATGAGGCAAGGGAGGGGGAGGAGGAAAAGGAAAGAGAAAGTGATGAATATCATGGTGATACTTAATTCTAAAGTCATAAATACTGAGAAGCTTCAAACAAAATGAAGAACCAAAATGCAAATCTGTTTTGGATTTAAATAACACGAGAAGAGCGAATCCCTTTCTCTCTGGCTTATTTCATGTATGTTTTGTGGAACAGTGAAATAATAATGGTCTAACTCCATGGGGACCAAAGAGTGGTGCTCCCTGTTCTCCTAGAGGACTGTGGTTCCCTTCCTAGAACTCACAGCTGGCAATTCCCAACCAACTGTAACTCCAGCTTCAAGGGCATCCTCTGGCCTTCATGGGCATAAGCACACATGTGCATGCTCACACACACATGCACACCCACACCCATATGCACATGGACACAAATAATAAAATAAAGCACACACACTCATGCACACGCACAGATAATAAAGTAAAAATCCTTAAAAATTGCATAGCCCAATATATGAAGGTGCTAACAAAAGGAGTATTATGGCTTGGATGTGATGTGTTCCTTGAATGGCTCATGTTTTAAAGAGTTAGGCAACAGCCAATGGGATGATGCTATGTTGGGAAACTCTAGGAACTTTAGTGGATGGGTTCTAGCAAAGGGAAATAATGGGTTTCCTTATGTTCCTGTCCACACCTTCTTGATGTGTTTCTGGACCACCTTGGTGTTAACTGCCCTGCCCTGCTTATGCCCTCTCAATGACCAAACTACGGAGACAGTGGTGAGCCCTCTCCTCCCTTCTAGTCCCCCCTGCACTGTTCCTGGTATTCAGTCACTGTAGTGACAATATGAACACAAATGTTGTAATGGTATAAAAGGAAACCTTGGGATTTCCCCAGGACTGTATCCCCTCATGGTGTCTGCAATCATTCCTGAGAAGAGCTGGCTTACTGACCTCATCATATTAAAGTCAGACAGATTTTTCTCAAATCAGTTGAGCACTCTCTCTGACTCTCATTTTTTGGACTACGGATGAAATCCAGAGTCTTTCAAGGGTAAGCATGAATTCTATCACTGAGCTCCCCCCAGCTCCTGCTATTGTCTTTGTGAGATGAACATAGGACTCCTTGTCATCTTTATAAGATAGGGAGATTCCAATGGGAAAGCACGTGTAACCTGCAACACTGTAAATACAAGACATGATTACATTTTAGTAGTAGGTGAAGAGTACTTAGCTTTATAAGTCATTTCCCCCTCTCCTTAGGTGGTATCTAAGTAAACATTAAGGCTAGAAGATAACGAAAGACAAGTCAGACTGGCTAAGCACGTTGGTTGACATGATACAAAGACTCTAAAGTGTATACTCAATTTTCTTCATCGGGCTTCACCTCCTTTGCACTATCCAGAACAAACATCCCACACCCCAGCAACAAACATCTAGCATTATAGCAACACAACAGCATTCCCCTCTGAAGGCTAAAACTGTGGGAATCTATATCTGGTACTTAGGAAACAAGCCAAACCTGGCAGTATCTGTGCACACATCAGATAAAGGATGCAGCTAACAGATGCTCCTTCCTGCGATCAGCCGAGAACTTCTAATATTCTGACAACTTGTTAATCAACCAACATATGGTATCACTTTAGTAAACACAACTCTCAGATTTTGCATTTTCTGAGAGATATAATGGTCCTGACTCATCAACACTATTCACTGGAAATCAAGGGGAGCTAGCCTCCCCCACCTCCTCAAATTTGTTTAATTACTTGGCAGGACAAAAAATAAATGTAGGCAGTGATTTCCATTTGGGTATATTTTTGAGTTTTTAAAAAATGGAATCCTTATAGGCATTTGTATTTTTAATACCTTTTTGTACAGACTTACATAAATCACAGTCCAATAAATATCTATTGTCCCTGTATTAGTTTCCAAGGGCTACTGTAATAAAGCACCACTAATTGGGCAGTCCAAAACAAGAGGAATTTATTCTCCCACTGTTCTGGAGAGAAGTGGCATCATACAGGGGGGTGGACCTTTGACACTGCACTAGGATACTGCCATCTAACAAATGTGTAGGGCTTCATTCCTAGCCATCTTGAGATGCATGTGACCTGTGCACTACAGATTGGATGTGTCTATGACAGAGCCAAGCTTGCTCTCAAGGGTCCCTATCTGAGAAAAAAGTCTCCACTTCTAACCGATGGCTCTCCCTGAGTTTCATGAGTTATGGCCACACAACCCCAGTCCTGTCTCATTTTCATATAGCCATCTTTCCTCTGTTTCTATCTGTGTCAAAATTTCTTATTGTAGGGATATGGATGACACTTGAGTCAACTCTGTGTCAATAGGGCCTCTGATTACACCTACAAAGGTCCATTTCTAAGTACTGTCTTAGTCTCAGGTACCAGGGGTTAGGTCTGTAACATATTCTTTCATAATGGACTAGCCAGATTCCCAATATGACCCCAGAAGACACGCACGTGTAAGCTTTTCTCTCAATGCTATTGGTAACCCTCCTCTTTGGGTCTTTCTAAATGGGCTAGGGTCAGATGCAAATAGAAACCCAATCTCATTAACATGCTCTGCATTGTATATCTCCCCCTCATGCTGGAACCCTTTGCTTGTCTTCTTCTATGTTGCCCTCTTTTGTCTAATGGATCCCCTTCCAGGTCTCTGATTTCACACTTGGGTTACCAATTCTCACCTCCTTATTCTACCATAAACACATGTTCACTTTTGTCCTCTGATTCTCATGACTAGACTGCTGCTTGGCTTCTTGGCTACTCTTCAGACAGAATTCCCAGCTTCATCGCTGGCGTGCTAGTTCCTCTTGAGGAAGTTTGTGTGTGTGTGTGTGTGTGTGTGTGTGTGTGTGTGTGTAAGAGAGAGGGAGGGAGGGAGGGAGGGAAAGAGAGAGAGACAGACACAGAGAGAGAGAGAGAGAGAGAGAGAGAGAGAGAGAGAGAGAGAGAGAGAGAGAGAAGAAGGAGGNAGGAGGAGGAGGAGGAGGAAGAGGAAGAGGAAGAGGAGGAGGAACAAGAGGAACAGGAGGAGGAGGAGGAGAGGCCAACCATGAGCACGTGGAGAGAGGGGGAAGGGAATGGGGCGAGTGCAGGAGCAGGAAGGGAAGAGCAAGAGCAGAGAGGAGCCAGAGGACTAGCAGTCTTCTTTGGTGGATTCAATTCAAGGCGAACTTGTAGCTGATATTGATCCCATGAGTTTTATCTCTGGGCTCACAGAAGGAACCGACCTCCATAAGTTCTCTTTAGATTTCTACATATTTGTAGTGACACATATGTGCCCATTTCTCCCTTCAACCAGTCAATTAATCAATGTGATAAAATGTTAAAATAAAGATTGTGTGGGCTATTAATAGTCAGACTGACTTTCCTTTCAATTACCACAGACTGACAGCAAAACCTGTAGGCCAGTGGTGGACTTGATAGTGGCCTCGTGGATACTAATAGCGGACTTTTCCACATGTTTCTAAGGGTATAAGAGAGAGCCTTAGGACATCTAGAAATGCCTGATGAGCACTTTGGAATTATTTAGTGTCATGAAAAAGAGAGATGGCTATGGTGGCCAGTTTTAAACAAGCTGACACAAACCTAGATACACCTGGAAAGAGGGAGTCTCAACCAAGGGACTGATTTCATCAGATTGACCCATGGGCGTATCTGTGATGTCACGTGTATGTGTGTGTATGTGTTTATGTATGTATGTATGTATGTATGTATGTATGTATATATTTATTTATTATTATTACTGTTGTTGTTGCTAACTTATGTGGGAGGGTCCAGTCCACTGTGGGAGGTACCATTCCCCAGTAGGTAAACTTGGTCTGGGCTGTATAAATAAGCCAGAGGAAGCAAGCTAGTCCTCAGAATTCCTCCATGAACTTCAAATCAGTTTCTACCTCTAGGTTCCCTTGAGATCCTGCCCTGAGCTCACTAGATGATGGATTCTCACTTGAAAATATAAGATGAATCCAACCATTTCATCACCAATATTATTTTGGTTATAGTTTTATCAAATAAATGGAAAGCAAACTAGGACACAGAATTTGGATATCTAGAAGACAGCATAGGCTGGGTCTATGATTTAGCCGTAGAATACTTGACTGGCATGAGTGAGGCCTGGGTACCAGGCCAATGTGACTTTTTTCTCTGCAGTCTCTAACAGGGAAGCAGACTATTCAGGTCACTCAGCTAAGACTGATACTGACGTTAATGAATCAACATTAATTTATTGTTTTCTATACACCAGCCAGTATTCTGAGCTTTTTAAATTCTAACATTATCCAGAGAAAATTCTAGTTTTTACAATTTGTTGTCTGCTTTCCCTACCCATGAACGATTTCAATGTGATCCAGTCAAACCATCTTCCAGGTGGTGGTCTAAACCACTTACTTGGGAAAGCTTCTATTTATTGAAGAGCACTTATAAGATGAATTCTTATAAGTTACTGTTACTTTATTGAAGAGCACTATTTTGGGTGCAGATCAAAGAACAGAGCCACAGTTTACTTAAGAAGGAGTCAGGATGCTGGTGGTATTATTAAAAGGATATGATACCAAGTTTAGAAAACGGAAGCAAATAAAATAGGCTGTGTTGGTTAGCTTTCTGTTGCTATATAATAGATAGAGGAAATAGTCAGTTTATAAGGAAAAGGATGGTATGTATGGCTCATGGCGCTGGAGCATTCAGTCTGTCACTGCTTGGCCCATTACCTCAGGGACAGAAGGTCACAGTAGGAGTGTGCAGCAGAACAAAGGTCACTTCCCAGAGGCCAGTAAGTAAAATCAGAGGAAGAAAAGACAGGGTCCCACAATCCCTTTCATGAACACATTTCTAGTTGCCCGAAGACCTCCCTGGACCCCACTGCTTAAAGTCTCTATTGCGTCCCAATGGTAGCATGCTGGGATGTAGCCTTTAACATGTGGACTTTTGAGAAACGTGTACAATCCAACCGTCGAAGATCCCAGACACCTAGAAGATGAACTGTCTATTTTCCTGGAATCACAGAGTTTGGAATGGGTAGAGTCATGAACAGCATGGGCCTCAGGCCTTAAATAAGGTGTATTTCCATGTACATACTAGCACTAGCCAACATTTCTGTAGCATCTACTAAGTACTAATCATATTTTAACCACTAGACACTAGTAAGTTGCTTAATCTGCATAATGGCTCAGTGAGGGTATGGAAACTATGACCTCAATTCTATAAGATATAAATTTGAGGCCAATAGTCTTACAAGGGCA
Organism: Mus pahari; assembly: GCF_900095145.1. Classification (NCBI taxonomy): domain Eukaryota; kingdom Metazoa; phylum Chordata; class Mammalia; order Rodentia; family Muridae; genus Mus; species Mus pahari. The sequence continues at coordinate 7,946,227 of NC_034592.1, read as the reverse complement.
TCTACTCATATGAACAGGGGCCAGGCCCTGCATCTAAATGTTCAGGTCTATGATGCTCCACACAACTCTGTCTTTATGAATCTAGAAGTAAAAGAGCATGGCAACGATAGATGAGAGTTCATCTAGGTCCAACCAATGACTTGTCAGCATTCTTTCTAAAGAGTTTTCTCCTCTTTCACCATTTTAGGGAAAGATATAAGAAACCATTAGATCCTATTCACAGGGTTGCCACTTAATTGAAACTTAAGGGTCTTGCCAAGCATGGTGGTGTAGACCTGTAATCCCAGCACCCAGGGGACCAAGATAGAAGAATCATAAGTCAAGTGATCCTGGGCTAGGCAGTGAAACACCATCTCAAAACAAATTAGCACCTACCTAGGATGTGAATTTATTCAGTTCTTTTCTGTACAGACTTTTGTGAACTACATACTTAGTACAGTAGTTAGTGACTGGAGGGTTTGATGTTTGGCTCTTCCAGCAAAGATTTTTCTATCTCTCTGGGCCTCAATTTACTTCTTGGTAAGATGGGAATAATCAATTATCCCTGTCTCAGCAAAAACAAACAGGCAAACAAACAAACAAATAAATACACAAACAAATAAAATAAAAAAAGATCAGGTGCCTCGGCGACCCTGGGATAATGCCTGGGATCCATCCCACTGTTCCCAGCTTGTAAGAAGCATTCACAGGGCTTAGCTCTGTGCTGTTATTTTAATTATGATGTTGATTTTCAGCATCATTAAAGGAAAATGGTATTTTATTTTAAATGTTTTCAGTGATTTTTTATTATGCTTTCTTTCTCTATATGTTGAGCACCTCTTTTACAACAACAACAACAACATCAATAATCACTTAAAGCAACTCATGAAGTCCTGGGAGAAAGTAGAGTATTGGTTTTCCTAGCACCCTATGTGTCTATCATATAATTTTGATGAAAATATTTCCTGCATCTTTTCTTGTTAGAGATAAGTATTTTGGTGTTAAAAATTTCCTTTGTGAATTGAGGTGAAGGGGATGATGGTGATAAGAAGGATGATGGAACTCTGGGTAATAACGATTTGGCATCTCTGAGTGTTCGGATGATTGATGTCTGTTTGCTGGCAGACCAAGCCAGCCAGTCTAAGCCAGTCTAAGCTTTTAACTCTCCTGAATGAATTGGTAAGATTCAATTGTGCTGATGCCATTCAGAGAAAAGCCAATGTTTAGAAAGCTACAATGCAATTTTTCTTTCCAGTAGGTGCTATGGGGTAGAATACTGCCCATCTGGGCCTCTTCCAGGAGATGTCACAGGATCCTGTGAACACCAGGACTCTTTACTCAGAAGCGAAGTTTGGAGGTCATCTTATGGCTACAAAGTATGCTGTTACGCTGATTTCTCATTTCCAATGCACAGAAAGTTTTTCTCAGCTTTTCAGGGCATCTGCTTAGATTTGTAAAACTCCCATCTGCTAGACAGAGGGACTGATGATGTCAAACGCCAGTGGAAGAGGTGGTTCAGATATTACCAGAGTCCTGAATCTGGAACCCCAGCCCTCCAGAGGCAAAGCAGCAACCTCTAAGTCCTCCTGACAATGGTCTGTCTCAAGAGGCAAGCGAAGGTCTTCTGACCACGCTCCACGCACCACTGCCGTGGCCCTCTAAGCACCATGGGGCTTAGACTTACTTAGTGAGTGGTCATCCTTAGATTGATGGAGGAGGAAAATGGCCACAGTGCTTCACTTGGGAGCAGTACCCAGCAGTAGTAGACTCCAGGAAAACGGCACTGACTCAGTAGTTGACAGACAACAAAATAATGGAGTCACAAAATGAGGCAAATTCTGTACAATGCACTTGGAGACAGTACCTGAAAAAGAGTCATTCACTAATCACAAAGGCTGGTTTCCCCTAGGAATTGTACCGCCATCTCTTACTTTCAGGGATCAGCCTGCTTATTTCTCTGACCTCTGTGTTTGCTATTAGGCTGTGTGTAAAATATTGAGTATAAGATAAGAGTTTCTGGAATGGCTGTGCTTAGGAGAGAAACAAGCCAGTACCAACAATTACATTTCATATGCTATCCCCTTAACCGCTTTCCCCCTTTCCAGAAACCCTCTATCTCATCTCCCCTCCCCTTGCTTCTATGAGTGTGCTCCTCCACCCACCCACCCTCTCCCACCTCCCTGCCCTCAATTCTTCTATACTGGGGCATCTATTGAGCCTACACAGGACCAAGGACCTCTCCTCCCATTGAATCCTGACAAGGCTGTCCTCTGCTACATATGTAGCTGGAGCCATGTGTACTCATTGGTTGGTGGCTTAGTCCCTGGGAATTCTGGGGGTTGGGGGGGGTCTGGTTGGTTGATATTGCTGTTCTTCCTATGGGGTTGCAAACCTGCTCAGATCCTTCAGTCCTTTCTCTATCTCCTCCATCAGGGACCCTGCACTCAGTGCAATGGTGGGCTGTGAGCATCCGACTCTGTATTTGTAAGGCTCTGTCTGGGCCTCCTTTCAGCAAGCATTTCTTAGCATCCATAATAGTGTTGGAGTTTGGTGACTGTATCTGGGATAAATTCCCAGTTGGGACAGTCTCTGGATGACCTTTCCTTCAGTCTCTGCTTTACACCTTGTCTCCATATTTGTTCCTAAGTATTTTGTTCCTCTTTTTTTTTTTTTTTTTTTTTTAAGTACACTGTAGCTGTCTTCAGACATTCCAGAAGAGGGAGTCAGATCTCATTACGGATGCTTGTGAGCCACCATGTGGTTGCTGGGATTTGAACTCAGGACCTTCCGAAGAGCAATCGGGTGCTCTTACCCGCTGAGCCATCTCACCAGCCCCCCTTGTTCCTCTTTTTAAGAAGGATCGAAGAAGACCCACATTTTGGTCTTCCTTCTTCTTGAACTTCATGTGGTCTGCGAATTGTATCTTGGGTATTCAGAGCTTTTGGGCTAATATCCACTTATCAGTGAGTGCATACCGTATGTGTTCTTTTGTGATTGGGTTACCTCATTCAGGATGCTATTTCCTAGGTCCATCCATCTGCCTAAGAATTGTGCTTCTTAATTTAATCTAGTTTTTTTTTCCATAAAGCATGGGTGCATGTAAACAACTGTACTCAAAAAATCACAGTTTGTTAGAATAAACATCTCCATTTCCATGGTGAGTAGAAGGAGAGATGCACATACATATTGTATCCAAATATTGCTATTAATAGCCTGATCTTTAGGGGTACACACCTTTAGTCCCAGCACTTCAACACCAGAGGCAGAGGCAGGCAGATCTCTGAGTTCTAGGCTGGACTGGTCTACAGAGCGAGTTCCAGGGCAGCCAGGGTTACACAGAGAAACTCTGTCTTGAAAAATCCAACAATACACCCAAAACAAACAAATAAAAATCAAATACTGTTCTTATATATAGTCTACCTTATAAAAATAATTTCTTACAGCTTTTTGAGTATTAATAAAGTATCTTCAAAAGGAGTAGAGAAAAGAGAAATCTAACCATTTCTTCACTCGTCTCTAGCGCTTGCTCTCTTACCCTCTTCCTCCTCATCTCCCATTCGCCTTCCCCCTCTCTCCATGTTCTCATGGCCAGTCTCTACTTCTGTCTCTGTGTCTGTCTGTCTGTCTGTCTGTCTCTGTCTCTCTGTCTCTCTCTCTCTCTGTCTGTCTGTCTGTCTCTACTATCCACTCAACTTCCCTCCCCATGCCATGCCCTAAATAAACTCTATTCTATACTAAACAAACAAACAAACAAACAAATTTCTTCTTTTTCCTTTCTTAGACCTGTTTTATGATTGTGTTTTTGTGTATACATTCCCATGTGCAGGTGCTTCATGCCTGTGGGGACACACGTGGGGACTAAAATTCGTGTCTTCCATACCACTTCCCACATTCTTTATGAGGCTGGGGCTCTCAGTTAAGCTCAAGATCACCAATTTGGATAGACTGACACACCTGAAACTCTCACATTCTAGGATGCACCTGCCTCTGAACCCCCAGCTCTGAGGTTATAGAAGTATGTTACTGTACACAACTTTTAGACATGGATTCCAGAGATCTGAATTCAGGTCCTCATACTTCTAAAAGAGGCATTTTATTCACTGAGCTGTATCCCCAGCTAAATGGCACTTTATGGTACTTAATTTCTTATAAACTACTCAGATTTAGAAGCAGCCAGGATGCCATGGAAACAAGAGAATAATCAAGACTGGACCAGAACCACTCTATATCTTGGAAGCTTTCCCTTTGGATGAGTCTAACAAACCTATGATGACTCCTGGCCATAAAGACAATAGCACAGTGGGCCAAGAACAGGTCAAAGAGTATAATCTGGCAAATATGTTAATGGAATCTGGCTAGATTTCCAAATTTAAAATCTATTCATCGATCATGATTACTTGGGTTTCACTGTGTCCCTTGCTCAAAGTTGATGCATAAGAAGTAAGGACTAATTAGGACTAGATGCAATTATGAAGACGGTGCCCTACGATAGTATTATTGGGTTTACAGGAAGCACGGCTTGAGCTACCATTACACCTGCTCTGCCTCATCCTTTAATGGACCCCCTTGTTTTATGATACAATGAAAGCCCATCCCCAGATGCTGGCACCGGGGCTGTGGACTTCCCAGATTCCAGAAGTATGAGCTTACATATATCTCTTTTCTTGTAAGTTACCCAGCCACAGAGTTACCCAGCCACAGAGTTTTTGTTTACTTGTTGGTTGTTTTTTGTTATAGTTACAGAAAGCTCACTAAGCCAGTGATTTGTTTTTCATTACTGCTAATGAACACCTAAATATTTTGAACAGAGCCAATTATCAAGGTGGCTAACAGTAAACATAACAGTAAACAAGGAATTTTCAAGTCATTAGAGAATGGTGAAGCTGGATAAAGGCTTAGGAATAGAGGCACTATTGTTTCAAAAGTAGGGAGGGGTGGGATTGGAGATAGGTACAGTTTGGATCTGGAGTGATCCCTGGATGCCCTGTGTTGAACTTCTCAATCCCCAACTTGAAGCTATTAGGAGGAAGCATTTTAAATCACGTGTGTTTGCCGTCAAAGGGGAGTGCGGGGCCCTGTGCTTCCTTGCTCACTCTCTTTCCTTCTTTGAAGTAAACAGCTTCCTTAGCTATATGCTTCCTCCAGCCTGTGTCATCACAGGCCCAAAGAGACTGAGCCAATTAATTGATCAAGGAACCTGTGTAACTTGAATGGCCACAAACGTTTGCTCTTTTGAAGTTGATATATTGCAGGTATCCACTACAGCAATGAGAAGCAATCTAACACAAGGAAGTTGGAGGGACAACTGAGGATGCTCTGGGTACTTCACTCAGCTGAAAGGTACAACTGCCAGAAGCAGTAAGTTCCAGGGAAAAGGAAGAATAGCGTACACATGTCTTGGAGACAGATGGGTCTAAGAAATATGCAGAGCTCCCAAGGAAGCTATTGAGACTAGCCTTGGGGAAGGAGAGGACAGTAGTAGAAGTTCAGTCAGAAAGGGCAAACCTAGGCCAAACTATTATGATCTTGGAAACCTGTGGACCAGAAATTACGAGCATCAGTGATGACATATTTACTGGGGCCTAACCCTGAGTTTTAACACACTTGTTAATGTCAAGATGAAATATAAATGGAAATGAATACATAAGACCATAGGAATCAGTATGTTAAAGGCTCTTGAAGACATGGCTGGCTCTCTCCCGAGAGGAGTTAGCTCATTTTACCAGGGGCAGTCATCCTTTCTGATTGGAGCCCAGACTAAGCTGGTAGCCAGAATTATTCATCCTTGTGAGCTACATTGTTCCAGCACCTGACCTGTGGGCTTGGCATCTCAGAGGGACTGTAGCACACCTTCTGAGGTTCTGACGACCAAGTTGAAAACTGGCCTCTTCACACTATGGGGCTCCTACTTTTCTTAAAGGAAAGGAAGCAACACTGGTGCTATGCAACACCCAGCACCCTCAAGGTTAAGACGTGTGAGCAGTGCTGCTGTCAGCCACAACCTCCACAGTGAACACTCATGAGCACTGATAGTGTCAGCCAGTGGCTCTCACAGCTGAGTATGGCTTCTGGGAGTGGAGGAAACAGGGCAGTCTCTTCTGTAAGAATTTCTCTGTATCTTTATGTTACCTTGCATCTAGAAGGTCCTAAGTTGATGGCCTTGACTTTTATCATCATCATGAATAGTAATTCAAGACGCATACTTTCAGCTCTCTGAGATATAACTGCAGTCAAACTAGGGTTCAGATACAGCAGCAATCTGAGCCCAAGGAGGTTTTTTTTTTTTTTTTTTTTAATTAGATATTTTTTTATTTACATGTCAAATGTTTTTCCCTTTCCTGGTTTCCCCTCTGAAAACCCCTATCATATTCCCCCTCCCCTTGCTCACCAACCCACCCACTCTTGCTTCCCTGTCCTGGCATTCCCCTACACTGGGGCATCGAACCTTCTGAGGACCAAGGGCCTCTCTTCCCATTGATGACCGACAAGGCCATCCTCTGCTACATACGCAGCTGGAGCCATGGGTCCCTCCATGTGTACTTTTTGGTTGGTGGTTTAGTTCCTGGGAGCTCTGGGGGTACTGGCTAGTTCATATTGTTGTTCCTCCTATGGGGCTGCAAGATCTTTCAGCTCCTTGGGTCTTTTCTCGAGTTTCTCCATTGGGGACCTTGTGCTCAGTCCAATGGTTGGCTGAGAGCATCCACCTCTATACTTGTCAGGCATTATCACAGCCTCTCAGGAGACAGCTATATCAGGCTTCGAGGAGTTTTCCAGAGCAGAAAATCTAACTAACATGCATGCAAGAGGATGGGCAACTGTTGTGTCATCCTTAAGCTACTGAGGCTCTCAGGGCTTTGTTGATCCATTGCCTTTGCCTTCCCCAAAGTCCCGACTTCACTGCCACTCAGAATCTTTCAGAACACACGACTCTCCACCCACTATCCCTAGGTAAGTATTGTCACCCACTTTAAAATGAAATTTAAGTCCTGTACATGGCCTTAGCAGTGACTAGACAGTATCATTGGCTGAAGTAGGAAGTCAGGTCAGCAAGGCAAGGGCTGAGCGGATGATGGGTGGCTAGTGTACCGGCGAGTACAGAGCCCTGTCAGCTCTTCAGAATGTGACTGTCACATTAGGGGGAAGTGAGATGGCCCAGGCTCAGTCCCTACATGATAACTAGCCTTTCATGGCCAGGAGGCACAGAGGCCCTTCTAACTCAGCCTCGATTTGCACAGGTTAAAGAGCCATGTCAGTGAGTAGACAGGCAGTAAGTAGTACCCAGTTTGTCCTGACAGCGAAAAGCTAAATGACTCAAGAAGTCCATGCAAGACTATCCTTAGATAAAAAACAAAAATGGAAAATGAATGAAATCCTCTGTTTGTTTCTGTTTTTGTTAGCTATTCAAGAAATGTGTTTGGGCAGAGATGGCTCGATGATTAAAAGCACCTTCTGCTCCTCCAGAGGACCTGGGTTTGATTCCCAGCCTCCCCATGGCTGACATAGTGACTCACAAGTGTCTGTAATTCTAGTCCCAGGGTATCTGTGGACTCCTCTGGTCTCCGTGAGCAGCAGGTACACTTACAGACACACATGCAAATAAAACACCCATGTACATAAAATAGCTTTCAAAAGAAATATATCAGAGCAATGATTAGAAATCCAAAATTCTGTGCTTAACTTGCTCAGCATTCATGTCTTTCCAAGCACTTTCTTCTTATGAAAAACTCAGATGTATTTCTTCTGACTGGTCTGTTGTTTTCTTTCTTTCCTTTCCAAGTGTTGGGCTCAAACCCAGGCTGTGGTATTGCTAGGCAAGGCCTCTGTCACTGAGCCACATTCTCTGCCCATGACTGACGGGAGTTGTTCTCACCATGAATTTTAGCCAGACTTCCCTGGAATTGGTTTTGACAGCCACAGGAGATGCCTTGATGGGACCAAGACATATGCCCACTGTGGGAAAAAGGGCAGCAGGCTTTCTGATGGTCTTTAGTTAAGGAAAGAGAAGAAGGAGTGGTATTCTATTGTAGTAAAAAGGTATCATTAATGTTTTAAAAATTATTTGCCCAAAGATCTAAACCATTCTTTGAAGATATAGAAAAATGATTTTCCAAAAACCATGTTTTAGTTTTCTTTTTCTGAACTCATCAGAGGCAAGAGGTAGACTGGTAGTAACAGCAGTAGGTAAAAAGCTTTGAGTTTTGGATATTTATAAATTGCTGTCAATGTAGTACTGACAAAACTAGCAGCAGCTGGGAACCCTACCCCCACACATGCCCAAGAAACTCACTACATTTACTGAAAGTCCACCAACTGGCTTTAAGTTCCATTTAGTGCTGGAAAGAGGAAATGGGTATATTTACATTTCCAGCACTGCCTTTGACCTTGTCCTGTCACGTGACTTTCCCCTGCTTCTTAATAACATGTGAACCGGACCTTATAAGTTCTGCTTACCTTCAGTGCATGATGACTTAAACCTCGAAACACACAGAGTCAGGCGGGATGGGAGTCAGGCGGCATGGGATACACCTGAAGTCTTATCACCTGGCAGCTGTGGTAGAAGGACCAGGGCTAACCACCCCACCCTTTCAACCTGAAATCTAACTTAATTTCATCCCCTCCTCTGATACACATGGGTGTGACTCTGGGATAGTTTATGAGGACTGGCAGCGGCCTTGGAACATCTCTTCCCCTGTCGGATCTGCCCTTTCTATGGGTTTAGAGCAGAGAGGAAGGACTGACTGGGTCCAACATTTTCTCTGACTGAATGTCTTTAGTTCTTTTTTTTTTTTTTTAAAGATTTATTTATTTTATTTATATGAGTACACTGTCGCTATCTTCAGACACCCCCAGAAGAGGACATCAGATCCCATTTACAGATGGTTGTCAGCCACCGTGTGGTTGCTGGGAATTGAACTCAGGACCTCTGGAAGAGCAGTCAGTGTTCTTAACTGCTGAGCCATCTCTCCAGCCCATGTCTTTAGTTCTTATGTGAACACAGATTAACTCTTAGCACCTACTTTATTACAGGTGTCAAAATGTGGCTCATGGAAGCTGACTTAATGTTTTATCTGTTACCGTAGAACCCACACAGTCCCCAGATGCCATGGTTTGAATCTGTAAACCAAAGTTCATGCTTGAAACTTAAGCCACAGATTAGTATAATGACTGTATTTGCTGATGGTGATATGGGAGGTGACTGAGATGTGGTCATGAGGTTGGGGCTTCCATGAGAGCACTGGTGTCAGTATCAGACAATGAAGAAAGACTACCACTCTCTTAACATTTTAGGCAGCAAGAAAGGCCTCACCACATGGAGCCCCTTGGTCATGGACTCCCAAGGATGGAAACAGATTTCTTTTTTCTTTTTAAGATTTATTTATTTTATGTATGTGAGTACATCGAATTTTAGGACCTCTGCTCGCTCTGATCAGCCCCACTCACTCAGGCCCAGATTTATTTATTATTATAATTAAGTAAACTGTAGCTGACTTCAGACACACCAGAAGAGGGTGTCAGATCTCATTGTGGGTGGTTGTGAGCCACCATGTGGTTGCTGGGATTTGAACTCAGGACCTTCGGAAGAACAGTCAGTGCTCTTAACGGCTGAGTTATCTCAGGAGCACAATGGGCTAAATGATTGGAGAGTGAGGCCAGGCATGTGCTTACCCTCCCCCACTCCACACAGCTCACACTGTGGACAGTAGTCTCTCATACTCATCGATGAACACATGCATCTTCTCACAAACTTTAGAGCCCTATCTGCTGGCAGAGAGCTCTCCAAAAGGCACTCACCTGCTTCTGGTTCATGCAGGAACCTCTCCAGCCTTGGCACCCCGTACAGTGGAAGCCAGTTCTGTTTAGTTCTGCCATCTTTCTTCCTTATCCTTTTCTCTGGGCTAAGAGAACACAAGACCAAAGGCAGGGTCTCTACCTAAGGGGACTTTCCGCTGGAAAGTGAGATACTAGTCTCCTTCACTTGTTTTCTCTTCAATAGCATCTTCTTGTCCCCCAAAGAAGAGAGTGTTCCATGGCAGTGGGCACAGCATTCATACAGCAGCCCCCAGTACTCAGAAAGGCCCCTCATCTTTTTCTTCCCACCCTTGGTACAGTGTCGGTTCTTGTAGCAGGATCTATTCCTTTGACATCCCTGAGAGAAGGTCTGCTTCCAATTGTTGGGGATTATATCCATTATGGGGATAGACAGAGCCTCTTTGTTCTCAGACTTAGACCCTAGTTGCTGATTCAAGGGAAAAGGAAACAGGCCCATTTGATATCCCTTTATTATGCTACCCAATGTCTCCTGAAACTCATTTCTATTAAGCCATAAGCCTTTCCAGACTGATCATCCATCTAGCCATTCAGTAGATATTACGTGGTCCCTCCACCTAGGGACTAATTCAAGTACTGGGAACATGGCAGCCACCAGGATAGATAGAGGACCCCTCCCCAAGACAGCTTGTGCTGTCTTTAGAAGGTGAGCATTTTAAACAGGTATGCTAGCAAGATATCACATTAGGTTATGATAGAGTGTGTGTGTGTGTGTATGTGTGTGTGTTTATGTGTGGTGTGTGTGTGTGTGAGTGTGTGTGTGTGTGTATGTGCGGTATGTGTGTGTGAGTGTGTGTATGTGTGGTGTGTATGTATGTGTATGTGTGGTGTGTGTGTGAGTGTGTGTGTGTATGTGTGTGTGAGTGTGTGTGTCTGTATGTGTGTATGTGTGGTGTGTGATGTGTGTGTGTGTGAGTGTGTGTGTGTGTATGTGTGGTGTGTGTGTATGTGTGGTATGTATGTGTGTGGTGTGTGTGTATGTGTGGTGTGTGTGTATGTGTGGTGTGTATGTATGTGGTGTGTGTGTGTATGTGTGTGTATGTGTGGTGTCTGTGTGTGTATGTGTGGTGTCTGTGTGTGTGTGTGAGTGTGTATGTGTGGTGTGTGTGTATGTGTGTGTGTATGTGTGGTGTGTGTGTGTGAGTGTGCGTGTATATGTGATGTGTGTATGTGTGTGTGTATGTGTGGTGTCTGTGTGTGTGTGTGTGAATGTGTATGTGTGTGTGTATGTGTGGTGTGTGTGTGTGTATGTGAGTGTGTGTGTGTATGTGTGGTATGTGTGTATGTGTGTGTGTATGTGTGGTGTGTATGTGTATGTGTGGTGTGTGTGTGTGTGGTGTACGTGTATATGTGTGGTATGTGTGTGTGTATGTGTGGTGTGTGTATGTATGTGTATGTGTGGGTGGGTGTATGTGTGTGGTATGTGTGTGTGAGTGTATGTGTGTGAGTGTGTGTGTGTGTGGTGTGTGTGTGTATGTGTGTGTGTGTATACAGGAGTATGTGTGTAGAGATACACACTCTGAGTGTGTATGTGTGGTGAGTGTGTGTGTATGTGTGAGTGTATATGTGTGTGGTGTGTGTGTGTGTGTATGTGCATGTATGTGAGTGTATATGTGTGTGGTGTGCGTGTGTGTGTATGTGTGTGTGTATGTGTATGTGAGTGTATATGTGTGTGTGTATGTGTGTGTGTGTGTGTGTATGTGTGTGGTGTGTGTGTGTGTGTATGTGTGTGGTGTGTGTGTGTGTGTATACAGGAGTATGTGTGTGGAGGGGTGGCTCAAGATTAGTGACTGGAAGAGTCTTATTTGTAGGGATGATCACTGACCTAGATCTGAGTGATGCCTTGGTAGAAGAGAGGCAAAAGCATGAATGAGTTTGGAGCCCGCCTGGCTTTTTGAAGAAAAAAATGGGTGGGTTTCCTGTTTGCCACATAAGCCAGTAAAACTTCCAAGGTATATTGCTGTGTACTCCTCTTGTTCCCATGAGTCTGCTTCTGTTTATTCTGTTGTGAGTCAACCCTGTGTCTGTTAGGCCATGACAGCTACTTATTTAGGATTAGGTCTTTTAGACAAGAGGGAACATTTTTACTAATACATTTGTGTCTTGTGCTAGGAAGTGTCCTTATCAGAAGGCTACCATAGCTCCGGCCAAATTACTGCTATGTTGACATCAGTCACTAACAATGAGAGGACAGACCCAGAAGGTTTCCCAGGTCAGGTACCTTCTGCATGAGGTTCACTTGCCTATGTAAATTTATGCATTTACTTAAAAAATCACACAAATAAAAATGTGTTATTTTAAGGCTTACTAGAATAAAGTACAGATAATGAACATAAATAAAGTAAGGTTCAAGAAAACTCTAAGGTACTATTTCTTTCCTTCACCTTACTTTGAAATCAAGGAAATCTCACTGGAAGATTACTTATTTTTGTTAAACAAAATTGCTTTCATAACATTCATGCCTGAAATAACATTTTTCTTTGTGGTACAGCATTTCAGATCTGAGAAGTATCTTTGAGAGCATTTATAACAAAACTCTCATTTTACAGAGATTATGGATGTCAAAGAGGCAAGGCAACATTCTTTGTCATGCAGCATTCATGGTTGTCAGAGGTGAACTTGAATCTCAATCTTTTTATTCCCAGCTTTCGAGTTTTGCCAAGTTGTTATGGAGCCTCTAGGTTAAAAACTGTTCTTTGGTGTGCATTGTATTACCCTACTGTTGGCATTGTTAGATTAGTGACATCCTTGTAAGTTGGCACTAAGATGGCTCCCAATAACACTTCAGTCTGATATTTCAGTCTTATATGGTTGGTCTGTGCTATGGCTTGACTGTGAAATGTCTTCCACAGTTTTATGCTTTGGATCCTTGGTCACTTGTTGGTGGTCCTATTTTGGAAAGTTCTGGAAGCTTTAGGAGGTGGGACTAGCTGTAAGAAGTAAGCTACTTTAGATAGGTTTTTAGTGGTATATGTTCTCTGCCTACTTCCAATCTGTCTTTACTTCCTGTTCTAAGCTATATGAATAGCCTACCCAACGTGCTTCTGCTACCAAGACAATCTGCTTCATCATACCCCACCCCGGCCCCACAGTGGCAGACTGATCTGGATCTGTGAGGCAAAATGAATCTTTCTTCTCTTGAGGTCTTTTTGTTCAAGTATTTTGTCACTGCACTGGGAAAGTAATATAGACTGCATGAATATGATGGCATATTACTTCCAAGGCAGGGTACCAATAACTGTGGCTACCATATTGGTCTCTTTCCCTTGGACAATGCTTTCTTAGCAGAGTCAGCTGCCAAGTTGTGTGGAAGCTTAAATAGTCCATGGAAGACCTCAGGAAATGTGGTATTTAACCAAGGGCCAACAAGAAGCTCAGGCTTGCTAACACTCATGTGTAAACTTGGAAACAGATTCTGCACTGTCTTGTAACCACAGTTCTAGCCAATAAAAATCTCACAAGAGATCCTGCTCAGACCACTCAGTTAAGTTGTTTTGAAGAAGGCTAGCCCCAGGGAATTTATGAGATAATAAGTATTTATTATTTAAAATGCTATTTTGGTGGTAATCTTTCATATAGGAAAACTAGTACGAGCATCATCCTTTTCCTCTAAATAATGGTAAATACTATATAACAGACAGATCCCTCATGGTAATTCCTCAAACATGGGGGAATGAATGCATGCCTTGTCTGCTCAAGAGCCTGGTTAAACACAGCCGGTGCCACGGAGATGAAGAGGGAAGAAAGTGGATCTGCCAGATGTTTATAATGTCTGTCTGCTATGTCTAGGTGTCAAGCTTCTAGAAGGTAGAGAACCAGGATCAAAGGATGACAGCAGTCTGATGTCCCCAGCAGTGAGTGAGAACACGACACATCTCCAGGTAGTCTTCAGGCATGAACAACCACTTGTTTTTGGTTTTTGTTTTTCCATGCTTTTGAAAAAACTAGAAATTACCGGGGACTGCTCTCCCCATTTTGTTACAAGTTTGTTCTGGGTTTGGTAGAAAAGATTATTAGAGATGTCAGCGAATCTAAATTTAATATTTTCTTAAGCCAGTTCTGGGCTATGTGTGCTCTGGACTGTTTGAGCAGTGTGTTGAGTGTCAAAGAAATTCCAGCCCTGGAGAAACCTTCTCACTTGATAATGCTTCCTTCCTTTTTCCCTGCTCAGTTTGAGCCGAGAGGACTGACAAAGTCTGCCTAAAGTTACTGCACAGGTAAGTGTTTCCACTCTTTCCCCATTATACTCTACACAATAGCGGAGCAGGGATCCGTTCTTTGTTCTTTGTGTTTCTCTGGGCATCCTTAGTGCCACAGCTTGAGTCTCTGAGACGAGGAACCTTGAAGGCTTGATAACAGTGGGGACTTAATAAATATTTTCCAATCATGTCAGTGCCTGAGGATGGCATGGGAGAGAAGGTGTTGCACAGTGGTAACAATGTCAGCCTAACTTGGACATGAACTTTCTCTTCCTTACCATGGCATGCTGGGAAACTCAAGACAAAATTCCATGTTTCACTGTTACATACTTGAGAATAGGAGCCAGAAAAGGCTTCTGTGTATCAGTAACATACATCAGGAGCTGGAGGGCTCAGCCTACACAGCAGAGGTGATGGTCGGGCATGACTGACGGTGAGATTAGAGAGGGGGTGGGAGACATTTTAATCCTCTGTGCCTTTCCCTCCTACGAGGTCTAAAATTCACAGTTACAATACATGTCCATATTGGAATTATGTTCTTCTAAAATGCAAACATTCTTGGAAGTTTTAATTTGCTCGCTGTGTGTTTTTTTTTTTTTTAAACTATTTTGTGCTATGGGAATTTGCCAGGATATATATTTCTAGGGGCTCCTAGATAATAAGAGGTTTATGGAACACAGTGGGGTATGACCTAGCTACATTTAGACCAGGAGTCTTCTCACAACAATAGAACATATGCCATTGGCCCCTGACACATATATTAAAAACAAAATAAATGTTTAAAATTTTCTACTCTTCAAAAGTCATTTTTCAAGAAAGCAAAAAGAATACTAGACACGGCTTTGCATACCTGTCATCCCAGTCTTGGGGTTGGGGGCTAAGGCCAGAGGATTGGGATTTCAAAGGCGTCCTCAATCAGATAGTGAATTTGGGGACAGCCTGGGCTATAGAAGACCTTGTCTAAAAAAAAAAAAAAGTAAATAAACAGCAAGCAATAAAAAGAGGATAAAGAAGGAAAAATGGAGAGGGATTGAGAGGGAGCAGGAGGGATTGAGGAGAGGAGAGGAGAAGAGAGAGAGGAAGAGAGAGAGACACACACACACACACACAGAGAAACAGAGAGAGAGAGAGAGAGAGAGAGAGAGAGAGAGAGAGAGAGAGAGAGAGAAGGGAGAGAAGCCTAAGATCAGAGCAAGAATTTTTGTAAAGTTTGTTGATAAACTTATATTCAGAATAAATAAAATGTTCTCAAAAATTCAACACTAAGAAAACTAACATCCCAGCTTTTAAAAAAGTATGCAAACTATTTAAACCAATGCAAAAGAGAAACAAACATGGAGGATTAAAACACAAAAACTTAACTGCTGAGCCATCTTTCTTCCAGAGGTCCTGAGTTCAAATCCCAGCAACCACACGGTGGCTCACAACCATCTGTAATGGGATCTGATGCCCTCTTCTGGTGTGTCTGAAGACAGTTACAGTGTACTCATATAAATAAAACTAAATAAATCTTAAAAAAAAAAAAAAAAAACCACAAACACTTGCACGTAATTGTTTGTTAGGTGTCCCCAGAGAACACCACAATCAGAGTGTAACCTAGGATAGCAGAATTAAAAGGGACAGCAAGGAGGCAGAACGCACCAGGCTGTCTTGTTTTTACTGACTGAAAAGCTCTATAAGTGCTTTGGACAACATTTCAGTGGTTTCTCAAAAGTTTAAACATACTCCTACCATCTGACACAGCAACTGCAACACTAGGAAAGACCACATAATTTGGAATGTTCTTGGGATTTGTTTTAACCAGGAATGAAAGACATGTAGATTCAGAATGACTGCCACCAAGGAAGAAGTTTATTCATGTTTTCCTAGCAACTGGAGGTACACTATGCCATGAAGTTAAATAGAGATATTGGGGTCAACATGGAGAAGCATCAGGGACCATTAGGTGGCATAGAGGGGACAGTGTGACCAAGTGGTTTATGGGAAGGATGAGAAAGTTACACACATGTTGGGATGGCTAGTTTGGGCTGAATAACTGTAGCAGGCTCTCTAAAGTAGGAACTTGCCCCTGGATGCCTGGTATCTAGACCTGACCTAATTCAAGTAGGTGGATAAAAGGCAAAGCATTGGGAGGAATGAGATCCAGACTGTTAGCATTCCATTTGATAACCCTGCTTGCAGCAGAGTCTTTTGCTACTTCTTAGTATTGGCTAGCTTTGAGAGAGGCACCCTCTCCCAGATGATAAAGACCGTGTCAAAGCAGCTCACATGGTTCGTATGGGAATCCTGTTCCATAGAAAACAGCGTAAATGCCCATGCTGATTTAATTTGTAATAGACTATCGAAAACAAGCCAAATATAAATCAACGGTCAAACAGATGTCATGGAATGTGGTAAAGTTGTCCTTTATCTGTGGGATATTGGTTCCCAGACCCAGCTGACACTCAAATCCTCACATGCTCATGTCCCTTATGTAAAATGGCATCGGTTAGACCTTTGGTTGCTGTGACAAACACCCGAGAAAAGTAGTTCAAAGGAAAGACTTGTTGTGGCTTACAGGTGCAGAGGCTATTTCCGTCCAGACCCCCAAGTTATCATAGAAGTCCCTTGTCCAGTTCGAGGTCCCAGAGCAACCATGCAATAAAGACAGCACATAACCAAGATTTCAGGGCAAGCAATCTGCACCAGGACACAGTGGTTGTGGAACTTGGTTACAGCTCAGTTGCTGGTTTGGGCTGTCACTTCATTATGATCACTGAGACTCTCCCCACACCTTTACTTGTGTGTAAGATGATGGGCTTGCGTTCCCTCCGTGCTTGGCATTCTGATGAACTGGTTATATGTCTCTGTAGTGGGTCCAGTCCAACTGCTCGGGGTGTGTGGGTCTGTACAAGTAGCCTATCTCCTTGAGAGTTGGATAAACTTTGATCAGGTCTCTAATGGCTTGTCAAGGGCAAGAAGTTGGATAAGAACAGAGGCCCAGTGTTAGCCAAGCACCAAGCATTGTGTTTTCATTATGAGGACAGTAATAGAATAGACATACCATAAAAGTTACCACTGTAACCTTTTCATTGTTGCTGGTGTGTTCTTAAGACAGGGTTTCTCTTCCTGCAGCTATACCCCTGGCTGTCCTGTAACTCACTCTGTAGACCAGGCTGGCCTGGAATTTACAGAGATTCACCTGCCTCTGCCACCTGAGTTCTGGGATTAGAGGCGTGCGCTACCACTGCCAAGGTGTAGCTCTCACTCTCTCTCTCTCTCTCTCTCTCTCTCTCTCTCTCTCTCTCTCTCTCTCTCTC
>NC_034592.1:7907765-7927897 GCF_900095145.1 Mus pahari | reverse complement strand
TTTCTTTCTTTCTTTCTTTCTTTCTTTCTTTCTTTCTTTCTTTCTTTCTTTCTTTCTTTCTTTTTTTCCAGACAGGATTTCTCTGTGTAGCCCTAGCTGTCCTGGAACTCACTTTGTAGACCAGGCTGGCCCCGAACTCAGAAATCTGCCTGCCTCTGCCTCCCAAGTGCTGGGATTAAAGGTGTGCGCCACCACTGTCCTGTCTCTCCATTCCTTAGGTCAGATAAAAATATCTTCGATGAGAGATGTCATGGATATAGGACCATGGTAGAAGGCTTGCCTGTCATGCAGGAAGTCCTGAGCTCTATTCTTAGCATGGAAAAGTTAAATAAATCAAAAGTCAGAGAATTCTTTGCAATCTTGATCTGGTTATAATGAGCTGCTTAAACATGAACTTCTGCATCTCTATAAATTCTAAATGTGTACATATATATGTGTTTGTTTATGTTACTTTAGTCCTAAAACCAATTTGGATTAAAACAAGTTCGATATAATGGATAAAGCTTTAACTGTAGAATGGAGAACCATGGAAACAGAATATGTTTTCATTTCTTCAAGTATTTAGTGCTATGTGTTTCTAGAAAAAGAAGGAATGAGATTCCAGATACAAGTGACCACAAGTGCCCTTGCTACCTCCAAAAGAATAAACGAACCCCTTCCTGGCTGCTGTTTCAGCTGTTGGTGAATCCTAGGGGGTAGGAATTTGGAACTCTCACGCTGGATAAAGGGAAGCTAGCTTCGAAGACAGCTGTAGCCAATCTACCCAATTGAACCAGACAGCCCCACAGCCAGACTTCATGGTAGAAAGTATAAAGGACCCTGGAGGGGCAGGCTGACTTATGGCTAACAGTTCATGAGTCAACAGTAGACCTTGAAGCTCAAGAGCCATGGATTTATGCCCAGCTGGCTCTCTTCAGAATGTCTTGCAGACATTCAAAAGAGTGTGTGTGTGTGTGTGTGTGTGTGTGTGTGTGTGTGTGTGTGTGATAGCTGTCATTAGATTTATTCTTAACCCCAGAATGAGTAAATTTCATTCCTTTTCTCCATTAGTCACTTGAGATTTATTTATACATTATTAAAGAATTTTGCCAGCATTCCACAATTTCTAGAACAGTTTGCTCTTAATGAGAACCAAAATCTAACCTCTAAGTCTCCTTTCCTTGTTAAAAGATTTAGCTCTGGTTTGAAAATAAATCAATACCATCTTTCTTAACAAAGAGAACCGGGTTTTTCTTAGGGACCAGAAAAGACAAGACAGCAAAGTTGGTTTAAGCATTGGATGATAGATGAAAGGGTGTCATGTGTTTGGCCCCAGAGAGCATTCTGTGCATCATGGGAATAGGATTAGGCATCTCACAGCAGTGACAATCTTCAACACTCCCTAAGCTATCTCTGCTCCAGAGTACCTTGTGCTGAAGGGACAGGGAATATTACTTCACAAAGGAAAGTGTTTGGTAAGTAACTAACTCAACTTGGACATATGGCAAATATTTTACCTGCTGATTCACACAGGCAGACTTTTGCAAGGCTGAGTACTTAGGCAGAAAAAGAGGAGGCAAGGAAACAGACTGAGATGAGTGCCCACTCTGTCTGGGTACTCACACACACAAAGATGCTTCACTGTTAGTGCAGCCACTGCCATTTGCAACCTAAGCATTTGTAGAAAATATGCACTAACTAATGCAGAATTTAAAATACATATTACCTGGATAAAGCCATAATTAAATGCTGGGGAGGGAGAGGGAGAGGGAGAGGGAGAGGGAGAGAGGGGGAGAGGGAGGGGGCGTGATTGATTATTGCCTACATTAAGAACCAAAAGATCCTTGAGATAGTAGAGACAAAAAAAGAAAGAGAAGGGAAAATAACAGGATAATATTTCTAACCTAAAATGTCAGGTCTATGGCCACAAACCTCAGTTGTTTTGGCAAGAGCAAAGAATTTCTGTTTAGCCATTTGAACACTAAATTTAACAGTTGTGGTTAGTACAGAGTTAACACATTATTTGGAATTAGGTTAAATTCCAGTCATAATATTACCATTACCAGTTGTACGACTGAGTTCACATAGATCTATTCTGATGTGTAGTCTCCTATCCTATAAAACTAGGGGACTGGGTTAAATTCATTTCCTGGATCTATGTAGGTTTAAAGGTGTATGATTTTTTTTCCATCAATTCATACACACACACACACACCTGGACTCTTTTTGATACTCTGTATGTCCTTCTAGCGTGTCTGTGGGACACACTTCCAGCACTAGTCACGGATCCTGAGTGGCCCAATGTACTCACAATAGGAACCATGAAAACCCTTTACTTTTGAGTTCTGACTCTTTCCCTTGCCCTCCTTCCATCCCAGGGTCTAATTTTTCTGTGCAGGCTGGCTTCCTGCCTTACCTTCCCATGCACTTCGATTGTGAGTGGATGCCAGAACACCTGCTCTTCTCATCTTCACACTCTCAGTCTTGTTATCCCTGAGACAGTATGGCAGTTTCTAATGCTAAGGTTTGAGAAAAAGTCAATGAGACAAAATCTGTAAGACTCAATCAGAATAACCTATTCTATTGTGACATACACTAGTCCAATTGGTGAGGTTCTCATAATATCATCTAACATCCAAAAGTTAATAAAATGACACAGCAAGGAAGGGTGACAGCTGTGTTTAGTTCCAGCTCGTACCTCAGAGCAGTGTCAATGCTTCCTCCTTGGTTATCCTCTTGTGCTCAGTTCCTGACACATGTGTCCACCCTCCCCAGATGTCTGTTCTTGAGGCCCAGTCTCAGCCCCTCTTCTCTCTCCTAAGTCTCACCCTCAGGCTGATCTCATTCTTGCTTGTTTTGGAGTAGATAGCTTTTCATCTCAAGTATGAACTGGGATTAGCCAGAACTGTCTACTTCAGCTTGATCATTCTAATTTAATTCGGCTGCTGAGAATAAAGCTGTACAACCAGAAAGATACCTAGAGCCCAGAGATAGAAGTAGAAAACCCCCCAGGACTCCATGTGAATTGACCCTTACCAGCCATGCCCAATGATCTGCAGCTGGCCATTGTTTTTCTTAACCAATTAGCTGTCTTTAGCCCCTCTCCCTGTAGGCTATTTTGTTTTTTAAGTCTCTTACCTGTAACCAAGCAATATTCTAAAACTGAAAGAGTAGAAGAAAGAGAAGAATAATCCCTAAAATCAATGGGACCAAAAGACGGCCTTCCCCCCTCCCCTCTTCCCCCAGCTTCCTTGGGTCACCATCTTTCTCCAGAATAACTAGAATATTCCCTGGTCTCTGGAGATACAAAAACTTGGCCACCTTTAAATCAGTCATTAGCGTTAGCTCTTCTACATAGAGACAGACTGAGTAACAAAACCTTACTGCTGTTTACAAAATATTTATAAATATTTGAAAGAAATTCTGAGTATCTTTCACACCCATCAAAAAATAAAAATTTGTTCATAATTTGTCTGTAATTGTCAGATGCTTCCAATGAACATACACAGAATCCATCGTCTGCTTTCTAAACAAACTGCTTCCATTTTCTGAAGAGCATCCTCTTCTGAGGAAGAAATGCCCATCACAAGTTGGCAATGCTATCATATCATGGAAGCTGCTTTTTGGTAAAACCCAGGAAGCTCTAACTGTGTTTCCACAGGGAAGGAGAAGCAAGACAGTGAGGAGAGTCTGTGCAAAGCTCTGGGATTCTCTCTATTTAAATGGGAAGGATCAGCCCCAGAGGCAGCATTTTTGCACAGCACCACACAAGAGTTTTGTAAACCCCAGTTCAAATCTGTGCAAGGGAAAAAAAAATGTGAAATCTATTCATAGGAATGAATGCTGTCATTAAGAATGCAAAATAGCTTTAGAAATTTAAAGCCAAAAAGCAAAAAGAAAAATCTCCTTGAGGGATAAATATTCCATATATGGTTTTTATGCAAGGCAACTTATTTTTAGGGAATATGGGAAAAATTCCTCAGCTCTTTTAGATTTATATACTCAAAAGTGACTGTTAATATTTAAAATGGTATCTTTTTTTTGAGGCTGAGTTTCATTTTGTAACCCAAGTAATATAGCCTCTCTTCTCCTTTCCTTTTTTGAGACAGGGTCTCACTATGGAGTCCTGGCTATTCTGAAATTTACTGTGGAGACCAGGCTGGTCTTGAACTCACAGAGATCTGCTGGCCTCTGCCTCCCAAGTGCTGGGATTAAAGTCATGCACCTATGTATATCCCTTTTATATGGCCCTTTGCAGTGCTGGGGATGGAATTCAGGGTCCCATTCTTGCTAGTCTACTCAAGTATACCATGGCTGCCACATCATGTATTTTAAAACCAGAATTTGGCAATATACACATTTAATAAGTTTTATTTTTTGTTTTTTAAACCACACAATTGAAAATAAAAATTCAAGCACAAAGGAGAAAGTTCCTTTTCAAATGATTAAATGGGTTTGCTTCTGATAGAGCTCTGGTGTGATAGACATTTCCCTGCTGTTTAGACTCAGCCTGTCTGCTGGACAATGTCAGCGTTAAAACTCAAGTATACTAACTATGCCCTTCACAGAATTCTCAGGGTGATGATTTCAGAGTTAGGAGAAGTTCTCTAGCATTGCCAGTACAAAGAATATAAAATTTTCTTTCCTGACGATATAAAATATCTTTAGGCAAACTGTGACAATATACCCTTTACCTTTCTTTATCCCCATGAAACTACAAAAAAAATAAATAAATAAATAAATAAATAAATAAACATTTCAAACTACCAAAAAAGAGCTGGTGTGTTTGTCTGGTTTCTGGTATAAAGGAGCAGCTTGCCTCATGTTGCTGGTCGTTTCTACCTTGTGGGTTCTTCTTTTTCCCTACGCTTCATCTCTCCCACTCCCAGTTTCACCCCTTATCAATGGATAGGAGAGAAAGAAGGACAGAAGGGGTGGGGAGAGAGGGGGAGTATCAGAATTTAATTTCTTTCTTCTTGTTTCTTCTTTGAGCATGACTACTAACAAACCACATCTAACCCCCCTTAGTGACCAACAACCACCCTACTTATCAGGCCTAGCATTTATATACCCTCAGAAAACTTTCCAGAATTCCAAACATCATAGGAAGCCGCTGTGACGCAGCCCCATATGCCCACAGCTGGGATTAAAATGAAAACCTTCTTATCACATTTCTCTGTTGTTCTAAAGAAACTAACATTTCAGAATTCTCACTGCAGCTTCACATTCACCAGTGGAAGGAACCCATCACCTCTGCGCCCCAGAAGGACGGGGGGGGGGGGGAGCAACGAACACTGCAAACCTTCCTCCAGAGGCCAACTCATTTGAATTTTGACTTGGAACCGGGATCTCTGAGAATGCATTGCTGTGGATTGTTGTAATGCTATTTGTGTTAATTCGGCTCCCCAAATTACACAGGAACCTCCCAACATCTGCCTGAAAGATGCTGAGAGTCCCTGCCCCCACTTAGCTTTGATTGGTGAATAAAGTTGCCCGTGGCCAATGGCTGGGCAGAGAGACAGAGACTTCAGATTTCTTGGGCGAGGGACCAGAAGAAGGATTTTAGAATTGCCATGACAGAGAAGCAGGAGGATTGAGCTTGCGAGCTGCAGGAGAGAAAGCATACAGCCATGTAAGAGCTGGAAAAGCCTCTGCCAGAGCCTGACCAGTACAGGTGCTCGCAGCCAACCATTGGACTGAGCACAGGGACCCCAATGGAAGAGTTAGAGGAAGGACTGAAGGAGTGGAAGGGGATTGCAACCCTATAGGAAGAACAATATCAACTAACCAGACCCCCCAGAGCTCCCAGGGACTAACCTACTAACCAAAGAGCACATGTGGAGGGACCCATGGTTCCAGTTGCATACGTAGCAGAGGACAGCCTTATCTGGCATCAATGGAGGGGAGAACCTTGGCCTTGTGGAGGCTTAATGCCCCAGTGTAGGGGGATGCTAGGGCAGTGAAGCAGGAGTGGGCAGGTGGGTGGAGGAGCACCCTCATAGAGGCAGGGGGAGGGGGATGTGATAGGGGGTTCTTGGAGGGGAAAGCTGGTCAACATTTGAAATGTAAATAAATAAAATGAACAATTTAAAAATAGAGCGGAGAAAGAGCAGCCCCAGGGGCCCCTCCCCCAACTGGGTCTGGGGTAGCAAAGATGGAATGTAGATATTAATAAGTAATAAGTCAGGAGTATCAGAGGGGAGGCATTAGCAATGTAATAGTTTGGGAGTGGCCCAGCCATTGAGCTAATTCAGGCATATTAAGCATAAGGAGAAGCATGCAGGCAACCACAAGCTGGGAGTTTAGAGCAGATTAACTTACTGTGATGTATATACATTTATCATTTCTTTTCTATTTAAAAAAAAAAAAAAAAAGAGCTCCCTTGGTTGCCAGTGATGACTCAGCTTTCATGCCGTGCAAGCTGGGATCCGTGTAAAGGTGGACTGACTAACCCTAAGGAGCTCTCCTTGGATGTCCACATGTGTGCTGACAAACCCTGGCCCCCAGCATTATGTAACAACAGCAGCAGCAGCAAGAACAACAATAGCAGCAACAACTGTAGGCATACTATTACTGTGTACTGTGTAACGATCATCCTTGTATAATTCAAATGCTGATTTCCGTGCACCCATACCTGGTTGGAATCCTAACTCTGAGGATCTTCTGTCTGAATGTTGTGTAAGTATTGCCCCATTTATTCTTGGATCAGTTCAATAAAAGCTGAGCAGGGGAGAGAACAGGACTGAGCTTCCTCCTAGGCAGCGTAGGTGGAGAGAGAGAGGGATGGGGAGATCCACCATGGGGAGAGAGTCTAAAAGATACCATGAGAAAAAACCTGGATCCCAGAGAGCCAGATCAGTACTAAAATGAAAGTATCCCTGGGATTTTGACTGGGTGGTAGCCAGATTAGTTTAGAGAACTGAAATAGAGTAATGCTGCTCAGTTATTGTGCTCTTAAAGCTTGTTAAATAAATATGATAATCCAGTCTCAATTATTTGGGAGGCAACTAGGTTAAGAAGAAAACTGCAGTAAACATCTATAAAATTGCTACTAATAAACAACAACAACAAATTCAATTTTTAAGTAGTTTTTAGATACACTGAAAATTTCAGTCAATCGCAGGTCATCTTGAGAAGACCTACCAACATCTAGAAGGTAAGACTCATCAAATGACTCCCACATACCTTTCTTTTGGGCACATTTGTTTTTGAAACAGGGCTTCACTATACAACAGTGCTTAACATGGAACTCACAGAGATCCTCCTGTCTCTGCTCCTGAGAGCTCAGCTGCACATTTGTCTGGAAATGTTTTTCCTTCCACTTTTGGGACTGGAGTTGAGTGTTATTTAGAAGGTAGAGAGTGAGTGATACTGAATTGTCACCTCCCACCAGTGTTCAGCAGGCAAAGATTGAACCTGTTGAGTATTCCCTGATGAACATGTCAATCAGGGGCTTCATAAAGGTCAGTCTGCATTGGGTAAGGACTCAATTCCCTCGGTGGGAAATGGAGTCAGGTTATCATTTTGTTTGTTTGGTTTTTATTTTTCAAGGCATAGTTTTTCTGTGTAGTCTTGACTGTTCTGGAATTTGGTCTCATAGACCAGGCTGTCCTTGAACTCAGAGATCTGTCTGTCTCTGCCTCACAGGAGCTGAAATGAAAGGCATGAGCCACCAAGCCTGCCTCATTTTTAATGAAGACTCTTATAAGTTAGATTTTCTTTACAGAGTGAAAATGGGCAACTTCTGAGTTTTTGACTAATGACCAAATACTTGGAGAGGTGTTTAGCAAGATACACTCTTTTTAACAGAGGTGCCAGTTTATTGCCTCTTTCTGCTATATGACCACGGGACCAGCATGCCTATTCTGTAACTTGAAAGAAGGCTCTCAGTAGAATTCCACCAGGACGGCACCCTGATCTTGGATCTCAAAGCCTCCAGAATCCTAGAACAAGAGAAATAAACTTCTATTGTTTACAAGCAATAAATAGAAATAAATAAAAAAGTATGTCCAGGGGTTATTTGCTTAGCCCCCTGTATATCACATCTTGCCTAACTGAACACTGGCAAGTGTGACACCTTACTGCGAGCAACCCTTCCTCTGCCAGTGAACACTAAGTGTGTTAAGGAAGCAAACAGACAATGGCACATTCTCATTCCCCAGTTAACACTTAATTTTTATATAGGATTTAAATTTCTCAACTTGTTTTTGTGGTTACAACTTTAGTTCAACTTTTAACTTTTGTATCAATAGTAATATTCAATCCATTTCTGCAGGCTTTGTATACACACACACACACACACACTGCTGGTAATATTGGTCTTCCGATGTAACTAACTGATCATGCATAAATCGTGCAGCACAATCTACTTTTCTTTTTTTGAATCACTGTCTTCTATTGATAAGGACTTTCTTGCTGCTGTGGCTATTGAGATAGGCTGACCTCTAGCTTGCAATTTGCATGGACTGACCTTGAAACATGGTTCTCTTGTCTCCACCTCCCAAGTGCTAGGATTGAATACATGTATCATCAGCAGAATAGAGATGTGTTAATACCATGATAACTGTTGTCACCAAATCTAGTAATATTCATCCAGGCAGATTCCTGGTGACTGCCTATAGGGGGCACTCTTAAATGACGGGGTCAGTATTTGAACTGAGGTCAACTACATTCCAAACTGTTGACTTTAATGGCTTCTACGAAGATAACAAGAAGCCACAGGCATTTTTCTAGCAAGGCTTTTATCTAGTGATCATTACGTTAAAACACTAGTATTGTAATAAATAATAAAACACAAGCTTGCTTTTATGGAAATCAAATTGTTTCTTTTTCATAATGACTGCCTGATTAACTCTTATAAAACAGGTACTCGCTTAATTTTACAACTGAAGCATCTCACTACAGTTATCACACTCAGTGTCTAGATGTGTTTGTGAGCAGGTTAAAGTCACAATGAATAGGACTCAGATGAACACATCACATTGTCCTTGACCAAGCTGCTCACACGTGTAACTCTGAACTCTGTCCATGCAACTGCTACAGATGGGTTGGAGGTCTAAGACGCAGGAGGTTCAGACACAGGCTCTTAGAATCAGATTCAGTACCTGTAAAACCAGGCTTGTATTCCTTCTCTGTGCAACTTCAAATAGAGCAATCTAAACCTTCAATCTCAGGCTACATCAAATTCCAAAGTATTCTTTGATCTCTAATGAAAACTCAAACAACATGATAATCATTAACTAAAATAAGTTCCCTACTTACAAACCCTTTGTGTCTGCTGTTCGGTCTAGGATTGGGACAAGAAGTGGGGTGTATAAACTGCAAAGACTGAGCAAGGAAGGAGAGAGGTGGAGCTGACAGAGAGGGAGCAGATACTCTGAGGGCCTGGCACCCTAAAGGGCAGGCTAGGAGAACCTAAGGAGGAAGGAAGCACGAAGCACCTAAAAATAGAAGCTCCGTAGGAAACTCTCCACAAGATACTGGATTCGCTATTGTGTTCCAAATCCTGCCATTCCAACTGCCATCTATAAAAAGGCATTGTTTTTAAAATTCACCACGTCCTTCCTATCTGCTCACCAAGGACACCGGTTACGCATCCAGCTCTGATTGTCCTTCACCAGCTTTTCTTCATTTCTCCTATAAAAAGGCATTCTTGGATTGCTTGCTCTCTGGGAATTTACACTTACACATTAAGTTCATAACTGTTGCTGTTCTCTTTGCAGCCAACCGTGGAAGCCTGGGGAAGAGGTGTGGCTTTTAAACATTAAAACGCACATCCTAGCCTAGCAAGATGGCACAGCAAGTAAAGGTCCTTGCTGTCAAACCCAGTGACCAGAGATTGATTCCCAATACCCACATGGTAGAAGGAGAGACTTGACACCTACAAAGCTCTCCCTGACTCTCCCATGCATGTGGGCTATTTGTTTGCCTTCACATATACACATGTGCACACACAATATAAAGAAATGCAGTAAAATATTTTTAAAACTAAAACAAAAGGTACATCCTTTGACGCTTAGTGGGACTCACCCATACTAATTTTTTTCTTAGTATTTTTTGCTTTACAAAAAAGTTAAGCAAATACTTTCTTGTTCAGGTTTTCTAATATTAATATTTCTAATATTAATCCATGATTGGAAAAATGAAAATTGAACCTCTGGTATTGAAAAAAAATCACTTCAAAAATTGGAGTGGATGAATATAAACAGAATCCTTTGACAACAAATTTAATTCGATTTTTTTTCCTTTTTACTGCAGTGCTCTTTTTATTGTCACATTTTTATCTAGATTATAAGAATTTTAAATCCTGTTCCACAGCTAATGAACATTCATTTAGTTTTCATAACGTCATGTTAACATTAAGTTGGCTAAGAATATCTTGGCCGGGGGGAGGCCTGCCTGCCCAGAGCTCCTTCCAAACAGACCAGCAATTCTCTGAGCTAGCTGTTCGGCAGCTCGGGACCATGGTGTCCTGGACAGAGTCAGTTTGTCAGGAGTCAGCACTGGCCTACAGGTTGTGCTGTCAGCACAGGAAGAGCACAGGTTTGTCAACAAGGTGGTCCTTCTCAGACATGATGGCTGAACCAGGCAAAGCCTGGTTCTTAACGAGACTGATTCTGGGACACTCTGGGAAGGCTAGCTGATTAGTAAGTTCCTGCTGTAGAGTCAGCAGAAACAGGGTAGCCGAGTCCTCCCCCAGCCCCGTAGGTGAGGCACAAGTCTGGAGGAACAGGACACAGGTCTGAGAGCTGGCAGACCTTCCAGCAGCTGCATCCGGAAAGGCTAGCCTGTCCCTCGTGACCTCCATGCTGTTCAGGCCCTCCCCTTCCAATTTTTCTTTAAACTCCCTTCAGCTGGGGGCTCTTTCTTTCTCACCAGTGTCTGCCAGAGATAACCAGGGTAGAGCTCATTGCGATTTACTCTAGTTGACCTACTTTTTAATGGTTGCAGAGTGATGAAGATTGATGTTTTCCTCTGCTACAGATCACTGTGTCTTTGGCACAGCTAACAAATTCCTTTTCTTTTCCTGATATATATTATGGCTTTTTAGTATCAAGGACAGCACTCATTTTTTTTTTTTTTTAAGTGACTGCTATAAAATCCGAAGGAGAATGTTGATATTCCACTGTAACAATTCTTGTTCAAGTTAAAGCCGGACATGGCAAGCTGGCTTCCTGTCAAACTTTGCAGTTTAGAAGCTCGACGGTCCATTTCTGTCGTGCTGTCTGACTGAGAACAGCATCAGCTTCGTCCACTTCATTCCTTGTCTGACTCTCCTGTGAGCCCTCTGTTCTGGGTCTGTTGTAGACTATCTCATCTATATTTCAATACCACTTTAAGAACTCCAAGTGATCTAGTCTCCTCTAAACAGCCCCAGGTCATTGGATTGGTTATAGCTCTTCTCATGAAAAGTCTTCCAATTTATAAGCTTTACTTAGAACTCCATATATATTTAACTTGGTAAAGTAGGATAAAATTGTGTACAAGGCAAGAGGTTTGGCCTGGTCACCTACCAGCCTGAAGACTTTAACCACTGGGGATTTGCTCTCGCTGGCTGGCGCTGCCCAGTTTGAAAGCTGTGGTTTTTGTTTTTTGATTTTTTTCTTTTAATGTTTCTTTGCTCAAATAAACTCAACTAAATGTAAGTGGTGTAAGGATTTGTTTTTCTTTAATAATCTTTGGATATGTTTGGAACAGCTTGAGACTGTGGGTTTATTTTTCAATTGGGAATTTTGTGAAATCTAAACATACGTCTGGTAACATTGCTGAAAACTTTGAAAACAAATTTTATTTTTCAAAAACTTTTTTTTTTAAAGATTTAAAACACTTTCATTTTATTTGTATGGGTGTTTTTTCTGAATCTGTGTCTATGTACAATGCACGTGTCTGGTGCCCACAGAGGCCAGAGGGATGCAGAAGGCACTGCATCCCCTGGGGTTGGAGTTACAGACAGTTGTGAGCCACCATGTGGGTTCTGGGAATTGAACCTGAGATCTCTGGAAGAGCACCCAGGGCTCTTTACCATTGAGCCATCTCTCCGGCCCCTAATTATCTATTACTTATGTGTAAATGGCTACCTAAGTTTACACATGCCACATGTGTGCAGGGGACTCAAGAGGACACAAGAGCTTGTTGGGTGGGTAGCCTGGAACTAGAATTACAGATAGGCCTGTGTTGCAATATTTGTGCTGGGAACTGAACCCAGGTCCTCTATGAGAGCAGAAAGTGCTGATAACTGTTGGGCCACCTCTGTAGTCACTCTTTGTTGAAAACTTAATGTCCAGATTGAACTGCATTGTCAGGATGAAACCATTTTAAAAGTGATTTTGAAGATTCAGTAGAAGGAAAGGAGCAAGCCTGCTTTATTAACATTCTTTGTATTGATTACATGTAGGCTGAGCTAATGTGTTAAATGTAGTAGTGTCTTGTCTGTTTGGGCTTCGGTAGATCAGTGGCCGATAAACAACTCATTCCTTGTACTTTGGGAGATGAGAAGTCCAAAACCAGGAAACATGGAGCTAGGGCATTTGGTGACAGTCTCTTTCCTGCTATTATTCTTTTGGATGCTTACAGAGCGAGGGGACAAGGCAGATCTCTGGACCTCTCTATATAAGAGCACAAATCCCATCCATGAGGGGATCATTCCATACCTTAATCATCCTGCAAAGGTCACACACCCTAACAACATTGTACTTGTGACTAAATTTTAAATCATACCACCCAGACCAGGGCAATGGGGTCAAACACATATATTAAAATTAGCTGAATCTGTTTCTCTTTATTTCATATTTCATTTTTAAAAATTTACTGGTCTCTGTATGTATTCCACAAGGATGTAGGTACCCAGATATGCTAGAAGAAGGTGTTAGATCTACTGGAGCAGGAGCTACAGCTAGTCCTGAGCCACCCTATGTGGACACTGGGAACTGAACTCAGGCGCCCTGGAAGAGCTACAAGCACATTTACTCTCCAGTTCTTCTCTTGTTTTTTTTTTTTTTTGTAGGGTGTGGGAGGCAGTGAATGTAGCTCAGTTGTACAGTGATTGTCTTCACTTTGTAAGTGTCTGCCTGGCCCAAGTGAAACATTTCTTCCATTCAGCAGATGAAGCAATACTAGTTATGAGAAATGGAGGCATACTAATTTTCAAAATTTAATTTCAGTATAGCTAATAAACTGCCCCCCTTTTTTTCTAAACAAATCATGCTATCCTCAACAAATTTGTTTTTTATATGTTTTCGGAAATATTTTTCTTTCAAAAGCTGAGATTACAAGGCATACACAACCAGGTCCAGCTTTCAACTCATGTCTCTTAATGCATTTATCACAGTTTTGTGCCTGGTCAATTTATAGTACCATCACTAAGTCTTGAACAAGATTAAGGCTCTTCCCTCAGACCTATGAAACTTTTCTTGGCTTTCTAGCTCCTGCACCTCTCAAAGTTGCCTGTATCCAATATGACTGTCATTTGCCCTTCCCCAGGACTGTCTGTTTTTCATCACCGGATCTTAATATCCGTTAAGACCCAAACAATGGAAGAGTTCATCCTCTTCTTCCTGAGCTGTCCATGCTACCTGGAACCCGTGGGGTTGAGCAAGGCAGGATGCCATTTCTGAGCTGTCCAAACTCACGACGGTAGTGATGCTTTGTGAGTTTTTGGGCTGTTAAACCCTGTGTAAGTACCAGAGAGCTGAAATGACTGAAGAACTCTCTTCCCCAATCTTCTTTGCTATGTCATAAAGCTTGAGGAATTGGCCCCAAATGCAGGTTCCATTTCTAGGGCTGGTGGGAACTTAGGATGGGGAAGATAGATGGGACGGGGGAATGCAGGGCTTGGTGAAGACGTCCAGAGGTCCTAAGGATCTCTATTTCAATATAAATATAATACAAATCTTAGATACGAAAGTTTACAAGAGTTATGATTTTCCCTAGGAATGCCTCAAATGTTTGTATTTGGTAACTATATATACCAAATATCTGTATCCAATTATTTCAAAAGAGGTTTTATGAGCTCTGTTATACTCATATTCATATATGAACAAAACACAAAGTTTGCCCATTGGAAAAATCATTCATGTAATAGTTCTAGAAGCGTGTAAGATGTATTTATGTTGATTTGATTCTTTTCAAATGATCAAAGGCAGAGACTGGATACAATGATCACCCCTGTGTTTTTGACATTGTTTGACTAGCCCCAGATAATGTTTGCTACAGAACAATGCCTGAAGGACTGTAGAGCACAACTGTTCCACCAACTCCTGCCTCAGAATTCAGAGGTAATACTGAGAACTCATCAGCTGACCCTGCCAGGCTGTAGTGCACTGAGTGAGGGTTGAGAAGAAATCAACACACACTTTCCTGGAAAAGAGTTATGTGCCAGAAAGACACACAGAGAATCTCTGTGGTAAAGCATATCCCATTCACAATCTAGAATTCCCTCTGTGTTGAATGAGCTTGCCTGTGCATAGATAGGTTTTGTTGGGTAGGGGTGGGGATGCTAAGCTGTGTCTTAACTTGAAACGAAATGACTTTCTGTCCTGACTCTGGATGGAAGCCTTCAGTGAGCAAAGCTGCTGTGAGGTGCGTGGGGGTGTGTCCCAGCTAGGGTTCTTGGTCTGCTGGCATGTCAGGCCTCCTCTGAGGTCTTTGACTCAAGATGGCTTAGCACTCACATGGCCAGAGTCAGCATTTATGATTCTGATTTCTTGGAAAACAAGCACAGAAGAGAACTGATTGGTTTCTTTGAGGAGATATTGATCCCGTGGGCATGGAATTTAAGTAAAAATTTAAAACCACCAGTATTTCAATCATATATTAACTTTAGATGCATAGTGTGGATGGGAAATGAAAATGAGTCCAGAGCAAATGGGTTAAAAAGAGAAATTAGAGGAGAAGAGAGAGCTTATGTCCCTGGCTTCTTAGAGCTAAGCATTTCGTATTTTTGGAGATATTGAAAATTTTATTTCAAGTATCTATTCATTACTACTCACTGCTAGGATACAAATAATTTTTCCTCTGCACACATGTGCGTGTGCGCGCGCGCACACACACACACACACACACACTCACGCACGCACGCATGCATGCATGCGTGCACACACAAATTTTCTCAGCTAAGCTAGAAGGCATTAGGTCCAAGCAATCTATCAATTGCCATGCATCTCTTAACTGAGGTTCCACATATTCATAAGCCAGTTGGCTTCTATGTGAGCAGAATCCGAGCTCTGGACATCAAGATTGCACAGTAAGTGCTCTTAGCTACTGAGCCACCTCTCCAGTCTGCGTTGTACTTTCTAGAAGCAGAAGGTTAGATTACTAATGTGAAACCTTTTCCCTTCTTTAACATAGGCATATCATGCCAGGAATGTCCTTTCAGTGGTCTTTTAAGGAATGTCCTTTCAGTGGTCTTTTAAGCAAAATATCAGAAATTTGAGGGTTTATTCATTTTTTGCAGTCCAAAATATTTGAAAGTTCTGAGTCCTCTACTTTGATTTTTATAAATATTTTTATTTTACATCTATGTTTTTAGATTTTCCTCTTATATTCCCATTTGCTTCAAGAACTTGAGCTTATGTGGAATATTTGTACAATAAACTTTAATTCTTTCTCAGGTAATTCCAAACTGGCAGCACAGGTGTAGTTGCTCACTGTCTTTTGCCCGGTGAGGGAAGATTTTCTTAGTTCTTTATATGCCAAGGGATGTTTGTATTGGATTCTGGTGTTTTGATTGCTGTTATGAGAACTTGGTCCTTTAAAGAATTTTTTTTTTTTTTTTGGTTTTTTGAGACAGGGTTTCTCTGTATAGCCCTGGCTGTCCTGGAACTCACTTTGTAGACCAGGCTGGCCTTGAACTCAGAAATCCGCCTGCCTCTGCCTCCCGAGTGCTGGGATTAAAGGCGTGCACCATAACGCCTGGCTCTTTGTAAAGAATTTTTATTGTTTCCCAGGCAAAGACCTGATTGGTTGCAAGCTACCTATCCACACAAACCTTTTTGGATTGTTAGTGCATTCCAAATAGAATTTTCTGAGATTTTACAGGTCTAGCTCAATCTGTATATTCCATATACCTTCAAATGTCTTCTATGGTTCTGCCCTTGTTGTCTTTAATATAGCTCAATTCTTACGGCTAATGCGTGTTATATATGGTCAGAACTCGTTACATATAGTTATAGGGTAATCCTAGAGTTCGTGAACTTTGAGTGGCTCTTTTTCTAATTTCCTTTCTCTGCACTATTTCTGGTGCATGATACTTTTTAGTTCCCTGAGGCTTCCCAAGAAGTCTAGGACTTCTCCTACAAAGTACTTACTGACATGATCATGTTTAGGGATAAGTAGTCAGAAGACAGACAGAGTGAATAAAACTTGCAGCTAGATAGGTACTTGTCCCAGGGTCTCATAAGCATGGTTCTTTTCTCCAGAGAGGAGAAATCTGTCTTCAGTTTTGAAATCCTGTTGTTTCCACTGCTGTTACTGCTACCATGAGACTACTCAGGAGTTTGAATCCAAGACTACAAAGAAATAGAAAGAGAAAGAGAAATGTTTTCTCTGAGCATTAAGAAATTCATTTCAGTTTGGACATGGTGGGACAGGCCTGTTATTTTGACACTTGGGAAGATACACACATATGCACACACACATTGAGGAAATACTATAAATTTGGGACCAGCCTGTGAAAAAAAAATTGTTTTAAAGATTTATTTCTTATTATATATAAGTATACTGTAGCTGTCTTCAGACACACCAGAAGAGGGCATCAGATCTCATTATGGATGATTGTGAGCCACCATGTGGTTGCTGGGATTTGAACTCAGGACCTTCAGAAGAGCAGTCAGTGTTCTTAACCACTGAGCCATTTCTCCAGCCCACAAAATCTTTTCTTGTTGTTTGACCAGGAATAGAGGGGGTGGGGGAGGTTGGCTAGTATTATTGGGCTTTTGTATACTAATGCCTACTTTCCAGTTACAAGCTGTGTTGAGCTCAGGTGAAGAAATGCCGGTGCTAACAAACTAAATAAACTCTGCCATTTAGATGACAGATTTGTACTCTGACAGTCCATCCCAGAGGATCTTTTAGTCTTCAAAAGTTGCTTTATTCATTCTGCCCAGGGTTTAATAGCTGCATTAAATAGAATAGATAGGGCATCTTTGCTTGCTCTTAATTAGGCAGTGCACTATTATTATTTAAAATGATTTTAGACATTCTGGCCAGTGCATAAGACATGCCATGAAAATGAGATATTGTAGTAGGAAGAGAGACAGTTTGATTATTGCTAAGGAGTTAAGAGCTTGCACTCATCAGCTGCTTATGAGATGTCAAATACTATCTTTCATAATTTATACACATTATCTTATATGAGCCTCTTAGTACATCTATGAGGCAAAAATAAATCATGTAAGTTCCTCCGAATCCTATAGTCAGTCAATGGATAAGACAACATATTTGCTGTGGTAGCTTGGAGCCTTTAAGACCTGAGGTTAGCAGTTTTGTGGGTGTGTGTGCTAGGGACAGAACCCAGAAACTCATAACAGGCATGCTAAATAAGTGCTAGCCACTGGGCTATAGTTCCACCCCTGGGGCCTGTGCTCTCACATAACCTAACTATTGAAAAAAGCATCGAGAGAGAGAGAGAGAGAGAGAGAGAGAGAGAGAGAGAGAGAGAGAGAGAGAGAGAATGAAGTGAAAACATAAGAAATACTTTGAAAAAAAGTTTACAAAGGGTCAAAGACTAGATAGTGACAAAGTAGCCATACAAATTTTAGGAAAACATTTACCTCTTGTACAATTAAACAGATGAAGGTCATCAACCAACATTTCTATCCTCACGAACAACTAGGAAAAAACTTTCAACTTTATTAACAGTGTAGATTCAAGTCAGACTAGAATATCACATATTAGCTTAAAATCACAGATCAGCACACAATCTTATGCATTGGGGCTTACGGTATAAAACGACGGCCGTTCAGAACAGCTTTAGACACTGCATTTATAATATGTGACAAGTTTCTTAGAAACGTAATCTCATTTTAATTCATGACCATTCAGGGAACATATTCATAAAATGAATTCTAAATGTGGGGAGAGGGAGATATATAGACAAGCTGTGTGTTTTATGTAAATAGAAGAGATATAAACCTAAAATCATGGGACACTAGCGAGTAATTAGGAGACATCCATTAAAGGAAACCTATGCAGCCACTAACATCATGTCTATAAACTGCTTATAATAACATGAAAGTACTTCATCTGAATGAAGTAGTATGATTATACATGCAACAGCAACTGTATTAGAAAAGCCAACCCTGAGGCATACACCTCTATAATCTCAGTGTGTGGAAGGGGAAGCCAGGACGATCAAAAATTGAAGTTCAGCTTGGTCTACACAGTAAGACCCTGACTCAGAAAAACAAGATGAAAAAGCAAAATTCAAACCAAGCAAAGCAGCAGTGCAGATGGAAGCCACAGGCAGCTGCGGTGGAGACGAGGCTGTGGTTCACTCAGGTTTCTTGCCAATTTCTTTCTACTTTTAAAAGCTGTGTAACAATCCATTACTTTTTTTGTTTTTAAATGCCTTCTCATTTATGCTTTGAATACTTGTGTATTGAGTGTGTTACTTAGTTCACGGTAATTTAAACCAAAACAACATCCTTCCCACTGCCACGCCTGGGTATCTGCAGCGGAGAGAGCTGTGGGGCCGGCCTGTGGCAGTCAAGGCAATCTGAGTTTCTGCAATCTGCGGGCACCTTGGTACCTGTACCACAGTGACGATGACGCCAGGAATATTTTTGAAAATGAAGTAATGATTTTAATTTCTCTCTCAAATGGAATTCTATTTAAAAATGTCAAAACTTAGATGATGTTACATAAATATTATCCCCTTCAAAGGAATTCTCTAATTGCCATTCAATTAGTTTGCTTGATTTTCCTGGTTTGGTGTTTCTGAGAGAGCATCTCGCTCTGTCGTCCAGGATGACCACAAGCTCATGCTCCTCTTGCCTCTGCCTCCTGAATGTTGGGTGTTCACGGTCGCAGTCAGCTTGAGGCTATCTTGTTTTTGATTTCTCCATCATTCAAGGCATATTTAGAGATTATGGAGCAAGGGAGAATCTTTTCGATGTTTCTCATGTTTGACCTTTGGGATAGGCATAGTATTTTCATGGGAAGTCAAAAAGAACAAGCTTTGTGAATAATATGAGCAGCTCAGCTGCATTCTGAGCTCATTTCAAGGACCGCACAGTTCAGTTCCTTGATGATACGAGATAGACCTAGTTAAACATTCAGCTACTGTTTGTGGGAGGTGTAGGCCCAGACAATACTATGATCCTTTATAAACAATAAGGTGAAACTCTACCGTAAGAAGGCTGATGCTTTGTATTATAATCACTATAAAGGCTGTATCAGCTAGCATTACTAATAAAAATACATTCTATGAAGATGGAACAGTGAGTGTGAGCTCACAGCCTCCCAGGAAGACCATCCCTTTGCTTATATTTCAGTCTGGCTGTCCTTCCTTTGAACCATTCTTCATAGTTTCTAGTCCTGTTATTATAGTAGGAACACTTTGAAAGAAACATGACATGTAGGGAAATGAATTCTCATATCCATGGCATGCCCTCATTTTAAACAAGATTTACTTTCAGAAGAGGGTGTCGGATCCCTTGACCCTAGAGTTACTGGTGGTTATAGCCACCTTACGCGAGTCATAGGAACTAAGTTTGGATTCTGTAGAAAGGAAGGGAATACGTCTAAGCTGTGAGCCATCATTCTGGGCCCTTAACCCCCATTTTAAAAACTATAATTCTGAACAGAGTTTTAAAATGTTTTTCCCCCTGACTCTTTTAAAATGGAGAGTTTTGGACAAAATTCATCCATTCCTTGATGATTCAGAATTGTCCTTCCAAGCATGAATTACTCATTGTGTTTAGAGATTCCTCTAACTATAATAGAAACATGGGCATATCCCCAAAGCATGTCCCCAAAGCATGCTCAGAGAGGTACAGTCTTTGATGTTACACTGAGCAGATTCACATTGCTATTTGGAAAAGATCCCATTGCTTATTTCTTTTTCTTTTCTTTTCTTTTCTTTTCTTTTCTTTTCTTTTCTTTTCTTTTCTTTTCTTTTCTTTTCTTTTCTTTCTTTCTTTCTTTCTTTCTTTCTT
>NC_034592.1:7903880-7907665 GCF_900095145.1 Mus pahari | reverse complement strand
GGCCTCGAACTCAGAAATCCACCTGCCTCTACCTCCCGAGTGCTGGGATTAAAGGCGTGTGCCACCACGCCCGGCTCCACTGCTTATTTCTTATCCCCTTTTATAGTGGGTTCTTCACCCTGTGTGTTCCTGCTCATATGTATCAACCTTATATTCCAAGACTCCTTCCTATTTGCAACTTTAGTTTGCTTGGAAGAGTTATCAAAATGTCAAATGTTCAAAAATTGTGTCTAGAATGAATACAGAGGACCCTGGACTTATCCTGTGGGTTATGTTTGGGTGAACCTAACAGAAACTGTGTGTGATAGAAGATGCACTGAATCACTCTAGTCCAGCAAATGATGGAACAGCTGGGTCTGAGCAAGGCAGCACCCACTCTGCAGAATGCCAGTGGCTTCCCCCTGTGATCTCATGGCTGACTGGGAGATGCAGTTCTCTGCCATTAATAAGAACCAGCATTGTGACTGGATCACATAGAACTAGCCCAGAGAAAAGTCCAAACTCAAAGATCCTAGAGTTTCGGTTCCATGGTTTAGCTTGCTTCACTTTTCAGCATCAAAATGCCAGAGAGGAGGCTAGCAGGCTGATTTCTACTGGATGTACATGGCTTTGCATCATCATGAAGTTGAGGCATCCTAAGCCGGGTACTGTCTCTATGGCATGCCTACGAAGCAGAGGAGGGTTACCACCTCATTTTTTTTTTCCATGACAGTGCAAAAATATCTCTGTACAGTTTATCTGAAGACTTTTTTTGATACCTTTGTATCTGGTCAGATTTTTTAACAAATCGCAGCTTTTTGGTATGCGAGGCATAACTAGAACCCTACTTGATGGGAGATGGAGAAACTAAGGTTTAGGTAGCATCTGAGGGGAGCTGAGAGGGTAGCCTGCCTCCCATCTCTCCCATCTCTCCCCATTTCTTTCTGACACCAGGTAGGGTGTCCTGCCTTGTGTATTGTCTGAGCTGTGTTTCTCTAGGTCACCTTATCATCTTGGTGCAGCTATGTGAGGCTGGTCCCTTCTTAGGGGCACTATTCTTCCTAGAAGCTAGTGACTGCATTGGAAGGACACCAGAAGTCAGGGACTTGTTCACCTTTCCCATTATCCTCTTAACTTCTGCTCTTTCCATACAGAGGACTTGTGATCTGCAAATAGCCCTGCCCTTCCCAGACTCAATCCCCAGGCCAGCAGGATTCCACACAAGGTAGGTATTTGCTCCCTTAAGCTCTGTCTGACTCAAGCCTTCCCCTAACTCCTACTGATGGCAGTCCCAGAGCATCTGCTTCAGCTTCCCTTCCTATAGAATTCTTTGTTGAGACTGGGACCACGGTTCAAGCTTCAGCAGGCATAGACTGCCCATCACTTACCTGAGGTCACACTACCATTCATGTCTGTCTGAAAGAAAGTTTCTCCTCCATTTGACTCTAAGTTTACTTCAGGCTAAACAGGCCACCTACAAGTGTCCCTGCTGAGTTTACCTTCGTGGCCTCCTGTTCCTTAGTTACTCTCTCTGCTTGTCACATCCACCTCCTCTTGGGTACCAACCTACTCTAGATAAAAATTAATGCCCCACACCTCACTGGGTACTGTAAAACAGACATTTAACCACCAACCATGAAGGTCAGTCGAGCTCCAAAGGTTTTATTCTTGCCCTGATTCTCTGCTCAGTCCCTGACCCCTGCCTTCGCTGCAGACACCCTGATGGAGTTCCAAGAGAGCCTTCTGTCATGTGCCAAGCTGGAAGCCCACACTTTCCACCTTATTTTCCATTATGGTTCTATGCTTGGCTTCAGCCAAATGGAACTAATCGCTATTCTTCATGCATCTGCTGTGTTTTTTTTTAGCTCCTCAATGTTTGTTCTGTGGGAAATGCCTGGAACAGCACTCCTCAGGCCACCTGTGCTCCCCGGCCCATCCCGGATCACTGCAATCCAAATCTCTTTATCTTTTAGGTGTGTGCTTTTGCTTTGCCTATGCACATTTCTCCTCAGCATTTTTTTCATTACTTTTTAAAGCACTTTATTCGTACTTCTGGAAGAACTTTGGCAGATTCAAATGTAAATAGCAACATTAGGCTATAGTCATTAAAAAAAAAAAAGGTGACTGTCACTGTCCCTCTAAGGGTTCAGCTCTGCTTTTGCTCTGAATGGAAATTCAGGCAAACTCATGTTTCTGATCACTCCTCTTTAGGAGAAATTCAGTGTTCAAAACACAGCCGCAATCCAGGAATTAATAGCCCAATCTTCACCAACGGGGTGTCACTTGAAGCTAACATGTATGTCCCCACTATCTTCAGCAAGAAAGCTGCTGACTTCAGCACAGAGACCATGCTTGGCTTCTGCATCTCTCATTGCTTCCCCCTTCCTTCACTTAATTGCTGCCTCAGAGCAATCTTCATCCTCAGGTTGACAGGAAGAAAGAGAAGAGGGGCCGGAAAGATCTTCTCGGGGCTGACAGGATCAGAAGAGAGTCTGGCTAGTGTTTGTAGTGGGTTCCCCTGCACTCTCTCTGGGGCCCTTTTTTGTGACTCCTTGGATAATGTGCTCTTTTTTACTTGGGGACTCCGGTGACACAGCCACGTGCTCTTCTCTTATCTCTTAGGAATCTGGGGCCACTGCCAGCTTCTCTCTGCTATGATGTTACCAAGCCTCCAGGAAGCTAGACTCACATGCACCTTCACCCTTTTTGGAACAAGATGTCAAGGGGGAAAGTTGAGTTCATACGAGCAGCAAAGTCCCTTTGGGGTGGCTTTCTAAGCAAACCACTAGTTACGAAATGCCGTTTCTACAGTTTCATATCTAAACATCAGCCTGCTTCTTTCTACTGTTTCTTTCAAAGTTTGTGTGAAGCACCTCACAAAGAACTGCTTGCGTCAGTCGTGCTGGATTTTAAAGGAGAGGGTAGACAGGGCATCCAGACCTCCTCTGTAGGGATGACAGTGGAAAACAGCATTAAGCAAAGTAGAAATCCTTACAAAGCTCTCTCAGTGCTTCCTTGGGGTGTCTTTTATGCCTTCTTTGTGGCTGAGAACATTTCTTTTAAGTTGATAGAACACATTCTTCATTTTCCTTTGAAACTGTTGCCTTGATCTTTATTACCTCATTTTTGAATTTCCTGTTAGAACTAAGAGACTCAGCTAAAAATTCCAGTTAAATACTTAGTTACCCAGCTACAGAGCAATTATACAGCAGCCTGATCCTTGTAGACTGTGTGATGCTAGAGGTTGGAGAAGATGGCTGGGTCATTTCAAGTTCCTCAAAGCATCCCAAATTGAGCATGCTTCTCAATGGGCAATACAGAGCTAGAGCTCCCTGTGATGAACCAACCACAGAGCTACTGTCTCACTGTCGAGATTATCCTCCATTCAAAACCATGGATAATGGGATGCCCCTCTGTAGTCCTCACATCCATGGATAATGTGATGCCCCTCTGTAGTCCTCACGTCCATAGATAATGTGATGCCCTCTATAGTCCTCACATCCATGGATAATGTGATGCCCTCTGTAGTCCTCACATCCATGGATAATGTGATGCCCTCTGTAGTCCTCACGTCCATGGATAATGTGATGCCCCTCTGTAGTCCTCACGTCCATGGATAATGTGATGCCCCTCTGTAGTCCTCACGTCCATGGATAATGTGATGCCCTCTGTAGTCCTCATATCCATGGATAATGCGATGCCCCTCTGTAGTCCTCACGTCCATGGATAATGCGATGCCCCTCTGTAGTCCTCACGTCCATGGATAATGCGATGCCCCTCTGTAGTCCTCACGTCCATGGATAATG
>NC_034592.1:7874928-7903760 GCF_900095145.1 Mus pahari | reverse complement strand
TCCTCACGTCCATGGATAATGCGATGCCCCTCTGTAGTCCTCACGTCCATGGATAATGCGATGCCCCTCTGTAGTCCTCACGTCCATGGATAATGTGATGCCCCTCTGTAGTCCTCACGTCCATGGATAATGTGATGCTCCTCTGTAGTCCTCACGTCCATGGGTAATGTGATGCCCCTCTGTAGTCCTCACATCCATGGATAATGTGATGCCCCTCTGTAGTCCTCACGTCCATGGATAATGTGATGCCCTCTGTAGTCCTCACGTCCTGTTTCCTTTCTGCTCTGCAGGCAGCTAGGTTTCATTTCCCAGGCTCTCTTGGAGTTAAGTGGGACTAAGAATTGAGTTCCAGTCCACAGAATGAGAGACTCCCAAGAGATGTCCTGGGGAGTCCACCACAGCTTCCCCTATTAGAGGACTGAATGCAGAAGGGAGGGGGGATCCTAAAAATCACATTGTAATTGGACGAGTGCTCAACCTCACACTACTGGATTATGTTGAGAGTCATATACATCTATAGTGAGACGCCACTGTTATGTAGACAACTTTCATTACAGTTATGCCTCGAGATATAGAGGGCTAGAGTCTAAAAGCACACTTTTTTTTTTTTCACTTGACATTTTTTTTTTATTATTTTCTTTATTTACATTTCAAATGCTATCCCGAAAGTTCCCTATATCCCCCCCGCCCCTGCCCCCCTACCCACCCACTCCCACTACTTGGTCCAGGCCTTCCCTTGTGCTGGGACATATAAAGTTTGCAAGACCAAGGGGCCTCTCTTCCCAGTGATGGCCGATTAGGCCATCTTCTGCTACATATGCAGCTAGAGACACAAGCTCAGGGGGTACTACTGGTTAGTTCATATTGTTGTTCCACCTACAGGGTTGCAGCCCCCTTCAGTTCCTTGGGTACTTTCTCTAGCTCCTCCATTGGGGATCCTGTGTTCCATCCAATAGCTGGCTGTGAGCATCCACTTCGGTGTTTGCCAGGCACTGGCATAGCCTCACAAGAGGCCACAATATCAGGGTCCCTTCAGCAGAATCTTGCTGGCATGTGCATTAGTATCTAGGTTTGGTGGCTGATGGATTCCCGAATGGGGTAGTCTCTGGATAGTCCATCCTTTCATCTTAGCTCTAAATTTTGTCTCTGTACCTATATCCTTTCATGAGTACTTTGTTCCTTATTCTAAGGAGGAATGAAGTATCCACACAATGGTCATCTTTCTTGGTTTTCTTCTGTTTTGCATAATGTATCTTGGGTATTCTAAGTTTCTGGTAAAAGCACACTTCTAAAAGCAAGATAAATATATTTTCTCATGAACCTTTTCCTCAATCCCCCAAATGCCTGAGGTATCTGACCTTAAAGCAAGAAACATGGTCTATTCTTTCCTGTGGCAGTTCACATTCTCACTGAAAAAGCTAAGGCACATCCCATCTTTTTTTAGGTTAAATGACTTTATTTTAGCTAAATGAAACACACAGTAGTTTTCTTTCTCAGCTCTGTAGGCTCAAAATTCATTTTAATTAAAAAAATATCACTGGTATGGAGGTGGGAGTGGACACAGTTGTGGAATGCTAGTGTGGGGGCTTGGCTGCATTTCTGTAGGGCTGTGGTTTAGGACATGGTAGGCTGTATTTCTGGAATAGGAGCAAGATAAGTTCATTCGACCATGCAAATTCAATTAGAAGCCTTGGCCTCGTTTCCTGTGAAAAACGTGTTCTCTATAGTTTGCTCTCTCCGGCACTGCTTCCAGGTTTTACCAGAACAGTTCCACTTGCCCTTTAAACAACACGACATTGGTAAATGTCTCTGGTGAAGGAGATGGAATTTGCACATCTTTCCTTAAGTGTTCTAAAGATAAAAATATCTTAAAAAAGAAACAGGGAGGCCCCATGAAGTAATCAAAAACAGACAAACCCTTATTGGTGAATATGAAATCCTAGGACCACAGACCTTAGAACAGCTTCCAAGTCTATCTTGAACCTTGGATATTAATCCTACTTTTCACAAACTATAGGGAAGCAATTTTGTATTTTCTGCTTTTATCTGTTTCATTACTCAATAACTCTGAACTATTTATAAGAAAAACCCTACATTTTCTTAGTATCTAAACTGAATCATTAATGTCATAACTGAACACATATACTCTGTCCCGCCATGAACTATTATGGCTGTCTCATCATCCTGGGTCCCCTTTAACTTTTATCTTTTAGGCAAGGGGAGATGAGGGCTTTATGCCTGATTTAAAGACAGGATTTAAAGAGTTATGTCCATCAATTGCTGTACGGATTTATCTTATCTTTTGGAATTTTTGAGCTAACCACAAAAATTGCTGGAGATTTTACAGTTTCAGAAGTTGATGATGGTGATCCATCATGTGGAACTGAAAACATTTTCCAACTATCCCAAGTTTGATACTATGGAGAATTTATTGTGGGTTAGTATGCTGGAGAAAATGATTCTGACAGATGCTGATCTGATTTGCATAAATGGTTGAGTGATTTATCTGTGATTGGTTGGTGATTGGGTACTAATTTCTTCATAGTTTTCCATTGTTAGGGACTCCAGAGTAGTCCGTCAACTCGGTACTGGACCCTGGTTTTGGGAAGTTCATTTTGCCCAGGGGTGTTGGGTGTCACCATTAACTGTTACGGTACAAACTATGCATATTAAAGATTTATGGCTCTACATAGATGTATAGGGCATAAGACCTTATCACCTCCTCAAAATAGCTTCTAATCTGGTTCCAGGAAAATAACAAAGCATTGCCTTTCCAATGCTTGCAGTGATATGTTCTTGTTTAGGAAATGAGAGCTGCTCATAGCTTTGAAGCTAATAAAACTTCAAATAACCCAGTTCAGTAAGTTTTCATGTAAAGGTTGACTTATAACTCATATACAGCGGGAAGAAACAATGTAGACAGAAAGAGATGGTTGAGAAAGAATGATTAACAAGTTCCCAATGCTCTGTCTAAGGATCACAGCTCTTCCTAAAGAGGATGAAGAGGTAGCAGGAATAGGGAAGGTAACACAGGGCATGTGGGCAGAGACACACACAGCCTGCAGTCCTGAGAGACGGGGGAAGCCCGAGGCATGACTCTTCATCACAAGAAGAATGATCAAATAAAATGCC
The DNA here is from genome assembly GCF_900095145.1 of Mus pahari. Taxonomy (NCBI): domain Eukaryota; kingdom Metazoa; phylum Chordata; class Mammalia; order Rodentia; family Muridae; genus Mus; species Mus pahari. The sequence continues at coordinate 7,900,628 of NC_034592.1, read as the reverse complement.
ACAGAAGAAAGAATGAAACTCCTGAGAAACTGGGCTGCATGGCCAATCTGGATAGCATGAAAGCAATTCAAACTAACTTTATGGGGATGGATGCAGGGCAGGAAATAAAGCGAGATAGATAAAAGCAACAAATGGCAGGATGCAGATGTATTCAGGACTACATAGAGATGGGAGAGTCACAGAGTACATCTAGGTCTGCATGAAATAAAGACTAACGTACTAGTGGTGGTGGCACACACCTTTAATCCCACACTTGGAAGGCAGAGGCAGATGAATTTCTGAGTTTTAGGCCAGCCTGGTCTACAGAGTGAGTTCCAGGACTTCTAAGGCTACACACAGAAAGTCTGTCTCTAGAAAACAACAACAACAACAACAAAAAGACCAGCAATGCAAGTGAAGAAGAACCCAGAAACCTTAAGAGTTTCAGAATGAAAAACTCTGATTATATGCGCTAACGACATTTAAATTATTTTTACTGAGACATATTCACATACCACTCAGAATTTTGAAATCTATACAGCACCAATGGCCAAATGACACCTACACATGTCCTCTGAAACATTTAATGCTGGGATCTTGGGCAACGAGGGCTACCCTTCCCATCCAAGTAAGATGCTGACCTCAATGAGAGGATTTATATAACATCTCTGACTAAATAAAACAAACAAGAGGCAAAGACTGCCAGTCCTTGGTCCTGCGTCTCCTTTATTATCCCCACTTATGCCTCTACCACACCGCTGCAAGGCTTCTAATTGAAAACATAAATTAAGCCCCCAAATAACAAATGCTCTGCAGAAACTCTTTGCCTCAGCATTTTCTGTGCATGGTAGGAGTTGTGTGTGTCACACCAGCTCAGTATGGCCCACCTCCAGAACTTACTTTATCCCAAAGGACCCCAGGAAAACCAGGATAGAAAACCCACAAAGAGAGGGAATGATTCTTTTGCTCAAGGAAACAGACTGCACTTTAACTAAAGTAGGGTTAATTTGGATTCTTGAAAAGGAACTAGACTTTAACAGCCAAGGTCAGTGGGGGTCTGGGTAAGACAGCACAGGTAACATCATTAATGGTGGAGTAGAATTTACTTAGGAATTACTGACATACTTTGTGATGGCAAAAAAGTGTAACTGTTAGTTACCATTCACTTTGAGTCTCTGGCTCAGGGTTCCAGTCTGAGTGTGATAAACCCTTGTTCTTGGGGTTCACACTAATGGGTAGTAGAAGACTGTGTACTGTCTCTCCTGGTACTTCATGCTCAATAGTCACAGTCACCAATTAAAACGTGCATTAGGGAACTAAGGGTTCATCCACAGCACAAGTAGAGGTCTAGAAGCCACTTTTGAGTGTCACATGGATGAATGAGTCTCCAGGACATGCCAAGCCACAAACCAGTGGGTTGTGTACATCCAATCAGAAGCAGCAGGAGCAGCGGGGGAAGCCTGAAGTCAGCACTTTCTGGAACCCTTTCCTTTGTCTTCCAAAAGGATAAGGATTTAAACTTTTTTATTATCCTTGCTGATCCCAACTATTTTAAATGACAAAAATTACAATTATTTTTAAAGCAAATGACACAATCCAGGATGCAGGCCAGACTCGATAATTTTCTAGAAATGGTTACTGACCTATGTGGACCCTTCTTTGCAATGAAGAGGGGTCGAGTTGAGGTTAACATTCTGCAAACCACTTAGGATCTAGAATAACAACTGTTTGGTGGGGGATTACTGCCATTGTAAACCACTGACAAGGGCTGGAAACGGTAATTCTTAATTAAGAAAATCACGAGATCAGCGTCTGGCCTCTCTTTGTGCAGCTGACAGCTGCCCCCCCCCTCAATTCCAGCACAGAAAGAAATTAAGCAAAGGGATGGATTTATTTGTTTTTCTAATGATTTGCTTTATATATTTAATCTATAATAACATCTTTGGAAAATAACTTTGGATACCGTGTGCCGAAAGGATATTTGTTATTTTTACGTGAATCTTGTGTTTCGATTTCAATTGTGTCTCATGACTGACTCATTACTAACTTGTTGTTTCCAAGGAGAATTTTAGGAAGAAAGAGTTTTAGGAGAAACTGTTGCCATGTTTGGTGGAGATAACAAAACTTCCCACAGTGTATAGTGCAAAATACATCATGCTATATAGCATTCAATAACTTTTTAATACATTAATTATTTTCATCAAAATTTATTGTATTACTTATGTATATGGGTGTTTTGCCTGCATGTGTGTCCATGCACCACGTGCATACCTGGTGCCTGAGGGGGCCTGAAGAAGGGGTCAGATCCCCTAGAGTTGTAGTTAGAGATAGTCTTGACCTGCGACGTGGGTGCTAGAATCTAACCCAGGTCTTCTGGAAGTGCAGCCCCTCTCTATGCCCTCAAAATATTGTTTTGTTTGCTAATGACATGCAAATCATATTCTAAGGATTAAAAATGAAATAAGCTGGGACTTAGCTCCATTGGTAGATAACTTACCTGACATGCATAAACCCTGGGTTTGAGCCCTAGCACCAAATAAAATTGAGCATAGTGATATGTGCCTGTGATCTTAGCACTTGGGAGGTGGGGACTAGAGTGTCAGAAATTCAAGGTCATCTCCAGTTACATAGACAGTCTGAGGCAGCATGGGATACATGAGACCGTATCTCTTGTATATTGAGATGAAAATGAATATATAGGAAATTCAACATAATTGATGACTAAACATGTTGAGATGTCACAAAAATTATATGCAGAATATCGCGTCAGAGGAATATCAACAACAAAAAAGGTTGGGTACAGTTCTCTCTGTGCCTGTACATTTCTTGGGAGTTATGATAAATGGTAGGCATGGGATGCATTTATGTTGATTACACAGCCTTGTTGCCCAAGCCTTAACTTTAAACTATACACAGTTTGCAAGATTTGTTACTTAAATGATTCAACGTAGTAGAGAAATCATAAAATTTTAGGGCTAGAAAGAAATGTGAAGAGTTTCTTAAAGCCCTCCAGTTTTGAGGTAGTGATGAGAACTGAGCTCAGGGATACAGGTAGCGGCCAGGCAAGCACCCTACCCCTGAACGCTACCCTGAGACATTGTAACGGCCCTTTAAGTTGTAGTCTGCTAAGGAACAGAAAAACCCATCTCCATTGTTTCAGAAAGTATTATCTGTGACTCTCCTGTCCACTCCATGAAACTTCTCCAAGTGGGGCAACCTTCTCTAAACTCCATCCCATAATTCTCTGCACAGAGACTGGGTAGGGTTTATTGCAGAGGGTATAAGGAATATACATCCCCAAAGGTTATATAACAATACTTTAGGGTTATATTAGCTTAATAATTTTCAAGCTGGTTTTGGGGAGTCTGCATTTCTACAGAAGCTGGCAAGAAACGTGCACAGAAAATATGATTTGTGGAATTCTCAGATCCTTAAAAAAAATTCATGTCAAAAAAGTTAAAGCTCAAGTTCTTGTTTTACATTTTTTTTCCCTCAAGAAAGGCTGAAAACATTTCCACTATAACCACTCAGAAATAACAGATAAAAGAGACATTATTCTTTCAAATCCATTGCTAAGCTTGCCTCTCCGAGCAGGAGCAAGAGCAGGTGTGAGACACAAATATCTAGAAATGAACAGTGGAGTCCGGAGAGGCAGTTCAGCAGTTAAAGGTTCTCACTGCTCTTCTGGAGGACTAGAATTGGGTTATCAGCTCTTCCCTGGGGGCAGCTCCCAACTGTCTGCAACCCCAGCTTCAGGGGGTCTGGCACCCTCTTCTGGCTTCTGTGAGTTCCTACACACACACACACACACACACACACACACACACACACACACATACACACACACATACTCACACACACACACACACACACACACACACAAGCAGTCAAGCACACCCTAATAAACAACAACACTGATTTGTAGTTAGGCACCTACAGTCTTGGTACCAGACAATTTGGACAAAATATCACCAAGGAGTAAGGGACAGCCAAAAGTCTTAGCAGAGCTGGGCTTGGTGTCTCAGGTCTATCATCCCAGTAATTGGGAGGTAGTGGCAAGAGGATTGATATAGTTTGAGGCTAGACTAGGCTATAGGATGAAATAAAAAAATAAAAAGAAAAAAGAAAAAAAATAAAGGAATGGAAAAGAGTCAGGTCTGGGGTCATGCGTTATTTGGTAAAGTTGCTGCCACAGAAGCCTGCAGACAGGAGGTATACCCCCAGAGCCCTCGTACGGAGCTGGGCGTGGTAGCATACTTGTGATACAAGCACTCAGAGAGTGAGACAGGCAGAGTCCTTGGTCTGCTAGGATCCAGGCTAGCTGAGTTAGTGAGCCGGAGTGACAGACATTGTCTTAAGTATAAGAGATGATGGCATCTGAGGTATAACACCTGAGGTTTTCTTTTGCTTCCATGTGCAAGAGCATGTGCACACACACACACCCACCCTTCTGAATGAAGAACAGAAAAGAATAGCAGCAAATGGATATGTTAACAGCATTCACATCTCTAAGAAGCTGCCAAAAGAAGAGAAAAGAGAGTATCCACTCAGAATTTATAACCAGGTCGCTTGTGGTCCAGGAAACCCAAGTAAAAAAAAACAACAAAAACAAAACTGAAAATCTAAGGATTCACCCATGGTGTAAATAAAAAGAAAAAATAGAAGGAGATGGCTATGCCTCCTCTGCTTAGTTTTATACAATATATGTATATGTATATACACCTGAAGGAGAAATCAGAATCCCACACCACCAATCACACAGAGAAACTGTCAAACAGAAATCGTACACAACACTTGAATCTTAAAAGATTATTTAGCCTACATTTAAAATGACTAAAACTAAAAAAAATGAGAACTATATGAAAAGAAAAGTACAGTGTGAAACTCATCTGTGGAGGGTGAAGAGTGAAAAGAGAAGCTGGGCAGAAGTGCTGATGGATAGTGGAAGCAGCTGCAAGACAGAGCTGACGGTGGGACTCACAGTCTGCAAGGTGGAGTCAAGGAAAGGGCTGAGATGGCAGCACAGTAAGAGAAGTGGGTACATGTATCTCAGAGTTGGGCCCAGGAGTTTGTAATACCAGCACTCAGGACACACTGGCAGGAGGATCTCAAATTAGAGGTGAGCCTTGGCTACATGGTTGTACCCTGGATCAATAATCATGTGATAATGGGAATGAACTTCACACACACACACACACAAACACATGCACATGAGTACATGCACACACATACACAGACACAATCATATATGCACATAGGCACACAGACACACACAGACACACAGAAATACATATACACATACACATACATAAACACATACACATACACACATATGCAAACACAAACATATACACATATATACACACAAACACACACAGACACATATAAACACATATACACACATACATATACACACATACAGATATATACATATACACACATACAGATATATACATACATACATATACATAAATACACACACAGAAGAGGGGGTAGAGTGAGAGAAGAAAATGAACAAAAATTAATGTCTAATGAAATTTCTGAACAATGATAGGATTTTGAAGTGGAACTATACAGAGATAAATGCCTGGATATTCCCCAGAGTTGCTTAGTTATATAACTCCTCAGAGGTAAGAAGAGAGAGATCCACAAAGAGCTACATTACAGTGAAAGAGGTGAAGAAAAAGTGCTCTGAAAAGCAACCAAGACAAGTCTCAGAAACAACAGGCGACGGGACCATCCTCAAAGGCACAACAAGGGCAGGAATGTGTGGCATATCTTACATGTCTATGAGGAAACACCTGTTGGTCCAGAAGGCCACTATCAGCCACAGGCCTAATCAACTGCTGAGGGTACCCACCATTCATTGACAGGTCTAGAAAACCAAAGCTTTTAACATGTAATAAAAACTGGTAAAGTTCTTGCAAGACTGACTTTAGAGAGAAGAGGGGGTGATGGGTACGTGGACAAGGAGAGGTGGCAGCTATGGGTGAGGAAGATTTTTAAAAGGTGACTATAAAAGAAAAGCTTTATGCCTGAGAAATCCAAGCAACATGATTGGTTCACTGCAAACATAATGTACAACTATTCAAGCAGGAGTAAAAAGCTTGAGCAGGGACACATAGACTAACTAGACCAGGAGCATCCCGGAAGTTTCCTCAGCTTTCAGGGTGAAGGAAAGTCTAACTGTAGAAACTGTTCCAGAGAGCAGAATGAGCCAATTATGTTTTCCAGCTCATTTTCATGAGGTAAGAGAAATGATCAAAGTGAGCAAGAAAAATTACACGCCAGTTTCATTTATGAATATAAAAAGTCTAAGGAAGATGCCAGCAAGCCAAATTTAGAATGAGTATGTTTGAAAACCTCCAATCAAGGGAGAGTTATCTCCGAGGAGAATGGTTTCACTTCTGAAATCTTACTAATATAACTCACTGATGAATCCATCAATAGACCATCCATCTCAATAATGAGAAGAAGGAGTGTGACAAGATTCAAAAACAGCTCCTTGATAAAACATTCTAATGAACAGGAAGGGAGCTTTCTTAACAGGGTAAATTATATCAAACTATAAACTCCCGATCCTAGTCTTCAAAAGTCAGGGACACATTATATAAGACCTGGAATAAGATACTACTGCTAACTAATGTTGGCTAAGAAGTTTAACCATAAAAATATGAGAAAAATAGAAAAACACAAATATTACGAAAGAATGAACAGAACTCAGATTATCTATACAATGAGATTACTTGTGTAAACTATTCAATAATCTACACACATTACAAAGCAATAAGGAGAAAGCATAGTTGGAAATAGGATAGACTAGGGATGAACTGTACTGGAGCAATTGAGTATTCATAAGAAAAAGTATAGATGCATCACATAATCCAGAAATATGAATTAGAGGATGGGTTGAAATATCTCATTGATCAAAAAAAGTTAAGTTTTGAAAAACTGTAGAAAAGTAATTAAATCACATCCAACACATATGTATTAATGTTTCTTGGATTGTATGCCATAAAAGAAAACTGATTTACTTCTTGCGATCATTTAAACTTCCTTGTGATAAAGAGCATCACAAATAAACTGAAAAGATCCAATTCATTGGGCATAGATATCTAGAAATCATATGCCTTCAAAATTAATCTCCAGAACATTAAAAACACCTACAAACAATACCTACACAATTAAAAACTAGTAAAACAGAACACAAATTATATAATTATTCAAACATGGCTTCATCTAGCTCAAAGCTAACCTTGAATTTCCAACCCTTACGTTTTTACCTCCCACATACTTAGATTTGTAATCTTCTTTATCCCCTTTTGTAGGCCTTTTATCACCTGTAATATATAACTTTTAATGGAAGGCTTAAGATGTGTAATGGCATTTTAGAATATTAGATTTATTAGTGATCAGAAACCCCTTATATCTATGAGATCAGTGAAGAGTGTCTGATAACACCCAGTGTTGGAGAAGACTTAGGAGGGGAAATGATAAATCAATTATGTATTAGAACTACCTGAGGAACTTAAGACAAACACAATTCTCAGGTCCAGTCCCCAGTAATACTAGGTCTAGGGGCAGGTGTGAGCCACAGGGATGCTTTTGTGTATCCTGGGTGATTCTTATCTGCAATTAGGTTTTGGAGTCACTGTTCAGCCTCGTCACTAGCTGGACAAACCTTGCTACATAGATAGGATGGTGTCTCTCAGGTGAAGAAGCACATTCCTAAAGCCAAACGCTCTATCTCAGGGATAACTCCAGTGATTCTCTCAAGAGATTTCAGAACCTGGAGGTGAGGATGTAGCCCAGTTGGCACAGTGTCTGCCCACCATACATGAGCTCCTACATTTGGATTATCATCACCATATAAGCCATACATGAACTCCTACATTTGAATTATCATAACCATACAAGCCATACATGAACTTCTACATTTGAATTATCATCACCATACGAGCATGGAAGTGTGCACATGTAGTCTCAGCACTCAGGAGGTGGAAGCGGGATATCAGGTACTTGAAGTCATCCTTCCCTACATAACAAGTTTGGGGCGGTCTGTGCCACATGAGACCCCACCCCAAAACAAAAGACGACAACAAAAAATTCACCATAAGCCTGAAATGATACATATACAGATCTTCACAGCATAGCTTCATACCAAAACAGTTAGTCCAAAGTCCTCTCAGTAGGAAAATGAATAAATCAACCTTGCGTTATTTGCACAACGTGATATTATCCTGCTGTTATAATAAATAAGTAAACACCTATGCACCAACGTGGTTCATGCCTGAAATAATGCTGAATGTAAAAAGTTACTGAAGGATATGAATGGTACTTTATATATTTTAAAATGTGAGCACAAAACAATACTCTAACCACAGATAGATACCCCTGGAGCATCTAACACATACATACATGGTCAGCTATCCCAGGACAATAAATTCGTTAGGAGAGTGGGCAAACAGGAGAGCTTTAGCTGAGTCTTTAACGAGCTTCATCTTAATTTGTAAGTGATATGAGCTAAAAGTGGGAAAATAAACGTATTTAATCTTGGTAGTTGGCTTGTAGATAACTATGATATGACTTCAGATGCATTAAAATATATTTTGATCAGAAGATAAAGGAGTAATGTGATTGATATGATTATGGGACACATCCATCTCCATTTTAAAAAATTACTGCCAGAACAGTAATATTTTTAAACATAAAAAAAAAGAGAGTAAAAATATCCTTGTTCTCACTTTGGTTCTGCAACTAGGTACTGAGATGTAAATCAGTTTACTACACTGGCTTTAGTATCGTCCAGTATAAAGTAAGGGCGCGAGAGACGGAAATTCTAAAGCATACTGGTTTTAAATATTGGTGAATCTAAAGTGGAAAAAGGATGGTATTTCTGAAGTTATCTGTTCTGTCTCCTTGGAGGTCATCTGCCAAGTTTGTATTTTACCCTATGGTAATAAATTTGTCCTCAGATATAATGATTGGCTATCTGAAGAGCAATGGCAAGGTCAATATATCATCCTTGAATTGGCAAAGGGAAATCAAAGCGGCAAACCCAGATCAGGAGCAATGCAAAATCTCAGAAGGCTGTCACCTCTGTCACCTCTGTCACCTCTGTCACCTCTGTCACCTCTGTCACCTCTGTCACCTCTGTCACCTCTGTCACCTCTGTCACCNCTGTCACCTCTGTCACCTCTGTCACCTCTGTCACCTCTGTCACCTCTGTCACCTCTGTCACCTCTGTCACCTCTGTCACCTCTGTCACCGAACGCCCAGTGAGTTTCAGCCTCAAGTCTGCAAATTTACTCCTTTATTCACACACTAGCTGATTGTATTTTTTCACGAACACTTTCTCACCATTTATTTGTCATGTATCAATAAAATTTATATAAGTGGTGTTACAGTAAAGCTCCCTTAGTATATTTTATGACAGAAAAAAAACATGAAAATCTGAACCCCTCTTCAATAATTTGAAAGACTTCATTTCCATCCTCTAAACGTCTTGTTTGCTCATAATGAAAACCTGTCCCAACACAAACAACTAAACACATTTGTTCACTAATGTGCTGTATTTTTTCAAGAATTATGGTTCTGTTAGCCAAAAGGGCTAATTATCCACAGAAACCCGCAGAAAATGAAGCACAGAAACACATGGCATGGGGAGAAGCCATACTTTCCATAAATACCCATGTAGGTCTGAGATGACTGAAACCCACTTCCAACACATGGAGCGAACACCACACAGCTGAAGTCTTAATTTCCCAACCCCCACCCCTCCCTTGTCTGATACCTGCTCTTAGCTATACTTTATGACAGACTATAAGGATAGTATGCGACCTTAGTGTTTAGACTGAATGATAGAAATCATGGTGCCAAATGCAGAAAGAATGCAGGATGGTAGTCAGTGGGAATGTTCTCAGATAGTTCATTTCTCATCGGTTGAAATAGGTAAAGGAGGCTACTCCTCTGTTACCTCCATAATGACTGAGTGATGGAAGACAAATGCCATAAGCACTATTAAATATCAGTTTTGTACCTGAAAATCGATGGCAGTCAATAATTGCTTAATGATGTCATTATTTCCTCATCGCCTGCCTGTCTAATGTTAGCCAACTGTGCTACAATGAAGCTATAATCCCACCCAACCTTCCGCCAGTACTGTTACAGTTGATTCACACCTGACATCCATAAAGAACGTTGCTGGCCATCATTATGCCTCATAAAATCCAGCACAAACCCTTAACCATAGGTAAACCAGAAAACAGGTAATTCATCTGAAAGTAGCAACTGCATGGGAAAGGGCACATTCACTCTATTTCATTTCTCATGACTCCCAGACAACTGTCCCCTCCTCTAAGGGTGGGTTTGTGGTCATCCATGATTATACCATTGACACTAATGCTCACAAAAGTGGACCAAAGATTCCTGCTGATCACAGCGGGCCTTTGACTTAGGACTACATTGAGCAGCTATGCACCACTGAGGGAGAGATTTAAAGGGCAGTTGTAGAAATGGAACAGTGTACTCTACTGAGTAGAAATAGCAGATGGTTCAGCAAATAACGATCTCTAAGTAAAGGGTGTCAACAGTAACCAGGCTGGTTTTGTGAGCATTTGGCTCTGAGGAAACAGGAAGAACAGGAAATTATTCTTGGGGGGGGGGGAGAGGGCAGGGGCAGGGGCAGAGGACACCCAAATGCTAGCAGAGGATGCAAAGAAGAAGAATACAGAAGTATGCTTCCACCATCATGCCTTTTCTGTTTTAAAATGCTTCCTCCTAAACCTGGTTTGTAGACAGATGGGCTGCCCATGAGTGCTTGGTGGTAGAATGGAAGACATGTGAAGGAGAAAACAGACAGCCCACCCTTTGCCCAGCTGTCCACAGCCAGTACAAGCAGCCATCTTCTTCCACGAGTCACGCTGGGGTGAGGGTGGATGCTAGAAGACAGGAGTGTGGGAGGAAATAGGATGCCTCAGACACTCCTAGATCCCACCATGGTCTACTCACCACTTAGCTACATCCAGCTAGATGACAGTCACAGCTCCAGATTTGGAGCCTTAAGCTTCCTCCCTAATACCACCTTTTCAACGTATACTGTAACCACAGAAAGGTGGGAACGGCTGAAATCTTTTAATGTCTCAGCTCCCTGCTGCTGGTTACAGGCTAGAGTGATGTCCTCTAGCGTCTGCCAAGTGATTGCACAGCATTTTGAGGAGGGGTTCACAAACGTCCAGGCTTTGGCTAACTTCACTCTCCAGATTTACCTCTCCTTCAGAAAATCTGCCTAAGTCTTCCAGAAATGTCAACCACTGGATCTGTGTTAACCACTGGATCTGTGTCAACCTCTGGATCTGTGTCAACCACTGGATCTTTGTCAACCATTGGATCTGTGTCAACCACTGGATCTGTGTCAACCACTGGATCTGTGTCAACCACTGGATCTGCTTGCTAGGTCAACAACACAGCCTTCAGGAGTCCCCTGTATTCTAACTTGAAATATAGTTTATATTACTGGAGGAAATGAGCCAAGAGATATTCGCTTGCAACGTTAATGAAATTAAATAATTCCTGACATGAAAACATAAGCATGCCTCTACACATTACCTACTAAACAGTACCAACTGCAGAAAACTCTGCATTGAGCTTTGTAATTAATTTATAGGCTGGCAAATAGTTTTACTTATATTTAGAGTTGAACTGATAGCTTCATTGAGATTACAGCATGCAAAGGGTGCTTCATATTAAAGGCTTAAAGGAAGAAACAGAAAAACAAAGTACTTACTTGCAGTGGTAATTTTAAAGTAATCTTGAATTTCAGATTAGGTTCTTTTGTTTATAAAGAAAAGCTAAGCTAGCTTTAATCCTTTGAACTTCAAAGAATATACTGGAAATCCACAGGAAAGATATATTTCAGAAATCTTCCTTTGGTATCTACTTCTCCAAACATCCAAACTATTAAGAAACAGTCAAAAAAGAGAGAGATGGAGGCAGAGACAGATAAAGAGAGAGAGAGAGAGAGAGAGAGAGAGAGAGAGAGAGAGAGAGAGAGAGAGAGAGAGAGAGAGTTCTTAAAATGGGGTGGGGAGCAATAGAAAAATGAAAAGGGCCAAATCAGAATGTAAACCACAAAGGAAGAATAAGCCCTGTCTAAAACTCAGATTGTAAAGTGTAACTGTCCCAGCTGTCTGCATCCAAAGTGTCCTCTTGTTTTCCTGGTGACATTTCCCTTGCCCAACCACAATGTCTTCCAGCAACACAAGGATGTTCGAAGAGAAATGAGCTCATCCTCAGAAGTTGCTCTGCTAAAGGCAAACAGATGGAGGATTTCCTGCCGAGGACTCCCCACCGAGACACACATTCAGGCAGTGTGGAGCTGACTTGTGAAGCTCTTTCTAAACTCAGGAGTGAGTCCACATGTGCTGTGTCATGAAAGAAAATGAGTCTTGTCATCTGACTCCCCAACCCAACCCTGATGACTGTGAGACTGAGAGAGCAGGCCAACCGTCTCTGAGGACCCTGCTTGCTATTATCCCTGCTTCAATTTCATCGCCCCACTAGGACCAGATGAACCTACAGAAAGGCCTTTTGCTGGTACAGTGCTCCCTTCCTCTCCTCTTCCCCTCCTTCTCAGAGTTCTTTCTTGATACAACGTCCAGATACACATATGTTGAAATCATTCTACATGTCACCCAGGTTTTATTTCTCCCTATGAAAGTATACTCTAAATGCAGCTCATTTTAATACACGTTCTGAAGACAATGTTGGTCTAGATTATTGTCTAATGAGAAGCAAGAATGGAACTCTTTCTCTTAGTTATAGAGTCCTGCCTACAGAGTGGTGCTTGTTAGATTGATAAACAACCCCAAAACTTACCTTCAAACCATTATTTTTGCTTTTTTTTCCTTCTCCATTACCAAGTATGAGGGTACTAGTTCCCTCACAGGATGTCTTCCCTTCTTAATATAATAATCCTCCTAAAATACCATCAACCATGTATTAATTTCAATTATCCTAACCTAACCCTGACATCCGAACCCATCTTCCATTCTGCAAACTGTGTTAACTGGCCCTCGAGAAATAAGCATCATGGGCTGCCAAGATGGCTGAGTGAGTAACGGTACTTGCCTTGCAGGCTTGATGACCTGAACTCAGATCCCAGAAATCATGAAAAATGCAGATATGGTTGCATGTATTCATAAATCCTTACACTCCTACAGTGATATGGCATATAGAGACTGAATCCCAGGAAAGTTCTTGGGCAAGCCTGCTGGAGTATGCAATGCCGTGGCAAACGTGTTGTCTCTGCCTCAAATAAGGTGAGGATCAACACTAGGCTATCCTTTGACCTCCAGTGAGCACGTATAAGCACACACAAATAAACAATTTTGAAAAAGCATTTAAAAAACAGATATCAATGTCAGGTGACCTTTCTTTTCTGGTCAGTGTCTTAGTGGAGTAATTGATTATTGTGGCATCTAGTTTTCTGAAGTCAAGCTGAATGATAGAGTAATGAACAAGGCAGATGGATGGGATGAAGGGTGTATGCTGTGTGTAGAATTATGACTTGTCTCCATCATGAGATCTATGGAAACCTATATATCCCAAATAAAGATTGTCTGGAAAGGCAGAGAAGACGGCTCAGCAAGTAATGTGTGGTGCTTACTTGAGATCTCCCTGCTCTCAAAGCAGAAAAAGCAGCAATAAACCAAGGTGACTAGTCAGACCAGCTGAAGCAGTGACCTCCAAATGCACAGAGAGAGAGAGAGAGATCTGTCTCAATATATAAGGAATGTATAGAGTGATAAGAAGATGTTATACATTAACCTCGGGCCTATTCCCAACAAACAGGCAGACATATGTATCCACATACATGTGAACGACTACACACACACACACACACACACACACACACACACACACACACACCAACACGTGCAAAAATGATTGCTTAGAAGAATGTGCTATACCATACTTTCACAAATGATTATCGTAGACTTCATGAGGCACACTGCGTATATTTATAAAGTTTTATTAGAACACATATATGCCTATTGCTTTTGTATTATCTTTAGCTGATTTTTAAAACATATTTATTTATTTTATAAGTGTTGTGTCTTGACATACACACCAGAAGAGGGTGATTCCCATTACAGATGGTTGTGAGCCACCATGTGGTTAATGGGAATTGAATGCAGGACCCCTAGAAGAGCAGTCAGTGCTCTTAATCACCGAGGCATTTCTCAAGCCTCTCTTTAGCTTCTTTTTATGCTACAATAGTAGAGCTGTCTTGTTACAACAGAGCCAGCATGACCCACAAAGCCCCAATATTTTTTCTGTCTGCCTATTTCCAGAAAAAATATAAAAGATTTCTCCTTTATATGTCAGAGAGTCATTAGAAAACTACTGAATTATTTGACTTTTTTTTTCGAGCTGCTTTGTCAGAAGCGTGGTTTAGTTCCTATTGAAGGGCAGTGGTGAGTCTGGATTCGCTTTCTGCTAGTCCCTGGTAAATGTGACAAGAAGCCTTTTGGGGGGCTAGCATTGGGGAAACCCAAGCTCATAGGAAATAGTACCTATCAGAACATGGGGTGGTATGGGCTATCAAAAGAAGAATCCAGATACCCAGGAGGGGAGCCAGTATAACAGGGCTGAGCTCTTGAGAACCACCATAGAGGAGTCAATGGAGGACCAGCAAGGCCCAGTACAAATGAGGATATAAACATGGAAGGGACCCCAGAGTTAGAGATAAAGACCTGCAATTAAAGTAAGGACATTGGGTACCTGCTTTCTGTAATCATGGAAAGATTTCAAAAATGACCCTAACTCACCACTGAATTCTCCCCATTTAAAGCTTGGGGTCTTGCCTGTGGGCATCCTTGAGGAATGTGGGTGGCCTGCACCCTGGCTTGGAAATCGGGCTGGATGACAAACCAGAAGTCTAGCTGCTTTGTTAGTACATGGCCCCTTAATGCCCACAGAGCTCAGAGAGGAAGCAGGGAGCCATCCTGGTACAACTGGGGCTGCTAGAAAGGCAGGGTTACTGCTGTCTGTGAATGATGATCTGGCTCTGAGAACACACAGTCTGTAGAGAGAAAGAATCCAGCCCCAGAACAACTGGAAACCAAGCATGAGGTTATCTGTTCAGCTGCATAGTGTCTGCTTAGCCTTTTCACCCCAAAGACAGCCTGGATTTTCCAAAAGAGCTGACTTGCTTGCTCTAATGACCGCTGCTTGCTTTGAGTTCTATGCTTCAATTTCCCCAAACTTCACAGCTATGTAAACAATGGATAGTTTTCCAGTGTAATTCCCATGATGGTCCCTGACTTGACTTGCAGGATCCCATGAGGGTAGCTAGCTTCTCCACTCCACACAGTAGGCCAGTTCGTCAGTATCTCTTGAGTTGCTACTAATGAATGAGCCAGGCACTGGTCTGAATCTGGTGTAAAAGACCTAATTAGGTAGATGAAACCTCCAACCTCTTGGTGAGTAAAGACCAACATGGACATGCATTTAGATTTGAGAAGTCCCTGGAAGAAATAAGCCAAGTGCTATGAGGCATTGGAACATGATCACTCCTGAAGCATTTCAGATAAATATTGGAAGCTGAGATAGCTGGATATTCAGTGAACTCAGAGGGTTTGGTTCAAAAGCAAAGGAAGGAAGCAACGGGGTGCATTCTCTAAAGCAGGGGATCCTCTGGAGTGGGCAAGTAGGAGATGGTAAGTGACGGGCAGACTTGGTAATGTACTCTGTTCTCTAGAAAGGGACAGGTTTGGGCATCTCCCAAGAGCAGAGCGAGAGTCTAAGCAAAGGGACATGTGCGCATTGTGCTTTTCTAAAGGGACTTCTCTATTCTGTTGCTGAGAATGAAAGGCTGAGCGGGTACGAGGTCAAACAGAGGGACGGGCATTGGAGGTGCTTACTGGGTCTCCAGGGGACAGAATGTTTGCAGAGAAGAGACCTGTGCCAACTCCAATGGTGACAGGGACCACCACACTGCTGCCTTTGAAATGTTTTAGTTTCACCCGTGTGAGGTAAATTCTGAGGATGCAGCCTCATACTACTTGTATCCTGTGCATGCCTAATGCAGAGAAGGCACACATGATTCTATGGCTGTCTGTTAGGCATGGTGATCATGTGGCTGGGGCTACAGCAGGGCAATTCTTTGCATGAGGAGGGAGAAGGTGGTTTTGCAAAAACCTCTTTGCTTCTGGAATTTGAACATTTCCATATGTTCAACTCATTTCCTAAAAGGACATCTATAATCTTAGTACTTTGGAAGCTGAGGCAGGAGGACTGCTATGAGTTCAATGTAAGTCTGAGCTATAGAGGGGGAAACTTTTTTTTTTCTTTTAAGTATCTTAGTCAGTGGTCTATTGCTGTGGAGAGACACCATAACCACGGCAGATCTTATAAAAGAAAGCATTTAACTGGGGCTTGCTTACAGTTCCAGATGTTTACAGTTCCAGATGTTTAGTTCAGTATTGTCTTAGTGTGGAGTGTGTGTGGGCTCAGACAGACATGAGCGGCTGAGAGTTCTAATCCAAATCCACAAGTGTCAGACCAAAAGAGACAGTGGGTTGGGCTTGAACTTCTGAAACCACAGAGCCCACCTCAGTGCCTCACTTTCTCTGAGTAGGCCTCACCACCTCACCCCTGACCAAGTAAGCGCAACTCCAGTTTGTTTCTCTTCAGCTGTTCTCTGTTACTCACACTACTGTTGCACGGACAGTGCTTTATTTTATTTTTTACAGGAAAGCACCCTTAATTAGCTCAAGTCAGATATCTTTTTGAAAAGCCTCCTAACATAAAAATCTGTCCCATGAATCTGTTCCCTCTGATTTTCTCTGCCATAGACATTTCCTTAATATTATCAGTGAAGGACATGTGTCTGCACAGAAGAGAAAAGTCAGGCAAAGTCATTGAAACCAGCACGCTCACCCATCCCTGACAGGCCACTTTATGTTTCACAAATCAAAAAGTGATTTAAGCTATTTTCGGTACCTTTTTTTTCTAGTTCAATAAGATCTGGTTCCTTAAATCTGAAGTATCAGGTATTTTTCTCCAAACATGAACACCCAAAGTAACACTACAAAATGCAGCCGTGGCCTAGAAATCTTTTTTATGAGTACAGAGGTGGATTACTACATGCCACTAGATAAGAGGCTACTCCATCAAAATTATTATTATTTTTTTAATTTTCTTTGTGCGTATCTTGCCACAAAAATTCCAACATTGGAGCCACTGGTCCCTGTTTATTCCAACAATTAAACCTTACACAATCAGGTGGTTTGCCCATGGCCCATTTTTGTGGGAATCATACAGGGAGTTGTGTTTTAGCTCATATGTGGCTTCAGTCGGGTAATGAGACAACGAGGAAGTTTATGTTCTCATAATACACAAGAATGGTATTTTGTACTAATCAGTGAATATCAAAAATAACTATCAGTATAAACGAACTGCACAACACATTATTCCTGGCATGTGTTAATGTGCCATTGAAAATTAGTGCCAAGCCCACCGTGGATACAATTTGAATATTTAAGTTGTAAGAACTCGTACAGAAATCACTACTAAAATATGTCATATCTGAAATAATTCTAAATTAGATTTGGGTAGTTACCCAAGAGACCACCTCATTTTCAATCTGTGCACAGAGCGGGGGTGGGAGGGGCTCTGCATTGCTCCAACCTTTTCCCCATGCAGCTTGAATATTCACATTCATAATGCAGAAACATCTCTGGCACAGTGGGCATTTAAAGCTATGCTAGTTTGCTGCTTGGCAGTACTTCACATTTGCTAATGAAAGATTTTTCATAACACATCCCAATAAGGACATATAATCTATTTATGTTGGGTAGAAAATTTAAGACAAAAATATTTAGAAAATGGGTTTGTTATTATCACTGTTATTATTTTTTGTTCCACAGAAGGGACAATGGTCAACATGCTTACAGAAAAAATGTTATTGGTGAAGACATGCATAATATCTCAGTCTTTCTATCTTTTTCTGTCTGGTCACATAATTGTAAAAATTCATTATACCATGAAAAGAATGTCAAGTAATTTAAATTGTCATGGTTTTATTGCTCAATTACAGAGGTTATTAGTAGTCCCCATAAACTCTTTTGAAAGACAGATCTCAAAATTTTCTGGGTTTGGCCTCCCCAAAAGCACTAAAACGTACACCACGGGCTAGGGCTGAAGAGTGACAGGGAGGCTTTGAGTGCAAATTGCTTTCATAGAGGACCCAAGTTCAGTTCCCAGCACCCAAGTGTAGGTTGCCCTCCTGTGCCAGCAGCTGCAGGGATCCCAGTGCCCTATTCTGGCCTCATGGGTACTGTGCACAGCATGCTTCTACCCCTCCCCCACATACACAACTTAAAAATTAATATAAAAACTCACAGGTTAGACCACTTTAGGCCTCTTTCATGCGGACAAGGGAACTCTCTGAACATCTTCAGCACCAGTCAGTCCTCAGGTGCCCAGAGAGCAACTGACCTAACCAGCCTCCAGCAAGAGAGTTGGGACCCATCACCCGCTTATATAAACTCAATGAAATTTGTCTCTAAGGCTCAGTGCTCACCCATTTGTTGTCTTGGGGAACAGAAAACTCCTTAGGCCTTTGTCTTTCACAAGTTGAGAGCTCAGCTGCTTGGGTCTTTTTCTGAGGGCACACTTGCCAGTTAGACCAGTGTTTAATGACACGCGTCTTTTTAACTATTACAGTGTCTCTTTCAATCACATGACTTAACTGTACTATTAAGCTTCCCAGGTCTATTTTAGTCCTCTCCAAACTGTACATCTTTTTTTTTCAATAAACCATAATTTTATTTTTCTTTTTACTTTTTATGCATATTGATGCTTTGGCTAAATGTATGAGTGTACATTAGGCATGTGCTTAGTGTCCTTCGAAGTCAGGTGATGGCATTAGATTCCTTGGATCTGGTGCTACAGATGGCTGTACCATTACAAATTTCAACCCAATATTCTGGTAGAGTAGCATGTGTTCTCAACTACTAAAACATGACTGTAGACACGGTTAAATTATATTTTAAATATCAATGTTCCTTCATAATATCAAGTTTAGTAAACACTTTGCACTATTCAGAGGTCTAGCTCACATCAGATAAAATCAGGTAATCTTTTTTATCTATACCAATACCTATGTATGTGTATGTGTTTGATTGTTTGTGTGTGTGTGTATGTGTATTTATGTATGTATGTACGAACAAATGTATGTGTGTATGTATGTATGTATGTATAAAATATGTAACAGCCTAATTTTTGTTATCTNTTTCTTCTTAGGAAAACTATGGAAAACATGGTATTCCAATGAGTACCATGAGACTTGTGAAGTGATATAGAAGTAGAAAATATAGCTAACTTTATTTTATGGATGCTCTAAACAGGAAAGAACCAAAGATTTGTGTATAATATGCATTCACTTCCAATCTCCGAATTTGTTCTCGAACTGAGATGAACTAGTAAATGCAAGTGCTTAACATAGGAAAAAAATATCACCACATCCCATGACAAAGTTAAACTGTACATCTTATACTTTGTTTCTGCCTCACAAGCTGGTTTTCACTGTACATCTGCATAAGGGAAGTCAGTAACAATCATGTCACAGATTCAGTGTTGTGGCAGAGAGGCTTGGCAGCACGTGGCAGAGAGACTACATCTTTAATTGCAAACAAGACAAGGCTATAAACACTCAAAGTCTGCCCCCAGTGATGTAATTCCTCCAGCATGGTAGCAATGTAGCAGAACCTTCTCAAACATCACCGTGAACCAAGAACCAAGCAGCCGAATCCCTGAGCCAACAGGAGACATTCCTCATTCAAACCACCACAGGCTTAGAATCTTGCTTTAAATCTCAAGTTTTAGTTCTTCATGGCTGGGATACAGGAAAGCATCGAATTTTCCTGTTAATCTATTAGACCCCACGCCATTTCCATTTGTTCCTGGTTCTAGGACCCCTTTCCCTTTCAAAGTGCTTCCAGATTTAGCACAAGTCATGTGAAATGACAGTTTTATCTTTTCCATTCTAATTTGTATTGGATCAAGTACTTATTGCTACATAATATGCATATCATAAAGCTGGTCCTTGTAAAATGCATAATTCAGTAGTATATAGTATTTTCATGGGCTAAGGAGATGGTTCACTGGGAAAATGCAAGCTGTGCAAGTGTATGGGCCCAAGTTTGAATCCTGAGAACACATGTAAAAGCTGGACAAAGATATGAGCATCCGAAATCCCCGTGCTCACATGGGCAAGATGGAAAGGTGGAGACAGGATGATCTTAGAAACCCAAGAGTCAGCTAGTCTGGAGTAAGCATTAGTGAACAAGAAAAGCAAAGGCCTGATCTCAAACAAGGTGGAAAGGAAGGACCAGACCCGTGGTTGGCCTCTGACCTCCACGTGAATGCTGTGGTGAACATGGTATCCACCCGTTGCTCTCTTGCTAAATCTGACTTTACAGGACAGCCCTGAGCTTGGTGCAAAATGGTGGACTCCCTTTGTTAGCAGGGCTTCCTCCTGGACCCCCCCACCTGAGGAATGTCATATAGTCCTGCACCTAAGATTCCTGGACTACTCCCCATGCTAGTATGAGGCATCTCAATAGCCTTAGCCTTCACCCAATGACCTTTACCCACCCTGGATGTTCTCACCACTTACCCCAAACTATATAATCCTTGGGTCACCCCAAATAAAGTGTATGTGCACAAACCCGCCCTAAAAAAAATCATATGCACAAGCTAAGTTAGTCTCAGAGAGCTATTTCATGGAAGACCCTTAGAGAAGGCTTCTCTCTCTCCCCACCCCCACCCTTGCCCCCATCCCCACTCCCTCTTAGCTGAACTGCCATTCTGCCTGTCTGGACTCTGCTTCATCTGGACTGTGCAGCAGTGTCTGGACACCCTAACAGGGAGAAAGCGGAGGTCTTGGAACACACATCCTCACACACTCACACAGGCATAGACAAACATGTAAACACACGATCCCACTATCATTTCTGGTTTGCCATTTCCTAGATTCAACATATTTGATGCCAAGAAGTCAAAATACATGATAAAAACCCATGGCTAAAGAAACATTTAATATACAAACAGAAAATCATAATGAAAAACTCGGTATGAGTGATTTACAAGGGAGAATTCCAGGCTAAGCATGCATTGTGATTCTAGACAAAACGATCTGGCAGTGACAGAGCTGTATGGTCTAGCATAGCATTTGGACAAGTATCTTTGAATCACTAAACCTCTTAAGAATGTTTTAAAGAGGGTAGCTTTCAAGTTAACCACTAATCAACCCCAAGGGTTGTAACCCCAAGTGTAGAAGCAAAGTGCGAACATATGAAACTCACAAACGTTTAAAAAAGTCACTTTCAAATTCTTGACTTAAGCATTCAGCTGCAGAAAGATCTTCATAAGCAGGGGTGGTGTCTGGATATTTTCTAAGCAGACACAAACGCCTTAGAGATGATTTAAAAATTTTAATTTACATTATTTAAACTTGCTAATAATTTAATGAATAATTTATCAACATATTACAAAACCCCAGTAATAACCATTAGATAAAAAAGAACCCATATACTTAAGCCAATGTCAGGTGCCCTCTTATATTATACTGGTAAATTTTCATGCCTATTTGAGCTCACTGAAAAGCTGCTGTTGAAGTAGGTTCTGCCCCCCTCACCCCCCCCCCCCCCCAGTTCAGACCCAGGTATGTTTTTCTCAGAGTGTCCTTCAGGCATGTGCTGTTCCCAGCTGTGATACAGAGAGAAGAGAATAGCAAAACAGCCCAAGAGCTAAAACATTGTGTCCTTCTGAATAGGCAAAAGGTGAAGTATTTCCAAGAGATGTTAGTTTTGCTAAGTCCATTATACACAAGTGTCTTCAGTGGAGAAAGAGAAGTCAATGGCTCACCTGCTGGAAGGTCGACCATGGAGCGAAAGCTATCAGCCCTGCTGCCTCCTCAGCTTCCCCAGGCAAGCTCACAGGAATGTCACTGTCAGATAGGATCTGGGGCTGTCACTTGTGTCGATTGCTATTTGTACTTTTATGTGGCTATCTCCCCAGAGGCGACATTCTCTTCCACATGGGTACAGTAACTCCAGCTGTCGGCCTTCACAGGGCTTCCCCATAAGGTGCCTGATAGACATTGGTAAGCCTCCAACTCAGTTCTATGACCTTCCTGGTGGTATTTATTCTTTTACTCGAAAGCTTCCCCTGTGGGGATACATGCATGCATACAGACAGACATACATCCAGCTATCCATTCATCCCTTATTATTTACTGTTTTAGTTTGGCTTGCTTAATAAACTCAAAACCAAAGGTGTGCCTCCTATTCTCAAGGCTGTACACGCTACTCTTAACACGCTTCTTGGACCCCACAGCTGGTGCTCTGAACAATGAGTGCCAACTCGGAGGCTCTGCTCACCAACCCAGCCCTGTATTCTACCCTCGACTGTTATTGCCGTTGAGTTTACTGGGACAAATTACGTGTCATTATTTTAGTTAGTTGAAGCGCCAGCCACACATAGTATAACTTTTATTAAAAACGTAATCAGGACCTGAGAGGTGGCTCCAGGGATAGAGGTGCTCGCTGCAGAAGCTTGGTGATCTGAGGTCAATCTCCAGAGCCCACAAAGGGATAGAAAGGAAGAATCAATTGCACACAGCTATCCTTTGACCACCACATGGCATGCATGCCTACCTTCTATTCTGCATACAGACACAATAGTAATAAATATTTTTTTAATTGAAAAAAAAAAAGAAACATGAACACAAATGTTTTTTGTCAGGGATAAAAATTCAGCAAAGTGTCTGTTCTGCTCTTGGTTTTAAGCATCCAATCCTGGGTGGCTTGAACCCAACTTTCACCTATATCTAAAAACTATTTAATAAGTAGACTATATTGCCAAGCTTTTTAATTTTCATTTTTGGCTAATATTATGAATAAATGGTAACACAATAAAGCAATGATCCCCAAACTGAGACAGAAATAAAATACACTGAATAATTTAGATATAAATAATAGATTCCATTACTGCTGGAACTGGATTCGGTCTTATAAGAACCGATGTCCTTGGAAAATGCAAAAAGAAGGATTACGAGTTCTTGCCTTGAAGGCAGCTCTCTAAACTGGGCCAGCCCATGGAGTGAAATGACAGCCTTGCTAAAGGCAAGATCCACTTTGTGTATTAAGTGCCTGTCCTACATAACTACCCAGAAGAAACTCGCCCCACTTCTAGGGAAGGTTAGGGGTTCAGCAGACAGAGTTGAGGATTGTGATTCAGGAACTGACTGGTTACAATGATCTTGTCATCATCGGTTTGTAATAATTACACCAGAGTAGTTCACGGCCCCACAGCCAGCACTGAGCATTAGGAGCTGCCTCCCAGGGCCCTACTAGAATCTATTCCCACAGGGCCTTCAAAGGCAAGGGTCCCCTTTACTCTTCATCAGTGAAACAGATGTGCAGCCTGTTCTTTTCAGATGTTATTGACCACGTGGAATAGCAACACCGGGCTTGCTACTGACATAACCATTCATAATGACAGCCTTAGACCTGTGCTTCATGGTGAGGAAAGTCCTAAAGGGTGTGAAGATCACAGACGTTAGAAACAAAGACGTACACAGGTTGAAAGCAGTTTTAACCCTAGGAGAGGGAGAGCAGGAAGATGAATGAAAGGGCTGCCCAAAGCGCTCAGGGATCGGCAGCAGTTGCTGGCACACCCTTGTCAGGTAGCATGCAATGTCCAGCAAAGTACAGGGAAACCAAATTAGGTCTCCCTTTGTGGGCAGACAAAGAAGGTGGAAGTGCTAAGCCATCCTCCTCCGAGGGATAACACAAGACCTTCTTCCTGGAAGCAGCAGACAGACTTGTGCAACCCATGGTAAGCCTCCGGAGTGTGTTAGATTGAGCCTTCCAGAGTTGCTGTTGATATTGTTTTTTCCTTAGTGCTAGGTGTAAGCTACAAGGTGGGCACAGTCTGTCCTGGAACCCTGTCTGACATGGGCCTGGCAAAGTCAGGGACCTTTGTTAGAAACCTGTTTTTCTCCCTTGTCTTCTTCTCTGACTTCCACCATCCTTCTTTCTTTCCCAGGTGAGAATTACAATTAGTTATCTTTCCCATAGTCTAGGAATATGGGTTTTGGTAAAGATGGTGACTCCATGGAGCACCCATTAAAGCCACCTGTACCTGCTCTCAGAGCCTGGAGAAACTACCATGCTCCTGCAGTGGCTGGAAAGTGTCCAGAAAAGGTCCTGGTGTGTATAGTCTGGGCTTTAAAGCCAGCCTCTTGTGTGGGTAGATAAAGTGGGACAGACATTTTTCTATTTACAGACCAGAAACAGCCCATCTAGAGCCTTAGTGGCTTCTGGTATTCAGTAGCCGTGGTGTCTTCCCTTCGGCTGGTGTGATGGTAGTGGTGGCGGTGGCCATGGTATTGAGGATCAAACTGAGGGATTCGTGCATGCGAGGAACGTGTCCTATCACTGTCTGCCCACATAAACCTCAGTTCTGTGTTTCTAATGTTTCTCCATTCTTATACTTTATAAACTAAACCACACTTTATTTCTCCTTCCAGCTTATGACAAGCAGCTGTGGCCCCTCAGTGTGCCAGTTATTTTTATTTCTGTGTACTCCTGTGTGTCTGTATGCAGGTACCCAAGGAGGACAGGGAGCAGATTTCCTGGAGCTGGAGATACAGGCAGTCGGGAGCTACCTGACACTAGTGAAGGGACCCACCCTGTCCTTTGTACGAGCAGTATGCACTCTTAGCTGTGGAGCCATTCTCCAGCCCTCTTGGATGAGATTCTTAATCCCTGTTCCTGTTCACTGTGTGAAGCATTCCTAGGAAGCATTCCATAGGAGCCCTGTCACTTATAACGGCATCTGTTCTCTTCTTTTACCCCCCAAACCTAAGTGTGCCAGGCCCACATCTTACACAACTTGCACTCTCAAACAACCTGGCCTTACTGTCTGAGGATTAATTGGCCCCCTTTTAGCTCACCTTGACAAAGACCGGAGGCCATTGGATGGAAGGAATGCAAACAAAGGAAGGTATGCTACTTCTAAGGGACAGGGGAGTGTAGCTTCCAGTTCCAGGCAGTTTCTGAAGTCCTGGGTACCCCTCCAATGCCTAATGGCCAGGGCTGCATACGGAATGTATATCTGACCTCAGCACAATTCTGCCTGAAGACAAGGAGACCACCTGCAGAGCAAATGCGCTATAGGAATCACGGTTTCACTGAGTTCTTGCAGATGGCCCTGATTTAGAAAAGGTATGCGAAAAATCTGTGAGGAACAACTGCCTGTCTTCACAGCATTTGAAAATCTCAGAGAGCCTCAGCATCCTGTGGTGATTTTGTTATCCCAGCATCATTAGCTACCCTGAAGCTCAGACCTCCCTTTATTACGTCTAATTATTAAAAAAAAAAAAAAGACTAGACTCTAATTTCAGAATATTCATCCCCCTGCATCCTTCTCAAGTATAATTAGCCATCAAATTCTGGAATATTCTCTTCTCTATTCGTGTGTTACTATTTTAATGCAAGCCTTACTGCTCTTTATACCAGGTTTAATCTGTAAAGATTATAACATTACAATTCCTATGTTTTAATAGATTTCTTGATGTTGAAGTTCATGCGTGTTCTCTCTCTCTCTCTCTCTCTCTCTCTCTCTCTCTCTCTCTCTCTCTCTCT
>NC_034592.1:7845683-7874858 GCF_900095145.1 Mus pahari | reverse complement strand
AAAAAAAAAAAAAAAAAAAAAAAAAGCAGTACTATGTGGATGAAGGGGCAGCATCCATGAGGGACATGGTCTGGGAAAGACTGCCACATGTCTGGATTCACAGGGAGATGCTGAAGCATGGGGGTGGGGTGGGGTGGGGGGTGGGGGAGGTGGGAGTGTGGGGAGGTATGGGGGGCTGGGGGGGGAGGTCAAAGGCAAGAAGGTAGAGATGGACCAGACATGCAAATCTAGTAGGAAGGGTTAAAGAATTTGGGGTTTATTATAGAAGCAGTGGGGAATCACAGCAGGTTTGAAGTAGAGGAATGCAATAATCTATTGTGTTGCAAAATACAGAAGGGGTGAAGAAAAGGTCACTGGGTGAGCAAAATGGAAGAGCTGTGCAGATAAGAGCCATGGTGACTCTGACAGTGCCCTTGACTTGACCAGAAAAGGAAAACAGACCCAGATTCAAGAGAGGAGATTTACTGGTCTTCCTCAGAGGAGAGAGGCAGAGGGAGGGGGCACACAGGGGTGTTGGAATGACCAAATCTTCATCACAAACAACAGGGGAGACTGCTTTGTACCTCAGAAAGTGACAGAAAGAAGAGGGACTGAAATTCGGAGTAGTTTAGAATGTTAGAGTCCAAAGCAGGTACCTGTACAGGAGCACAGCAAAGACAAGCTTTAAAGCAGTTTGATTTCATTATCAGGAGTTTGGGAATCAGAGAGAAGGCTCTGAGAGCTGCTATCTGCAGCCTGTCTATTGTGTAATGTGTAACTTCACATGGGCAAACTAACCAGTGCCAAGATAGTGCAAAGAAATCAGGTCCTTTGTTTTTTAGCTCTGTAAAACTGAAACACATCTCTCCACCAAGAGATTCAGGTCAAATACCCAAGGCATGCCT
Organism: Mus pahari; assembly: GCF_900095145.1. NCBI lineage: Eukaryota > Metazoa > Chordata > Mammalia > Rodentia > Muridae > Mus > Mus pahari. The sequence continues at coordinate 7,873,974 of NC_034592.1, read as the reverse complement.
GCTGTGAGACAGTCACTCTGGGGAAAGCCAGTTTGTGTATCTAAACCCCCTTAAATTATTTCCTGGAAGGGTGGATTTTGCATTGAGTTTTCGTTTTTTTGGTAAAGTCACCTTGATACAGGCTAGTTGTCACAAGTTAGTTGGTGTGCTTTGTGGCGAGTCAGATTTGAGTCCCGCAACAATAGTAGTGTGAGACATAAACATGGCATTATTTGACTCATTTGATAACTGCAATCATGGGGCTGGAGAAGGAAGACAGTGGCTGTGGCCTGGGCTGGAGCCTCAGGGAACATCAACATGGAATGGTCAAGTAGACAAGAAAGAGCTTGCAGATGAGTCTGGGCAAGCCATTCCAGTGAAGGAGGAGGAAAGGACAATATGGTATTGATAAAGCTAAGGGAAGAATCTATGCTAAGCAGGGCAGGATTGGTGAGTTCAGTGGTCCCTGTATTGAGTGCAGGAAGGCAAGCTGAGGATTATTGACTCATTGGTGGTTATTACAATCCTTTGTTGTCTTAGTTAGGGCTTCTATTGCTGTGATGAAACACCATGACTAAAAGAAACTAGGGAAGGAAAAGCTTTATTTCACTCACAGTTCCATAGAAAAGATCATCATCAAAAGCAAGGAAGCAGGAACTCAGGTGGAATAGGAACCTGCAGGCAGGAGCTGATACAGCATTAGTTTGTAATGCTTAGGGTTGACCCCAAGGCTTTACATGCTAGGTAAGTACTCTAGCAGTGTGCCTTGACTCCAAGACCCCTAGCTGATGCTTACTGGTTTGCTCCTGGTGGCTTGCTCTGCCTGCTTTCTTATATATCCCAGGACCACCAGCCCAGGGATGATGGCACCACCTGCCACGGGCCGGGCTCTCTTCCATCGATCACCAGTAAGAAAATGCTCTACAGGCTTGCTTATAGGGCAATCTTATGAAGGCGTGTTCTCAACTGAAGTTCCCTCCTCTCAAATGAATTTAATTTGTTTCAGGTTGATATAAAACTAGCCAGCACATTTGCTAAAACTTTTCTTAGTTGATAGTTAGATGATTCTGAGGTCTTCTCACATCCTGGTTTATTTTTATTTTGTAATTGGATAACCCCAATTTACATGCTAGGTAAGTACTCTAGCAATGTGCTTTGACTCCCAGGCCTTTGGCCAATGCTTCGAAGACATTATATACTAAGTGCGTTCACTTTTCACTACAGAATACTCTAAGTTCTGACAAAGTCACATGTTTGTAAGTATACTCTATTGCCCGTATTCCTCCATGTTAACCCTTTGCAGTTCCATCTTTCTCCTCCAATCCTGGAAACTGGTGATATATTTTTCCATAGCTGAGACCCCTCCCCACCCCACCAGAATGTTATAACTTAAATCATACAGTATATTGAATGAAAAAAGAAAATAAAAAGGAAAGGAAAGGACATGACTACTTCTAGGTATGGTGGAGCAGAAAGTTTATTATAGATGTATGAGAGAGCATAGCCAGAGGCAGACACAGTGGTCGTTACCCTGAACCATGTGGGGAGACAGGGAGGGGAGGGAGAGAAGGGAACCCAGTACAGTAGCCAGGAGGTCAGCACAATAGGAGCAAATGAGGCAGAGAAGGGCACAGACAGGGACAGAGGGGGGGGGGAGGCAGAGAGGGACACAAAGAGTAGCTAACCAAAATGTCTGGATCATAGAAGGAAGAGCCTCTGGGGAAGGGCAGTCCAGCCCTGGACTGGAGAGTTCAGGGTAGAGGGTGAGGTATGCCAATTATACCGTGTAACAGGTAGGGAGTTCGGGATGCTGGGGGCACCTGGATGCCAGGTCCACTTAGATATGCTAAATGGGCATTTTGATATGTTAAATAGATACCTTAGTCACTTGTCCTGGGTTTGAAATTTAACATATGTGTGTGTGTGTGTGTGTGTGTGTGTGTGTATATATATATATATATATATATATATATATATATATATATATATATAATTTTAGACTGGGCTTTTCCACTTCAAAAAAACTATATTTGAAAATCATTCTTGCCATTGCATAAGTCAACAGCTTGTTGCCTTTTGTGAATGAATCGAATTTCATTGTGTGGTCATACCACCATTTGTTCACTGATGGCCAGGTTGGCTGTTAGCTGTGTTTGTTGATCATGAAGGGAGCTATTAGAGGATTTGCAGGTGGGTTGAGGTCCTTTCTTCTGGGGGTGGGATGGCTGGGAGACATGTTTCCCTATGCGATCATCAGCATCATGGTGACTGTAGTAGTTTGGTGAGGCGATATGGTAGAAACAGGAGCAGAGAGGGCTAAAGGGGCAGGTGAGGCTGCGGAGGATACCAGTGCATGAAGCAGATACCAGGATGCATGAAGCAGAATATCTCAGCTGATTTGTAAGGCAAGCTCCAGCTGGAGGGGGCTGTAAGGTTTAGGAATGCTTAGGTGTGCTGAATGATGGTGGGAGGGAAAAGGGAGACAGGGGGAGGCTGAACATGCTGGAAAGAACAGGAAGTGGGGAGGGAACACAGGATTGACAGTGTCTGATGACAGAACACTGGCTTTTGTAAGGAAGCAGCTCCAGTATCTCAATGGGCCACATCTGACCTTCATTCATTTGGCTTTTTCAGGGACAGCAGATTTCCTCAGTCCTTTCAGACTCCTTGACTCCCCGATCTGCCTCACAATCATATGTACATGCTGGTTTGACTTGTTCAGTAATGGTGAGGCATTTGCTAAGGAAAAAACAGTAAAACTACACATTTAGCTGTTGGTTAATTTTTAATCCCAGAAGTATGCCTTGTCTCATTTCCTACAAAAATACCCTTGTAATGTTCAATGTTGATCTCACATGACACTAACCACTTGGAGCCCCAAGAGTCTCCAGGCCATAGACCCTGAGTATATAAGACGTGGTGGCCAGTGACATAGTCATGAAAATTCCCTTAACATTGAATATTTGGGGTGTTTTTAACTAGCTTTAAAACATAAATGTGTTTCCTTGGTAGCAATTTTGACATTGACCCCTAATAATTAGAGGCATTTGTGAATTTCCCCTGACTCACTAATGCATAAAACAGACTATATATTTTCTCTGTAAATTCAAAAAAAGTTATGAAAGTAGTGTGATAAAATAAAATTTCTGTTTTTGTTAACCACAATGATGAGGCCGTAAGCTGCTGGACATCTTATTTAGGAAGTTATGTATGGTTTTAAGACTTTCAGGAAAATTTCCGCAATGACTCTAGCCAGTCATTCAGGTTCCATAAAGCCTCACACTCACACCTTGCTGAGCAATTTGTTCCAGGACAGATAATAATGCACTTAGCTATGGGATTTCAGATCTAATATTCTAAAAATGTGTAGGAATCAGTAAGTGCTTCATGGAATGGCTCTGTACAGAAGAATATTCTATAGCAATTTTATCTTAGTATACATGGAAATACTAGGGGGTTTAAGTCAGAAACATAATTTTTTTCAGATTCAGAAAGGGCTTTGAGAAGGTCTTAAGTCTGACAGAAAGAGAAAAGAGTTCTGTAGGCAGAACCCATGGGCTGTGAGTACTGAAATAGTCTTTGAGATGATGTTTTAATGAGCTTTGGCTTGTACTCTCTCAGTGATGTTACATATGATAAGGTTGCCATGTGATTAACCAGATTGCTGCCCTTTGGAGAGGGTCTTTCTAGAGAACAGGGCTAAGAATGCGAGGTAGCAGGTATGTCATTAGAAAACTGCTGCTGTCCCTGACTCTGTTGTGTGCCTGTGAATCTCATTCCTCTAACTGAGCCACCTTGTCTGGCCCCAGTAGGAGAGGATGTACCTAGTCCTGCAGAGACTTGATGTGCCAGGGTGGGGTGATACACAGGGCGGCCTCCCCACCTCAGAGAAGAAGGGGCAAGGAGATGGAGGATCCAGGAAGGGGAGCAGTTATTGGGATGTAAAGTGAATACATTTTAAAAGTAATGGGGGAAAAAAACCACTGCTCCTTGATTTTGGCTCTGAGTCACACTTCTTTGGGGAAAGCAGCCTTCTTGGCACTGGGATCCACTGTGGTCTGGCACAATTCGCCCCAGTCAAAACGCTTTCTAAGTAAACCCCACCAATGTTATTTAGGAGGGACTCAAAGAGAGAACCATTGTGGTGTTGTCATCCAGAGAGGGAAAGGTTATCTAATTGGAAAGTTGAGGGATGTGCTCAGAAAAGTTTCTAATCTACTAGAACCCAGCAACCAAGTAGCCTCCCTCTAGGGAAGCAGAGGGTAGAGAAGTGAAAGAACAGATGTAGTAAACTGAAGAAGTAGAGAACCATGGGTGTGAAAGCCTGGAAAAAAACCCCATGACTGGAGTCTGGCTGGAGGACAGCTTCCAAGCAGCGTCTCTGACTTTCTGGTCACCACCCTTGCTCTACTTGGCTTCCCTTTGAGTAACAAACATATGAGGTGCTCAGCTCACCCAGGGGAGATTTTGCCTCTTATTTGTAGAGGTTTGGGTTTATGGTTGGCTGGTTCTTTTGCTTTGAGGGCTGGAGGAAGAAAATCTATCAGAGAGAGGATCATGCAGTGAGCAGACCAAAGAGCTCACCTCTTTGAAGTGAAGGTGGACAGAGAAGAGGCCAGGCATCCACAGCCTCTTTAGCAGGCAAACTTCCTGACCTAAAATCTTCCTCTACCCTACCTCTTAAGGTTTCCACCACCTCACAGTAGTGACAAGCTGGGAGCCTACACTTAACAAGCATTTGGGTGGGGACAGTTTGCTTGTTCTTTCAGGGAAAAGTCTTTGGAGTTTATCCTATATGGTCTAGTGGCCGGGTTGTTGCACCATGTAGCACAAGAGTAGAGAAGTGACCAAGAGAATGGCTACTCTGACATGATAAAACTCAGAACTAGCTGTGGGATCAGGTATTTACTCTGAGATGGACATTTCCACTGTGGATTGAGGACTGCTGCCCTCATAAGACATTCTTTAAAATTCTTCAGCAACCAAGAATACTATACAACAGAGAACTTCTTGAAGTGAATGTGTAAATGGGAAGAATGTTGAAATCTGTCATTGTGAACAAGAAGACTGCCATGACAGAATGAGCTCCATGCATGGCTTAGGCTATACAAATAGCATTGCATGGTCAGGATATGTTGGTCTCTCTTGTTTCAGAATATGGTGGGACAAACAAATGTGACTAAGGTGAGATACGCACCCTTTGCTATTCTGACACTAATGCAGTCTGTTAAAGATTATGTGTTCCAAGCACTGTTTGTGGAGAGAAAACTTCAGCTCATCAAGGAGAATCATGATACAAGAAGCTCATAAATATGCATGACTTTATTTAAGAATTTGGGAAAGTATGTAAAACTGGACTCAAATGCTTGGAGAACCAACAAATGTAATACAGTTTCGATGAAGACTTAGTCTATTGTTATGATCAAATGCCTAAGAAAAGCTTTTTCTGTTTTTCTTTAATTGAAAAATAGGTATTTTTCATACAAAATATTCTGATTATAGTTTCTCCTCCTTCAACTCCTTCATACCTCCACTCCTACCCAGAGACCAACCCCCCTTTCCCCTTTCTTATTAGAAAACAAATAGGCATCTAAAAATAATAAGAAATTAAAATAAGATAAAATAAAAACAAACAGAAGAAAAAGGATCAAAGAAAAAGCACAAAGAACACAGACAGACACAGAGAGACAGACATACACACAAACAGGAATCACATAAAAACACAAAACCAAAAACCATAGTATATATACCAAAGACCTATTAAAATAGGCCTGGTCAAAGCATTATGAGACAAAAAACAAAAACAAAAACAAAAACAAAAACAAAAACAAAACCCAAACCAAAAAACCCTCCAAAAGTTTCACTGAGTTAGCTTCTTTTTGGCTATCTGCTGAGCTGTTGGGCATAGGGCCTCCCCTTAAAAGTTTTGTATACCCAGTTACACTATGTTGGAGAAAACTAATTTCCCTTTTGGGAATGGTTATCAACTGGAGAGAGCTTCTGGGCTAGGGCTGGGGGCTGGGGGTCTTCAAGAATTGGAGTTACAGATGGTTATGAGCTACCGTATGGGTCCTAGGAACCAAATCTTGGTCCTTGGCAAGAGCAGCCAGTGCTCCTAGCCACTGAGCCATCTATCTAGCCCCCAAACACATTTCTTGTACTAATTTAAGGCTTCCAACACTTTCAGCCTCTTCCTTCTATCCTGGTTGGTATTAAAGTTTTGTTGCTGGGCAAGTGTCATTTGGCAATGGGTAGATTTGTTGAATGTGGATAGAACAAATACCACATAAAAGTCTTCAAATTAGATCAAGGCATTTATCCAGTCTCAGTGGACAGTCAGGGGAATGAAGATGACCAAGGCAAAGTCTTCTAGGGAGGATGGTGTCTTAGTCAGGGTTTCTATTCCTGTACAACATCATGACCAAGAAGCAAGTTGGGGAGGAAAGGGTTTATTTGGCTTACATTAGATCACCAAAGGATGCAGGACTGGAACTCAAGCGGGTCAGGGAGCAGGAGCTGATGCAGAAGCCATGGAGGGATGTTCTTTACTGGCTTGCTTGCCTTGACTTGCTCAGCCTGCTCTCTTATAGAATCCAAGACTACCAGCCCAGAGATGGTCTCACCCACAAGAGGCCTCTCCCCCTTGATTACTAATTGAGGAAATGCNCCACAGCTGGATCTCATGTAGGCATTTCCCCAACTAAAGCTCCTTTCTCTGTGATAACTCCAGCTGTGTCAAGTTGACACAAAGCTATCCAGTACAGATGGTTACACCATCCTATACCAAGTCAAAATCTCAGTGTCCCCTAGATAAATGATATCACAGCTCATACTGATCCCGCAGAAGAAACCCAGGCTTGTGGAGTCTGCACTTCTGGGTCTTGCTTAGCCTGTAAATCCATCCTGGGAAACTTGGAGCAAAGACTAAACTGTGTTTGTTTTGCCATCTCCTATCTTCCTTCATGCCTGGTGATAAGAAGCTTCTATTTTTATGGCTAATTTGTGTATTTGAGCTTGCAATGGCATTCCTCATTGCCTCCTCTTCCCTTCATTAACATTTGGCATATCTATTTTAAAAACATACACTCCCCAGTACAGCCAATTATGACATGCACGAAACATTAGTCAGAAAATATGAATCTTAGGATTTGTTCCAAGTTTACTTGGGCCATGTCATTGATGAAATTCTTATAAGAACGACAAGAACAGAAATGAATCTGGAAATACTTCTTAGTTAAAATCTGCTATACAAGGAATCTTTTAAAAGGAACATTTGAAATAATTAGGCCAACTATCATTCAAAGGCCTTTGTTGACATTATATTCCGGTTAACGTCAGTCTAATAACAAATTCACGTCTGTACTCTCCAAACAGGGGGAAGCTAACAAGTGTGAGATCCTGTCAGAAGCAATAGAACTTGCTTGATTTGCTCAACTGCCAAAGTCACAGCCAGTCCCGAAAAAAGCCTCCCTTGTGTCGAGAGGACTTTTATGGTCACTCTACTCTGTCTCAGTACGCCGCATTAAGCGCTTATGGGTACCAACATAACTTTTAGTTGCTAGAGTTACAGAAGAAACAAAATCGATAAAATTCCATAGATGGTGAAATATATGTTGGAGTAAGGGGTACATTACAAAAAAAAAAATACCAATGTAAAAGTAACACACATTTAAGGTCAAAAAAGTTTCTGTACTGTGGAAAACGTAATTCAAAGAAGGAGACTAGAAGTGCATTTGCTTTTCAAAACTAGGCGGTAAGGGAAGGCTGGCCACAAAGATAACATTTTGGGCAAAGATCTGAAGGAGATGGGAAAAACAAAGATGTGTTCAAATGCTGTGAGATACAATTTGATGTTTTCCTTTGGCAAAGAACCACTCCACACATGCGACATAGATTAATTTTGTGACCTAGAGATTAATAGTCAGATTTAGAATCTCCTAGGAGGGTGAAGACGGTACAATGTTCTTAGCATTTCTAGAGAAAATTAAATGAGGAAGGACAACTCACCCTGGATGTGTGTGGTGCAATCCACTAGGCAGGGGTGGCAGGCAAAGGAAAAGGTAGATTGGGAGAAAGCCAGCCAAGGGGATTCATGCTTTCTCTGCTTCTCAGTCTGGCTCCTGTTCCCACTTCCAGGATGCTCTTCCCAAGTGCATGGGGCCAAACACCTAAGTGCTGACTACCCTGAAACCATGAGCCACAATAAACTCTCCTATTCATAAGTTGTTCTGTCATGGATTTGGTCACAGCAGTGAGAAAGTAATACAAATTGCTTTCTGGGGTTTTTTAAAAAGCTAACAGATTGTTGCAAAGCTTAAGTCAGAACATAAACTAGCAATTATTGAGTGATTGAGCATTTTCTCATTTTATTTAATTGTATTTTTTCACAAAGTCAGGGCCTGGGAAAATGAAGTAATCAGTCAGAAGTTGTACAAATAGTTAACCATAGAACCTATATTTGAATTTAGGCATGATTACTGTCAGATATAAATGAAATTCAGGATGATTATACAGCAGTGTTGTCTATTAGCATACCAAAGCCCACGATGGCCCGCAGGCTCACTCAATACCCAGGCTCTTCTTATCTTTTCTCACCCAACTCCTACGCTAAAGTTCTCCAGCTCACAGGCTCCTGCTCCCACAGCTTCCTATTCTTATAGAACCCTGCCATTTCAGCCATGTCCTCTCGGCTCTCTCTTGGTCCTCTTGGTTCCCTCTCTCTGGCTTGCCCCCACTCCTTCCTCTCATGGGCTGATTCTGTCTACCCACCATTATTAGTCCACTACCTTCTCTCTCCTTACTCTGGAGAATACGTATGGTTGTATTCTCCCTCATATCTACAACAAAAACTTTTCTTTAATCATACCTTGGACTAGATGGGCCCTTGCTTCCTTACACAGTGACTGCACACAAATCTCTACCAGCACAACCTATGGGCCATGTGCCCTGTGTGTACAGGGGATGTAGTTGGAGTGAGACTTACAATGGTCACCTGTGGAGTCAGAAGTAGCACCACAGAACAGTTAGAGGGAGGCCGAGACTCTCCTCTGTCCTGTATGCAACTTGGGCTTCTAATTCATGCTTTGATTCTGTGTAAGATGAAATGTGAAAAGGGAGTAAAAATGCCAAACAAATAAAAGACACTAAAAGTTGTTCAAGTTCAAGGAGAATTGGTACAAAGGCCAAGCTGGCGCCCTGGGCAAGCACAGTGAATTCCTTAGCAGTGAGCTTGCCCACAGCCCCATCGGTCATCCTGCTGAGGGTAGGAATGACAGTGAAATAAAGCACTATGGCCTCTCACAACAGAAAGCATCTTCTCATCCTTTTTCATGAACTCTGGTAACCTGTGCCACACATTTAACTGGCTCGCATGTCTGCCAAAGTCAGGCCTACTGGAGTCTTGACCCCATGATGTCAAAATGCTGCCTCCCTCTAGCTGGGTGAGGTTTCTGTTTTCCACACATTAAAAAAAAAACCCTCTATTTAAAACACTAGTCTGGACTTTCCAGCTTTGTCTTTGTAAACAGCAAATAAACAATGAAGAGGAGTTGATCTGGGCACCATGTGGCAGGTGCATTTGTTAGCACCCTTGTGCGTTTCTGAGTTGAAAGCATGGAATACGTTTCATAGCATTATCAAACATGCAGAAAAGTTGTCGGCTCATTCACACAACACTGTCATCTCCCCCTAGCCTCTTTAAGTAGTTAGCTTCAAGTTCAGCTGAAATATGAAGCCCTAAGAAAGACCCAGAAAGCTTTATAACAGGATTTGATCCCTAATCATTGTCATCTTGATCCCCCAATACAATAATCTCTGTAATTCAGGCTCCATTTGTTGAACAATAATTTTGACAAGCATGAAGACAGAGTTAGCCATGTGTTGTTAACCATTGTGAAAGTTGAAAGCACTGCAAAGCTATTAGTGCTATGAGATTAAAGCAATGCTTAATTCACTTGCCTCAAAGAACAAGCTGCTTCTTGAAGACCATTTCCATACCCCAAATGTACATGCCAGGCAAACCTGTTGTTTAGAAATAATTTTACTTACACATTAAGTCAAATATCCTCAGCATCATCAAAATCAACATGCAAAGATGGAAGAAATTAAATCATTGCTTCTTTTAGAATCTTAAATTTGAGACGAGCCTTTTTTCTTAGTGATAATTAGCGAGGTTTTATTGAGATAATAAATCACAGGGCCTGTATGTAGTTTCATGGGTGGCTGAGGCCGATTCTAATCAGGACTGCTGACCTAATGTCTGAGAAATAACTGACTTTTTCTGGGAGAATCCATTACTGACTTGGGGAGACAGATGCACCTGTGAATAGCATGAGTCATGCCAAGGACAGCCTGCCCCTTCTTGTGTTTTCCTCCCGTCCTTTCAAACAGACCAAGCACAGATATCGGCTTTGTGTTGTATAAACACAGTGCTTCCTGTGAGGACCTGCTCTCGCTGCTCGACTTACTGAAATGTCACTAGATCAGACACACCTGTTAGACACCATATCCTCGTCCTCAAACAAATGGGAGGAGGGGTGCCAGGAAGGTGGCTTATCAGGTAAAAGCGCTGATGACCAGAGTACAATCCCCAGAATTCACATAAAAAAGGCCAGATGCTGTAGAGAGCATCTGTAATCCCCTAGCTCTAGATGGATGATGGGAGGCTGAGACTGGAGAACTAGCTAGCCCAGAGCATGACCAGAAACAAGCAGAGAGCCTATCTCAAGATTGAAGGAGAAATCCATCTACTAGGAGTTGTTCTCTGACTTCCACAGGCACCCCTGTGAATGTGTGTACATGCACATATACGGACACACTAAAATGGCTAAATAAGTGAATAATGAACAAACAGAACAGGTAAATCAAAGCCTTGGATATTGGGATACTTTGAGTAGAAGTTTTTTAGCCTTTTTTTTTTTTTTTTTTTTATTTTTTGATATGACAGAAACTCATCTGATATAGCTTAGGGACCATCAGCCATGTACTGTGATAAACTTGGATACACAGTGGATTCAGCTCTGATTCCAAATTTTAATAGGAAGTATCTGTTATATTAGTATTTAAGTTCACTTGGGCCTTAGCATTAGTGATACCAAAGTTTCTACAGGAGCATGGCTGTTAGCCACAGGGATGCAGGCTAAGGCTGTGCCCTGATTCCAAACACTATCTGTAAGTATCGTGAGGGCTGTCCCTCTCTGTCTGCAATGGCCAATTTTCTGGATACATAAAGATGTTGTTTCGTGAAATGGGTAATTTCTTAGCCAGAACTGATCAAAGAGCTTTTATAGGAAGCATGCTTCAATATTTCAAGGGAATGAGAATAATCAGACCTTATTTATATTTAAACTGTCTTACTTTAGTGCTTTTTCCTGACACTATAATACCATTAAGGGATCTATAGCATTCCATCACTTATTTTCTAAGGTAAGTAGAGATTATTATTCTGCTCATACGGAGAGAATGACAAGAAGTGGCTGTCGAGTAAGTGGTGCATTATGGAGGCTTTGTGGTGCAGACAGAATTTGGGTAAAGCTCTGGCTTTTCTGCATGCCAGTTTCCTTGTGGGAGATGAGGTTGTTTTATCAGTTGAAAGAAAAAAATCTGTGCACATAGGCATGAATGTGATTCCTGGGATATTCATGGGGCAGGCTCAGGGATTCTCATGCAATATAAGAGGCACCTACCTTCACCCTGAGCTCTGGAATTCCAAGACCTAGAAACACAGAGAAGAGCCAGCGAGGCTTCAGGAAGTCACCCCAGAAACAAAGCACTAGAGTAAATGACCTTTTCTCACAGCATTCTCCACAGAATGCAAGCTACACAACGAGGTCCTAGGCAGCTCCCATCTCTCTACTGTTTTTCAATGTAGTACATTCTCAGAGCAGATATGCTAGATGTTCAGTATTAAACACAGAACAACTACTCTACTGAGATTGAGCCAGTAGGAAAGGAACCCCCACAAAACTCATGGGTTGACCATATCAGTCCATACCCAAGACAGCACAAACTGGCTACTAAACTTCTCCAAGTCTCAACAACAACAACAATAACAACAACAAAAACCAGTATAAGTTAGTCCCATGTGGTAAATCATTACTTCTGGGGCTCCTACTTCTCACAAATGTTTTTATTCATGGAAAACAACTCTATCTGCTTCAATTAGCAGAAAAAAAACCTTCAGTAGTGATCTCTCAGAATACAAATAAATAAACAAACAGACTAGAGATAGCCAGTAAGCACTGTAGTAAGAATAAATTGCTTTTAGATTTAGGGGTAAAAAAACAACATTTTTTAGCCATTAGGGAAACCATGGAGGGACAATGTCATAAACAGTGAGATCTGATCAAAGTCCTCCACTGTTCAAAGGACACAATGTGTCATTGAGAGAAATGGAGAGAAAGAAAACAAGGAAGATAAACTCAAAATATATGCTTAAAATATTGGTAACATGTCTTTTTACCAGATGTGGAAATACGAAGGCAATGAGTATGTTTGAACACCAGATGGGAAGGGCAGAGATTGCCTGAGAATCCTGGTGTCCAACCCTTCCTCGGTCATAGAAGACGGCATCTTAGTATTGACGCCCACTTAAACTACCTCTTAAAAGGTTGTAAAACTGATTCACACTGTTTAGAAAACCCACCATGATTTAGAACAATGTCTTCCAGAGTACTTTATTAATTTTTCAGGGAAGTCTGCTTAAATGCCTGGAATGAAATCCCTATTTTGGAATTTGGGGTTGTACTGTACATAGGAGAAAAGTGTGTATGTGTGTGTGTGAGTGTGTGTGTGTGTGTGTGAGTGTGTGTGAGTGTGTGTGTGTGTGAGTGTGTGAGTGTGTGTGTGAGTGTGTGTGTTGGGGGAAAGATTATGAGGAGCAGAAGGGTGATTTCAAAATTTCTTCAATTCTCATCAGGGTCAGTGACAAAGAAAGCAGACAGGGACACTACAATGACAGATGAGGCAGATGAAAACAAAATTTAAAAACAAGACGAAACCAAACCTAGACAATAGAAGGAAAAGAAACCAGAAGCCATTGATTCTCAGAGAAATGTCATGTACCCACCCCTAGTCCTATCCTCAAGGGAGCTTCGGAAATGATCTTCTGTTTATACAAAGGAACAGTTAGATTGCTGCAAACTTGGTGGCTAAATCACTTTTGTCCTGGCTAGTTTTATGTCCACTTGACCCAAGCTAGAGGTATCTGAAACGAGGGAACCTCAATTGAGAAAATTCTTCCATAAGATCAGCTGCTTGGCATTTTCTTACTTAGTGATTGATGTAAGAAAGCCTGGCCCAGTGGTTCTCAATCTGTGATCCCCCTTTCACAAAGGGGGTGTCACATATCAAATATCATGCATATCAGATATTTATATTACAATTCATAACTATCAAAATTAGAGTTATGAAGTAGTAACAAAATAATTTTATGGTGGGGGGGTCACCACAACATGAGCAACTGTATTAAAGATTCACAGCATTAGAAATGTTGAGAACCACTGGCCTCTTTCACTGTGAATAGAGGTTGTGGTTTCTATAAGAAAGCAGACTGAATAAGTCATGAAAATAAGCCAGTAAGCAACACCCCTCCATGGTCTCTGCAGCAGTTCCTGCCACCAGGTTCCAGCTCTACCTGAGTCCCTTCTCTCACTGCTTTTAATGATGAACTGTTGTATGGAGTTGTGAGTGAAATAAATCCATTTTTCCTCAAATGGCTTTTGGCATGGTATTTCATCCCAGCAATAGAAATCTTAACTAAGACAAGTACCAGGATAATAGGGTATTCCTCTAACATACTATTGTCTTGGGAGACTTGTGGAAGGACTTTGGAATTTAGGGTTGGAAAAACCATTATGTATTGAGAGCTCATTGAGCGGTTCTGCAGAAGCTTGGGAGATAAGAATGTTGAAAGCAGTGCAGACACAAGAGGTCTGGCTTGTGATGTTTTAGACCATAAAAACTCTACCTGGCCATTTAGGTGAAGAATATGTGGTGTCTCGTCATCTGGGGCTGAAGAATCAGTTGTGATGAACAAGAAACCAGAACTTCTAAAGTAAAACCTTAGTCTTACTGGAACAATTGATGCTAGTTAGCTGGAGCTGAGAAATTAGTGGTAATTAAAAAGAGACCATCATCACTGATGTTAAGTGATGCTAAGTGATGTTAAGTGTCTCCTGAGAGCCAACACACAAAAGCTGTGTACTAGAGGAGGTCAACGTTGTACCTAATGCTGACAGCTCAATTATGAGAGTCACCAAAAACAATATTTGTTTTGAAAGCATGGAAGGGGTTATGGGGACCAACTGAGGCTTGGCACAGTTGAGGAGCCAGAATATGCTGTTGGTGAGGGTTACAGCCAGAATAGTGGAAGCCCCAGGACTGAAGGGGTCCTGGAGAAAAGCTGAGGCTTTGCACCATGAAGAGAGCCCAGGAGAGGGGCTAATGGCAAAAGTGCAGCCCAGTTGCAGCAGAAGACCCCAGTATTTTGGAGATGTCAGTACCTTGGGATGATGGCCAATAAGAGCAGTACTGATGGAGTAGAGGCTGCCAGTTTAAAAGACAAGCTGTGTGCTTCAGAGGCTGCAGCTGGGAAGTGACCCAAGCCCTTTGGAGGAGCCCAGAAGATCCTAAGTGGATCCCAGACCAATGCGTGCTGAGAATTTTATATCTTTGGAGTCTGGTTTTACCTTGTTCAGACTGATTGTGCTCTAGTTCTTACCTCTTGAAGTAAAAAAGTATTTTAACTTTTTTTTTTTTTCAAACAGGAGCCAATAGCAGAGCAACTGAATTTTTAAAGGGATTTTTTTTTTTTTAGATTTCAAAAGAGATGGATTTTATTTTATTTTATTTTTTTAATTAGATATTTTCTTCATTTACATTTCAAATGCTATCCCCAAAGTCCCCTATACCCCCCCCCCCCCCCCCGCCCTGCTCCCCAACCCACCCACTCCAGCTTCCTGGCCCTGGCATTCCCCTGTACTGGGGCATATGATCTTCCCAAGACCAAGGGCCAATTAGGCCATCCTCTGCTACATATGCAGCTAGAGACATAGCTCTGGGGGTACTGGTTAGTTCATATTGTTGTTCCTCCTATAGGGTTGCAGACCCCTTCAGCTCCTTGGGTACTTTCTCTAGTTCCTTAATTAGGGGCCCTGTGTTCCATCCAATAGATGACTGTGAGCATCCACTTCTGTATTTGCCAGGCATTGGCATAGACTCACAAGAGAGAGCCATGTCAGGGTCCTGTAGTAAAATCTTTCTGGCAGAGACTGGATTTTAAAAAAGACTGAATTTTAAAGTGTTTGGATCTCTAAAGATTGGGGCACTTCTAAAGTTTGTATAATGTTTTATATTGTGACATTGATGTTAATGTATCATCTTGGGGATGAACAAGAAAGGAATGGTTATAGTTTCACAATGTTATGTTTGTGTGTCAAGTTGACAAGGGGTCAGTTGTCCTGGTGGTCTTGGGTTCTATAGGAAAGCAGGCTGAGTAAGCCTCAGTGAGCAAGTTAATAAGCAGCATCCCTCCATGGCCTCTGCAGGAGTGTCTGCCTCTAGGATCTGGCACTGTCTGAGTTCTTGCCCTGACTTCGATGATGAACTATGATGTGGAAGTGCAAGCCAAATAACCCTTTTCTCCTTAACTTGCTTTTGGTCATGGTGTTTCATCACAGCAATAGTAACCCTGATTAAGACAATTTTACTTCTAGTATAAATGTTTAAAATACAAAAGTATTAAAAATTAAAATGTGTTATTAGATGTACGTTATAAAATGGTGAATATTGTGATATCAACAGCATAGCGTGTAATTAAAAGTGAGTATCAGGCTATCCAGGGATACAAAATCTCAAAAATAATTACATAAACAATTCCCCCATTCCCCCAAACATCAGGTAGTTCTTGTATGTGGCTAAAGTAGAATTTAAACTAGACTATAACAACAGTGATATATTTTGAAAGGGCTTATGGTAAGCATCAAAGAAAATTCCTATAGAGATTAGAAGCTACACAAGAGAAAACTAGAAAATGACCAAATTATTTCAATACAAAAGTCAGGAAACATAAAATAAGAGCAAGGAAGGCAAAAGAAGCACAAGGCCTATGGAAAAACCATCAAAAATTACCTTAAATGTAGATGGTTAAATCCCAAACCCAAATATGTAGGTAGACTGAATGGACAATATAAAAACAAACCCCTCAAGAGCCAACAGTATATTTTCTAAGAGACTCATATTTAAGAATGCACATAAGCTGAAAGTACAAAAGAAGACAGTTCATGCAGACACGAGTCACCAAATATGATGATCATACTCACACAGACCAGACAGATTGAAAAAAAAAAAAACAAAACACAAAAACTTCATCTGCGGGTCCGGGAGATGACTCAGGCAGAAGAGTTTTGCTGGCAATCCTCTTGTGTTTGATTCCCAGAACCCACATGGTTCAAAGAAAAATCTGACTCCTCTAATCTCCACAAGTACAACATGGCGTTTGTGCTTCTACAGCTAGACTAAATAAAAATATTTTAAAAAACCCACACCTCACTATAAAGAAAAACATATAATCATAAAAGAGGCAACTCACCAAGACAAAGTGACAGTTATAAATATGTATTCTCCACTTTCAAGCACCTAAGTAGTGCAGTGTCAAACCTTTTTGCAGGATATTTGATCACACTGTGAACCCTGAGATTGTGTTATTTACTGAATAAAAAAATTGTTTCTAGTTCTAGTTGTGGCTCACCCTTAGCACACACCTCTAATCCCTTTGGCTGGAATACAGACACACCCTCAGTACACACCTTTAACCCCAAACAAAGGAGATAAAGTTAGTGTGTAGAAGAAAGCACCCATGTTTGAAATTGATGCCTAAATGAGTGGCAGACTAAGTGATGAATCAGAAAGTGATTTGACAGAATAAAATTATCAAACTCTCATGAAAAAAGAGAGGAAAGCAAAGTTCCTTAAGAGGCAGTGCAGAGAGAGAAGAGGCACTTTTACTGGAAGAGTTTTATAGAGACAGGTTGCAGAGAGAGAACAAGTTAGATACAGGTAAAGACAGAATGAGCCAGAAAATTGGAAGGAGCCAGAGGATTAGAACAGATTTCTAGAGTTAGTTTAAGGCTAAGCAGAGCAATTCAGTAGAAACTGAGAGAAGCCAGATTGAATCAGTTAGCCTGAAGAGGAGTTTGAACCATAACAATTAAGTTGAACTGGCCAGCCAGAGTTCAGGAAGAACACAAAAGAGTGAGCTTATTTAGCAGTAAGTTTCAGAACTGAAAGTATTCTAGGCCTAGATTAGACTGTAAGGAGTGCAGAAGCTTCCAGGCCTAGGCCTAGGCAGTGAGTTTCTGAGACAACATTACTTCAGGCAAATAAAAGTTATTTTTACAAAACCTGAAAAAAATGTGTAAGGATAAATGATGGATACTATCAGTAGGTTCAATAATGACGACAAACAAATAAGCAGAAAATTCACAGGCTGAGTGGAGTTAAACAGCAGTACATCCCAAATTGTCTGCATGAGCACACACGCACGTGCGTGCAAGCACACACACACACACACACACACACACACACACCCCTCCCCTCCCCTCTGTAAGGAAAAAGTCAAACTATTGTCATTTGCAGATGACAAAATAGTATACACAAGTGACCCTAACTATTCCACCTGGGAACTTCTACAGCTAATAAACATCATCAACAAAGTGGTTGGATACAAGGTTAACTAAGCAAAATTTGTAGCCCTCCTATAGAAAAATGACAGATAGAAAATAATTAGGAAAACAATACCTTTTATAATAGTCTCCAATAATTTAAAGTATCTTGGGGTAACTCTAACCAAGACAGTGAAAGACCTGTATGATGAAAACTTCAAATCTTTTAAGATAGAAATTGAAGAAGATATCAGAAGGTAGAAAGATCTCCCATGTTCATGGACAGATAGAATTAACACAGTAAAAATGGCCGTCTTACCATTTCAATCTATAGATTCAATGTACTCCCCACCAAAATTCCAACACAATTATTTATAGACCTTAAAGTACAATTTTCAACTTCATATGAAAAAACAAAACACCCAGGATAGTTAAAACAATCCTAATCAATTAAAAAAAAAACTTCTACAGGTATCACTATTCCTGATTTCAAGTTGTTCTCCAGAGAGTTGCAGTAGTAAAAACTGCATGGTATTGGTATAAAATAATCACATTGATCAATGGAATTAAACCGATGACCTAGACATAAATCCAAGCACATATATACATCTGGGTTTTAATAAAGAAGCCAAGGTACAGAATATAGCATCATGAACACACGGTGCTGGTCAAACTGGATGTCTGTATGTAAAAGAATGCAAATAGATTCATATTTATCACCTTGCACAAAACTCAAGTCCACGTAGATCAAAGACTTCAACATAAATTCAGATACAGTGAACCTCATAGAAGAGAAAGTGTAGAATATGCTTAAACACATTGGCACAGGAGATGACTTTCTGAACAGAACACAGAACACAGACACTAAGATAAGCAATTAATGAATGGGGCCTCATGACACTGAAAAGCTTCTGCAAATCAAAAGACACTGTCAGTTAGAGAAAGTGGCAGCCTACAGAATGGGAAAAGATTTTTTACCAACTTCATGTATGATAGAGGACTAATATCCAAAATGAAGAAACTAGATATCAACAATCCAAATAATCCAACTTAAAAATAGGTACAGATCTAAAGTGAAAAATCTCAATGAAAGAATCTCAAATGGCTGAGAAACAAAGAAATGTTCAACATCCTTAGCCTTCATGGAAATAAAAATCAAAACTTCTTTAAGATTCCATCTGATTTTTGCTGACAGGATCCTGTTATAGCTATCTCTTGTGAGGCTATGCCAGTGCCTGGCAAATAAAGAAGTGGATGCTCACAGTCATCTATTGGATGGAACACAGGCCTCCCAATGTAGGAGCTAGAGAAAGTACCCAAGGAGCTGAAGGGGTCTGCAACCCTATAGGAGGAACAACAATATGAACTAACCAGTACCCCCTGAGCTTGTGTCTCCAGTTGCATATGTAGCAGAGGATGGCCTCAATAGGAGGCCATCAATAGGAGGAGAGGCCCTTGGTCTTGCGAAGATTATATGCTCCAATACAGGGAATGCCAGATCCAGGAAGCAAGAGTGAGTGGGTTAGGGAGCAGGGCAGGGGGAGGGTATAGGGGACTTTCGGAGAGAAAACTAGGAAAGGGGATAACATTTGAAATGTAAATGAAGAAAATATCTAATATAAATAAATAAATAAAATAAAATGCAAAAAAAATTCCATCTTATACCTGTCTGAACAATAACACAAGTGACAGCTCGTGTTGGTGATAACGTGAAGGACCAAGGATAATAATCCTCATTGGTAGTAGGAGTAGAAATTTGTATAGTTAGTATGGAAATCAATACAGCATTTCCTAGGATAGTTGGGAACTAATCTACTTCAAGATCCAGCTATACTACTCTTGGACATATATGCAAAGGACGCTCCTTTCCACCACAAGGACACTTGTTTAACCATGTTCATTGTGACTTTATGCATAATGCCCAGAAATTGGAAACAACTTATGTGCTCCTCAGTAGAGAAATGGATAAAGACAATGTGATACACTTACACAGTGGAGTAATGCACAGGTGTTTTTTTTTTTTTTTAAAGATGACACCATTAAGTTTCCAGGCAAATGGATGGAACTAACTATGAAAATTATCTTGAGCAGGGTAGCATAGACCCAGAAAGACAAATATGATATACATTCACTTGTAAGTGAACATTAGCCATTAAGTAAATGATAACCGAGCTACAATCTGTAGATCCAGAAAGGTTAGGTAAATTGGAGGTGTCTTGGGGGGGGGGGAAATGCATGGAAATAGAATAGAGTTTATGGGTAGGAACAGGAATAGAAGGGATCAGGTCAAGGAGGAAGAAGTGATGGGGGAGAGAGAGTGCAGAAAGAGCCAGAATTGGGGAGTGTGTATTTTGGGAGCTTGTGAAAAACTTCTTGGATTGTATGAAGCAGATCCTAATGAGGATGCCTAGTAATGGGTTACAGGAGGAACGGTGGTGGCCACCTCTGCATAAACTGGGCCACACAACCTCAAAGGCAACTCCTGCAGGAGGACCTGATTGAAGACTGCCTGAGAGACCAAGGACTGCTGACACAGACAACTGAGACCTCTGCTTGGAAAAGATGTTTGTTTGTGACCAATAGGACACAGGTGGAGGGTATAAAGGGTGTCCCCCATAGATTATTAAATGAGCATGAGGCAGCATTCAAACCAGATTGCTGCAGCTTCTCACCTGCTCCTGGAGTCTGAGCCATTAGGGCAAGTAGGGTTGGGCAGGGAGTGGTCCAGGACAGCAGCAATGGAGGATTTGAAGTCTCAACTAGCCATCTCTTGTTGCCAGGCAAGACTCCCGTGGATGGCCTGGGTTGTATTCAATTGAGCTGTTTCCCAAACAACCATCTGGCTGATGCTAAAACAAAAGGTTGATCTCCACAAATTGACAAGGGGGTTCTATTGCTGAGGACAAGATCCACACAAGTCATTCAACCTGGAGAAGTTGAGCCAGTGCCTACAAGGAGCCTACACACCCACATGTGCTAATCTCTCTGGCCTGGAAGGTACCTTTCAGGCTACAGAAAGAGAAACATGGACACCGACCCAGCCAAACTCCTTTGACCACAATCTGTTTTTCTTACAGCTCGAGTAATGGTGGCAACAGAACTTGTGAAAGTAGCCACCCAATCTTTGATTTGACTTAAGGTCCACAAGAAGGAGCCCATACCTGACACTGCGTGGGACTAGATAGCCTAGAGTTCTAGGGTAAACCCAAATGCTAAAAGTTCAATGAAACAATTCCTAATGATATTCTGCTAGTCTAATAGACCAATACCTTGTCTAGTCATCATCAGAGAGGCAGAGGCCCACAGCCAGACATGTGAGATAGTCTAAGTGGGAGGTCTCCATCAAACCCCTCCTCTCAGAGTTGAGGGAATCCCACAGAAGAGAAGGTGGAAAAAGTGTATCTCTTAGAAGTCTATTGTTTCCTAATGAGAGACAGAGAGCGGATCTAGTGGAGAGGAAATGTGAGGAGGAACTGGGAGCCTTGAGGAGAGGGAGGAGAAATTATAATTAGGATATATTATATGAGAAAATAATTTATTTTCAATAAAAGAAAAATTATTATATGTAGAAATAAAAAAATCAACAATTATATGTCAACAAATCTAGATAGCCTAAAAGAAATGGATAAATGTTCAGAAGCACAGAACCTACCAGGTAATGATGCAGAGATGGAAGTGGGGGGACGTTTATACATATTTGGAATGTGGAATTGATGATTCACACTCTTGATAAATCATCGAGACAGAGTGGCTTCATGGTGACTCGTATTGAACATTTAAAGAGTCACCACTAACTACACAAATTCTTCTTTTAAAAAAATGCTTATGAATATTTCTTTTTTAAAGATTTATTTATTTTATGTATGTGAGTACACTGTAGCTGTACAGATGGTTGTGAGCCTTCATGTGGTTGTTGGGAATTGAATTTTTAGAAACTCTGCTCAGTCTGGTCGACCCCGCTCGCTCAGTCCCTGCTTGCTCCGACCCAAAGATTTATTTATTATTATATATAAGTACACTGTAACTGTCAGATCTTGTTATGGGTGGTTGTGAGCCACCATGTGGTTGCTGGGATTTTAACTCAGGATCTTTGGAAGAGCAGTCAGTGCTCTTACCCGCTGAGCCATCTTGCCAGCCCACAAATTCTTCTAAAAAACTGAAGAGGAGGAACAATTCCAAACTCACTTTACAAAGCTAGCATTACCCATATTTACATCCAAGATGAGGATACTACAGAGAGGAAAAAGAAGAGGAGGAGGAAGAGGAGGAGAAGAAGAAGAAGAAAAAAAGCTGATATATACTAATGTTCCTCAGGAGCATAGATGTCAAACTTTTCAACAAACTGCAGCAAACTAAATCCAACAGCATTGAAGAATTGTATACAATGTCCAAACGAGATTTTTTCCTGGATTTCAAGGATAGCAGATAATAAGAAAATCAATCACTGTGATTCAACATATTGATAGAATGATAACACAAATTCAATGCAAGCAGCAATGGGTGATTATTGCTGTAGAAGCAGAAAAAGCACTTGATGAAATCAAAACCCTCGGCACACTCTGACTGGAAGTAAATTACCTCAGCATGACAGTATGTTATAAGCTTTTACATAACATGGTGAGAAGCTGAAAAAACTTCCTCTAAGACCAGAAAAGGCAAGATGCACACTCTCAAATGTTCTGTTCAATATAGTAACGGAAATCTTAGCACAAGCTAATAGATAATAAATACATATAACATGTAGATCAGAATGAACAAAATCATCCCCGTTTGTTGATATTGTGATGATATACTTACATTTTTATATATCTACATATCTGCAACCATATATATGTATATGTCTGTATGATTTACTTCTAAAGACCCCAGCAAAATCTGTTAGAATTCAGGACATAAAACTATAAAACTAATATAAAATCAATGGTGCATCTATATACCAATAGTTGTGGTGTAAGGGTCCAAGAGTTGCTGAAGGAAGACCCTAGACTCAAATAGTAGGCAAAAACAAAGAGTATTTATTTTGCAGAAACAATCAGCATGTGGGCGTCAACCATTCATAGAAAATGGAGACCCCGAGATGAGCTTACAGGCTTCTTTAAGCACAGTTAGGGGAATTTTTAGGGATGGTTAAGTAATTTTTAATATGATTGGCTAGTGAAGCAGCAGTTATCTTAGTACATTTCTGATTGGTTGCTAATTAGTTTCACCATTTTTAATCAGTCCTTAGAGAAATTTCAGGAACTGTCTCAGTCCTTGTTGTTTTCCTCAGCTACATGTCAGGGCTTTGCTCATTAATGGCCCATTGTCTGTGGTTTTTCTGAGAAATCCTGCCTGATTCTTTGGGAAACTAAAATCTAGGCCTAGTTATAAAATGGAGTAAGTTTTAGTTAGAGTGATCAGTCAGCATTTTTGCATTTGATTTTTGTTTTTTATTCATTGACCCTTCAATAACTCAGCTTTAGTCCCTGTGGGAGCATGCAGTGACTACTTTTTCATTATTGTGACAAGATAGTTGATAAGGTACAACTGAACGGGGAAAGCATCTATTTTGTCCTAGAGTTTGTGCAGTCCACCACGTCTGGAGGTCACGGCAGCCAGAGACTGGTCACACTGCAACCACAGTCAGAGAGGAGAGAGAGATGGATGCTGCCACTCACCTTGTTTTCTTCTTTTCAGTTCTTATTTTGTGAACATCTTCATATGCACGTTCAGGTGCATTCATGCATGTCCTTTAAATGCCAGAGGGGAACCTCAGGTGACACACCTTAAGAGCCCTGGCTTTTGAACTAGGTCTCTTACGGGGATATGGGTTTGTGGATTACTTTAAACTGGATAGCCAATGAGTCCTGAGAATCTCTCTGTCTCTGCCACCCGAGCCTTGGGATGGCAAGCATGAACCACCATGCCTTGCTTTTTCTGAAATTCTGGTATCATACTCTGCACTTTACCTACTGAGTCACCTCCCTAGCCCTTGCCTTCCTTTTATTCAGTGTGGGACCACAGACCCTGGATTAAAAGATGCCACCCACAGCCAGGGATTATCTTTCTTCTTGAATTAAACCTCTATGGAAACACCCTCAAGACATACACAGAGGTCTGTTCCCCTGGGGATACTAAACCATCACCCTGACATCAAGATTAACTAACAAACCATGTGAATAAAAGCAGGAGGCTGGCAATTCTGCAATTCTCCATATATTCTGTTCTCTTCTACTTCTCACTTACAGTTCAGGCTAAACCAACAGTTTTCTTCAAGGTTTACCCCTGCAGGGCAAGCTTCCTCTGAGAGTGCCACTGCTCCTCAGCAGATGCTTCTTACCCTCCTAATGTACCCATTAACGTTTCCTAGGCCACAGGCTTGGCAGAGCCACTACCAGGAAGCAAATACGGTTCTGCATTTTGCTTATTTCTCTACATTGGAGCTTTCTTGTGTTTGCTTCAGAGGAATTTATCTGCTTTCCTACCAGAACAACCAGGCATTGCAAAAGTATTTGTGGTATTTTAAAGAAATTCAGTGCTTTTAGCTTTGGCCCTCTGGGAAGACATTCTCTATTATGTACAATTTCCATTATGATTTGTTGATGATTCTTCTGGTTATAGCTTTTCAAAAAAAAAAAACCTTTGCAAAATAACTGTACTAAGTAGAGCATAAATAGAACAGAGGTTTTCCTAGTGTAGCATCTTTAAATATTCAAGATGCCTCTTCACATCTCACTAAAATGTAAATAGAGGTCTCATCATAAACAAAGATGGCATTGTATTGTGCTGGAAATGGAAGTAGCAAATCAGCCCTCACCTTAAAAACAAGTTTAAATTCAAAATCAGAAAATGACTATGAGAAACAGGCTGAGGTAAACAAACACCAACAAATGGTAGAAAATAATTATCCAGTGCAATTATGGAATCACAGGGAGATTAGAAGAAAGGTCAATGATTCTTACCAGCTCCCCATTACTGGGTCTCCAGGTGGAGAAGGGGTATCTAGAACAATAAATGATCCTTTCTCGGTTGATGCCTGAAGCCATACTTTGAAAACGGTGGGGGAATTTTAATCGTGATGGTAATTCAGTTGAGAATGACTTGAAATTTCATCAAATAGAACATTAAATATCATAGGCCAGAGGACAAGACTTACATCCCTTTAGTTAAAAAAAAAATGGTGGGGAGGGGGTTGTAAAGATGGCTTAGTGGTTAAGAATAAACACTCTTCTAGAGGACCCAGGTTCTGTCCCTAACAACCATGTGAAGCATCTCCCAGCCACGGAGCTGTAGCTCAGTGCCAGGGTATCTATCTGACTCCCACTCTGGCTTCCATGGGCACCACATGTGAGTGACAGATACACAGAAACATATAATGCACATAATTAGAATTTTCTCAAAGAAAATCTTTCTGTGAAGTATTCATTTGCAACAACCTAGGGGTATGGATGCATCTGTTTGAGATGGAATATCTAGAATAACTGGCCTGGCTTTTAAAAGAAAATTCCCAGGTTGGTGTACATGAGACTTAATATTCAAGTTTACCTCTGCTATGACTCTTGTATATAGCAATGACCCAGAGTCTTAGTTACTTATGACTCTTCTCTGTACTTTCCATCCCTCTGAGTGTCCACGCAACCCCATGATTTCAGTGATGGTCCGTGTATTTTTTTGCCACAAACCCTGTTATGTTCTCTGGATTTCACTGTGTACCTGACATTTCCTATAAATCTTTGCGAGGGACACCACATCAATTTTACAAGCAGAATTTTTTTACTGTCCTGGTTCCTCTATCATTTTTCTAATTTGGTTTTTTTGTCCTTGATCAATGTGATGTTGGTTAATTTTCATGACCAACTTGACTGGATGTAGAGTTACCATGGAGACATACCTCTGGGTATGTCTATGAGACTGTATCCAGAAAAACTTTAAGTGAGGAGTAAAGATTCATCTTGAATGTGGGTGGTATCATGCAAAGGGCTGGCCCTCAGCTGAATAAAGAGGAGAAAAGACCGCGTGTGGCCAGTTCCATAACCCACTGTGTTCACATGACTCTCCTGGAATGGTGGACTATATTCTCCCTAAACTATCAATCCAAATAAACCTTTTCTTTCTTAAGTTGCTTCTTGCCAGGCATTAGATCACAACAATGAGAAAACAAATTCATCTTCTGGCTATCCCCTGTAGGACACCAGGCTCCTTTTGCGCTGGCCTGTATCTTAGAGCCCAGAAGGGTACATGATGCTCAGAAGGGAGCCAGTAAATATTCACAGTCGCATTGTCAAGCTCAGCAGTTTTCTCTTGGAATCATTTCAGAAAACCCCATTCATTCTCCACTGTTTCTCATGCCATTTCTTCTCCTCTTATTTCTGCCACCCTGGTCCACTTTGCTATTTCCTAAATTCAGTGTGGTCCTTGATGATGCTTCTATTCTTTTCCTACCTGGGAGGTTTCAGTGGCTTGGGGGTTAATAGTCCTCACTAATTCTTTTGTACATTCATTATTTTGTACATAAAATTCTTGCAAAGTTTTATTTCGATATCCGGAGAGCACAGATATTCAGGCATTGCATGGCTTGAATGTGAACACCCCCACAGGCTCATGTACGGGCTCATGGTGGCTCAGACTGGGCATGAGGCAGGGCTTTTAGCAGGTGTATCCATGTTGTGAATCCAGATGGACAGGTCCCACCACCACAGCTAAGAGCTGACTGTACTGCCATGTTTTCCTTACCACAGTAGACTGTAGCTCATCACATCACACTATAAAGAAACTCACATCCTTAAGTTGCTTTTCCTAGATATGTTGTTCTAGCAAGTAGAAAAGGATCATATGCAATACTCAAGGGAAAATGTTTAACTTTTCAAAAAAAAATATTTTATGTATATGAGTACACTGTAGTTATCTTCAGACACATTAGAAGAGGGCATCAGGTCCCATTACAGATGTTTGTGAGCCACCACGTGGTTGCTTGGAATTGAACTCAGGACCTCTGGAAGAGCAGACAGTGCTCTTAACCACTGAGTCATCTCTTCAGCTCCTATTTTACTTTTTTTTTTTTAAAAAAAGCTTCCACAATTCAGCACAAAACCAGACATAAACTAGATGTTCAGTTGTGCATTTGTTCTTGAATGGCTAAAGGCCTTATGGTGATCATATTTTTTTTTTAAAAAAAAACAACTATCATTAAATATAGCTTGAGAAAAGTCTAGCAAATGTGTATCTAGCATATCTTAAAATGAAAAAATGTTAAATATATCTCCACATAACAAATATGTCAAGGACCATATACCTATATATTACATAGTCATAATATATAAGCTGTTAGTCATTATAAGCATCTTATGTAGTTTGTCTCAGGTATTCACTACCTTTAAAATCCAACTTGTTTACTATGTTTGTATATAATTATCAATAAATATAAAATTCAAAAATATGTCTTCCTAACAGATACATTTAACCAATTTTTTCTATGTAAGAAGAGAGTCATTCACTTATAGTTCCTTATAATTCATTTTGCTAATATAATTTTACATTTTAGAAACAAAAAAAAATAAAATAACTTGAACTCATTTGAAGCCCCTTTTGCCTTCTCATTAAAAAATTGGGGTGGGGCGGGGGTTAGAGAACCACAGAGGTGGATCTCTGGGCAAACTTAAGAGTAGTGATTATTAACTCATGAAACAGCAATGGTTAACCTGGTGGATCAGCATCATTAAGAACAAGGCTTTTGCTTTCCCCATTCGTTTACATTCCCAGACACGTCCCTGCCCACACCTGGCAATGAGCTAAGACTAGCCTAGTGGAGCAATAGAAAGGAGGATGGGCAGACAGACAGGCTGGGGCACAGTTGTCTGCTCCCAAGTCACCAAGCTAGATACAAGTGCTTTCAAGAACATAGAAAATACATGGTGTTAGAAGGATGTGATTTCTTTGCTAAGAAGAATCTTTATATACATATAATGACAATATCTTTTCTGTCCTCTCATCTATATTAATCCTGGTCATTTTTGAACTGTCCATGTTGTGGCTGCTTCAATGAGTCTAATAAAAGTATTTCAAAAGTAAAGTGATTTATTAGAATCAAAATCTTAATACTGAATTAATATAGCATACATGCAGAGTTGAATCAGTACAAGAAATCAGGATTAAAATGTGGCTTGGGTAATAAAATATTTTATTAGAATTGGGAAAATATCTCATTTATGTTTCTATTCAATATCTTAATGGTCTTATAGAGGAAAAAAACACAGCATAACTAACCCATGTTTTGGGGTTGGTGAATATTATAAACTTTTAATTACTTTATGGGGATAGGTGTTTTGGCTGCATGTGTATACTTGTGTTCCTGGTGCTTGTAGAGGCCAGAAAAAGGCTTCAGATCCACTGGGGCTAGAGCTCCAGACGGTCCTGAGCCTTTCTGGGAGCTAAACCCAGATCCCTTAAATGCTGAGCTATCTCTCCAGCCTTGCCTAATACAAATTAGTGCCTTTTAATGTTTTTAGATAGTTTGTTCCTTTTGTTCAAAACTCTAGTAAAACAATAACAGAAAATCATATTTCCTTTTTTCTTTCTTTCTTTTTTTTTTTTTTTTTTTTGGATTTTTCGAGGCATGGTTTCTCTCTATAGCCCTGGCTGTCCTGGAACTCACTTTGTAGACCAGGCTGGCCTCG